>NC_069093.1:9445904-9798211 GCF_947172395.1 Bicyclus anynana
ATCTTTATTAACCGGTACAGTACTGACGTGATTTAAGATGAAGTTAATAGAGCTATAATTATGAGAAATAAGATTAAGTTAATAAATAAAGACAATGGGAAATAATGATGAGAAGAGAAGAGAGAGAGAGAAAATGAATAAAAAGAGAGAAAAATGGAAAATGTTTAGAGGTAGTTAAAACGACCAAATGTTAAGGGTCGAAAATTTACAGTATGTTAGTATAAAATCATGACGTAAATTGTACCGTAGGTAGTCGTTGGTATAAAATAGACATGTCCTGGCAACTGGAACAAGTCTGAAGGGATTAGTTTCTCCTCAACACAAAAAATAGAGATAATGGAAGCAGAAAGCACTCGAAGATATAATTAATTCGTACCAAGAACGAGGAATTAAACCGCTTCGTATAAATCCAATGAAAATCGACTTTATGCAGATGTAACCATTCATTAAGTTCTAGGATAAATTTCTAAATAATATTTATAGACAGACAAACTTTTTGACGTGACAACGTCTTATAACTCGATGGAGCCGGCTGCACACTCGAAAAAAGATGACGTCATGCGACGTTCCCTCGCTCTAGGATTGCCAACTTTTTTTAAAAGAAGTAAAGTATATTCTGGTGTATGAAGATTATTAAACAGTATTTTAGAAAAACGAACATTTTCTTTTGAAAAATGCAACCATTCCATCAGTACTTTCTTATGACGTTGTCACGTTCAACTGTCGTCAGTAAACCGACTTTACAGACAACCGATTTTTTTTTGTATTTCTGAGTTTGATAACGGCTAGGAGTTTAAATCGGTGATTTACCGAAAACAAAGTAAGCTGAAAATTGACAGAAATCATCGCAATCGGTTTGCTTTTGTCCTTAATCTATTTTAGTTAATTTAAATATAAAAAATAAAAAACTGTATTCTTATATAACTGAAGTAAAAACGTTAAAATTAAACGCTAATATTTTTTTTTTCTTCAGAAGTTAGCCCTTGATTACAATCTCACCTGATGGTAAGTGACGATGCAATCTAAGACGGGCTATCTTGATAGAAGGAGGATGAAAGTTCACACCCCTTTCGGTTTCTACACGACATCGTACCGGAACGCTAAATCGCTTTAAGGTACGTCTTTGTCGGTAGGGTGGTAACTAGCCACGGCCAAAGCCTCCCACCAGCCAGACCTGGACCAATTAAGAAAACCTTAATCGGCCCAGCTGGGGATCAAACCCAGGAAATCCGTCTTGTAAATTCACCGCGCATACCACTGCGCCACGGAGGCCGTCAAAATAAACTCTACTAAACGTCAAAACTCTAATAAAGATTTAACGACTAATTAAGCTCAAATGAAATACTACCTATATTATTTTTCTTTTATGAAAAAAACATCCCGTAGAATCAGCCGTAGAACATTAACTGTTTGATAATAATCATAAAGATGTTTTCTTCCCAACACAATAACTACTCGTAAATTATCTTTGCCATTCGCATGGCTACCCATAGAGGTATACGCTACAATAATCTCAACATTTGTTACGTGCTGTCAGAATGTTGCGATAATTATACTAATACCACTAAACAGCCATACATTAATTATCGAACTAATCAAATTATGGCTACATCCTAAGGTCCTAAGGTGATTTGTTAATAAATCTAGCTATATACTGCGACTTCTGGCAGGCTTATTCACTATCTTTGACGTATGCTACGTTGACATACAATAGGAAATTGAGATTCTATGTAAAAATGTCATCCAATGCTTACTGGTGGATATCACACAGTAGGTAAATGAGATTTCGTCGATTGATTTCATGTTTATTTTAATTGTTTGATAATAAAGACCAAAATAGTGGATAGGCCAATGTTTTCTAATATTGATGATAACGTTACACGTCATGTTTACAAATCTTCATGTAAATATGTCAAATATTTACAAAGTTAATCAGTTTCAAAAAAAATGTAAAATATATTTATACATAAGTAGTTCATTATAAAGATAACCTCCAGCCGCCATCTGAATAACATTGAACGTATAACCGCTAATAACATAATGGGGATAATGATTAGGTTTGAATATATTGATTTTTATGATACATTCGGGTAAATAGGGTCAATGTTAACTAATTTATACATAATAAAGCAAAGATTGTCTGAACATTTGCAAAGAAATGAGATTATAAAATTTCAAAATCTATTAAAAAAAAATTATCGTAATTAGATGAAAATTCATACAGTTTTAGCTTCCTTACATTAAATGTGACATTTTTTAATATTTGAACTATAAGCATAAACGCACAAATAACAAAGATATTAGTAATTTTGTTTGAACGCGCATACAAATCTAACGATCATTACATTGCCTATGACGTCATTAGTTCGAGCCATTTTGTATGGGGCGTTTTTCAGGGATCCGCGGCAGCGCCGCAAATCTGACCCTTTAAAACCCTGTAGCTCCGAAAGTAATGATCGCAGATACCCTGTTCCTTTTACAAAATTGCTTTACTATTAGTATACTCTTAATTTATATACAATTTAAAAAACTGTCATCATCCCTAACTTTTTAAGAGTAAAAAAAAATAATACAAAATACTGCAGATAACACATTATTGCGTTACAATTCAATGACAGTTACTCCATTCCTGCAGGAATATGGGAATTAAATACATTTATAACACTTGCAAATAACGTGGCTTTCTATTAGTAAAACAATTTTCAAAATCGGTCCAGTAAATATAGATATCCTTAAAACCTCACTAATTTCACCTCTTTATAATATACTAGCAGACGCTGAAGAATTTTTCAAATCGGTTCAGTAGTTTATTTTATTTATTTATTTATTTAGTACCAGAGCCTATTCAAAACATACCAACAAACAATCAAATCTTTATTCTTAATTATATTGGTATAAACTAGCCAACGCCCCGCGGTGTCACACACGTTCCCGTTCCCGTGAAAATACGGAAGTATAGCCTATGTTCATCAGGTATAATGTAGGTCCATAGGTGAAACAATTTTTCAAATCGTTCCAATGGTTTCAGAGCCTATTCAATTAAAAAAACAAACAATCAAATCATTCCTCTTTACAATCATCATCATCATTATCAACCCTCTCAGAATGAGAGGGGTTAGGCTAATAGTCCACCACGCTGGCCCAATGCGGATCGGCACAAGCAGAGAATTAAGAAAATTCCCTGGTATGCAGGTTTCCTCGCGATGTTTTCTTTCACCGTATGAGACACGTGATATTTAATTTCTTAAAATGTACACCACCCACCCACATCCTCCAAAATCGGAATCGGAGGCAGAGATTATATCCACTGGGCTATCACGGCTCTATTACAATAATACAATAGAATCTCTCTTTACAATTTTAGTATAGATTCCTCGAACACATCGTCATAACATTGGATTCCTCCATCAAAAGGAACGGTAATAAACCAGAACATCTTAAAATGCACACAACTGAAAAGTTGGAGGTGCATGCCACGGTCTGGATTCGAACCCACACCCTTCGGAATCGGAGGCAAAGGTCATATCTAGGCTATTACGGCTATTACAATATTACAATAGAATCTCTCTTTACAATATTAGTATAGATTCCTCGAATACATTGTCATAACATTGGATTCCTCCATCAAAAGGAACGGTAATCAACTAGAACATATTTCAAATCAATACTCATACCTTAATAATATTGGATGCCATCCGTTTGAGGAACGCGCTCGTGAACAAAGCGGCTTCATCTCCGCAGGACCTCAGCACCGTCTGCTCGGAGCACACCAAGTACTCTTGAAATGAACTGGAAACGAAACCATTATTTAGTATATATGTCCTAGAATTCGTTTCTCGTATTGCACTTTGAAAATCAAACGAATTTCCACAATTTTAGTGTAATAAAATGTTATTTGCTGTTTGTGTCAACTAAATTAGTTGCTATAATCATTTCATTTACGTCTTCGACCATTAATAACAGGACCTGCCTCGCTAACTGTTACTCCTCTGGCAAAGATCAAAAATTAATGATCTATCGATGTTTCATTGTTGTAATCGTTTTCGTCGTGTAAAGAGCTCCCTAAATGCCGGATTGTGTAGTTAAATGGCATAAAAACGGCCAAAAACTTGTAGTTTAGTAAAAGATGAAGTAATGTTTCATTTGTATGTATTTCTTCCTTTATAAATTTTGTAATAAAAACAATTTTTAAAAATAATCGTTTCTTTTGACGGGACAAAAAATCGATTATGTATATATTCTGTGGATAGTCTAAGCGATGTGTTTGGATTTACGTATATCAAAAGCCTTTAATAAAAAATAAAGAAGATATAATAATCAATGAATAAAAAAGTAGCTAAGCCATCTCGTTGGCCCATTTGTGCTCAGAACTCATAATACTATTTAGGTTCATGAATTTGTAGGTTCGCATCTTGTGAGAGCGGGTCTCTTAAGGTTCTTCTAAAATTAAAAAGATTACCTAATTCTTACGTTCCTTACGGAACGGTTACGAAAGCCCAATATTTACGTACCGCCCGTTATATTTACGTACTAGCGGACGCCCGCGACTTCGTCCGCGTGGAAATCAATTTAAACTTTCAAGCCCTATTTCACCACTTTAGGGGTTGAATTTGAAATTTTTTTGAATCACATTAATTTCGTATTTTTTTTATGATTTATGAATTATATTTTTAAAACTGTAACTCTAAAAATTAAGGACTTTCCATACAAACTTTCAACCCCTATTTCATTTTATTTTCGCAATAAAAAGTATCCTATAACCTTCTCCGTATTATGGTCTTAAACCGTGCCAAGTTTCATTTGAATTCATTCCGTACTTTCAGCGTGATGCCCGAATAACAAAAAAATGGACAGACAGACAGACAAAAAAATCGTAAATAAAAACATTTTTAGCTTCAGTAGCGATTATATAATGCCCCCTAACAAAAATTTTCAAAATAGCTTCAATGTACAGAATGTACAGAACTTGACCTGTTACAGTTTTATTATAAGTTCTAGATGGCGCTAGTAGTACGTTATGCCACGGTAACGTTTGGTGTTACACATGGTATAAGTAAAATCTCAAATTGCGAAATTATGTATAGAATTTGTCCAGTTTTATTATAAGTAAAGAATATATATAGATGACGACATTTAGACGTATCAATGTCCTGACTTCCGTACTGAAACGTAATACCTGAGCCACAAACGAACGTCGCATAAAGTTCGTTAGACCGAAAGTTGATACAAAGGCCTCGTTCACACGATGTTATCAACATCGAAGTCTTTATAATATACCTACCTTATACACCTATTTCTTCTTTTGGAAACATAACACGCTTATCTTAATAATTTATATTTCAACCAAAACAGGTATAGTAAGACTTATAAAACCAATATTTTGTAGTTTTTTTTTTTTATTTAATTACTTATACTCGTAAGTAATCTATTTCAGTGTTATTTTATTATGTATTTAATAATTTGTAGTCAGGGGCACGTGACTATTATATCAAAATTATATAAATGTTATGGTCGCAGCTCATTTAAACGACACCTACGCATCACCAGCACGTCTATAATATCAGATATAGTACGTACCTCTCATTTGAAAGTTGTAGTCGTTTTATAGCATCAATAGTTGAATTTACCTAACCAACTAACCAAATATTGTTACAATCTCGAACTTTCTTAGAAGAAGTGTGATGTGATGTGATGTGAGGATGTGTATTCTAACATGGTGCTACTGCACGGTAGACACAGAAATCGTAAACATGCCTACGCACATACATAACACACAGAAAGCTAGGCGTCAACCATGGAAAATCTCACTCGCCGTAACTGCACATATCCAAATTGAGCATCATTGAAGATCTCACTGGCATTGAAGATCTCACTGGCACAGTTGGTAGCTGTTTCGATTCTCAACAGATGGATCCAGGGTTAAATTTGCAGCTCGCATCAGATATTATTTCCAAAATTGGCTCATGGCTGGTCTGATAGTAGGCATAAGACGTGGTTAGTTACCACCCTTCCGGCAAAAGAAGTAGAAGAAGAAAAGAAAGAGAAATATTATTGTACATTAAAACAAAAATAAAAATAGAAGGAGAAATATTATTGTAGGTACATTAAAACAAAAATAAACAATAACTTATAATATCACTTAGAAACTAATGTACAAATGTCGGTCTTATCGCTAAAAAGCGATCTCTTCCAGACAACCACTGTGGAAGAGAAAAAACGTTAGCAAAGAGAAAAGACATACCGCCAAGAGGTATTGGTAGGTATAAACCCTTAACATGAGGTGAGATCGCAGTCAAAGGCTAACTTGTCATCGTATAAAAAAAATATTTGACCGTGCGGTAGGAGTAAACAACCCTTAGTAGTGAGCTACAACCCTTAGCTATAGAGTCTTATTAGGATGCGATTATCACATCGCTTATCCTCGCTGTGTCTGAGTAATCGCGTTCTATTTGTTCGACGCTGTAGGCGTTAAGAAGACCATTAATAAATAATGATACTATTAACTATAACAAAGAATTAAAGTACACCTCAGGATACCCTAATCAGTAGAAAACCACAACGCTAAGCATTAAAGTTACTCGCAAAGCTTTAAGTTTAATTTTCTTTCATAAACTTCTCGAATTTCAGTTAATAAGGAGCATGATCAAATTCACAAAGACGTCCAATTACACTGTGCCAATTCCGTTCGATTCTCAACTGCGCGGTCCAAAAAATTTGCGGAATCTTGCATACCTAGCGCAAAACTGAAATTAGTATTCTACGGTATTCCGGTGCAAATGATTTCAGATTCTTTTATTTCGCCGTTCACACGTTTCAGAGCGTTTCGCTCGGGATATTTTTTCACAGGAAATAGTATTGTTTTTGTTTATCTTTTCATAGAGCGACTGCATGGCCGGCGATGTATAATTCCTGTGATACTGGTTGAATGCATTTAAAATATACGATACGTCAGACTTTTTACACAACCGTGTTTGTTTACGTGTATTTATTTCAAACTTAAGCACACTCGTACACGGCAGTGGATTTAATGATTTCGTATTTAGATATTGTGTCGTATTTTTTCAAGTTTTTCAATAATGGTCTCTTAAAAACGATTAAAAATATATGTGCTAAACCGTAAATCTTTTAAAAGATTGATATTGTTGCATTAAAGGGAAATAAAGTTGAGGTATTTTGAACCAACCTTACCTCGAAACTCAACGAGATGTCGAGAAAAACACGCGAGCAAAACACAATTGACATTTTGGTAAGTAGTAAATAATTCAAATTACCACGGATTGAAAACAAACTTTTGTACAAACTGAACTTTATACTAACGGTACACATCCTACTTAATCCTACTAATTATTATAATGCGAAATTTTGTATGGACGTTTGGATGTATGTTTGTTACTCATTAACGCCGCTACTAAAGATTTGGCTTAAATTTAGAATGGAAATAGATTTTACTCTGGATAGGCTACGTTTTACTTTTTGCTACTACTACTTTCACGCCTCCACTACTGAACCGAATAAGCTGAAATTTGGTATTAGGATATATTATAGCCTGGATTAACACATATGCTACTTTTTATCCCGAAAAGTCCATGGTTCCCGAGGGATTTGTGAAAAACTAAATTTCACGCGAACGAAATCGCGAGCGCCCGCTAGTTTATTACATATACAAACTAAACATGAACCAAAAAATAAGTTTGCCATCTTACGGGGAATCCTTGTGCATTTTCGAGAATTTCCCGCCTATCAGTGACGTCGATAGTAGCGAAAAGACTCAATCAAATGATAAAGTGTCAATCGTTTACGAAATTCCCAAGCATTCCCGCGAATTCACGCAACGAAGTGAAATTGACGTTTCCATTATATTCAGCAGCAGTGTAAAGTGACCCTAAGTTATAATTGTATAAATAAATAAGAACTTTAAATGATTTAATTACGGCAAGTTAAATGGTCCGGATAATGAAGTCGTTAACACGTCGAGAAAAATCTTAAGTGCGTCTCTCAATCCGACGATATTCAAGCTGAATATAAAACAGTTTGCGCCTACTAGTTGCCGTAAATGTGACTTCTCTTGGAGGATGCTTTTAAATGCGTCCATTTTTAAATGTATTTAATTTCTTGGTAACTTTTACCACATATTTTTTTACCGTGATAGCCCTGTAGATATGACCTATGCCTTCAATTCGGAGGGCGCAAGTTCACATTCCGTGATGTATGAGGCATGTACCTCCAACTTTTCAGTTATGTGCATTTTAAGAAATTAAATATCACGTGACATAATGAAGGTAAAACATAGTGAGGAAACTCTCTACGTGTGTGAAGTCTGTCGATCTGCGTGGCCTAACCCTTTCATTCTGAGAGGAGACTCGTGTCTAACAGTGAGCCGAAAATGGGCTGCTAATGATTATTTTTTTACTAACTTTGTTGGTTCAGATATATAGGACCTCAGGTTATGTAGTCTTGTGTACGAGTTTTGGACTATACTATACTATGAAAAAACTTTTTCCAAAGAATTTTTCACACTAGATAGTAACCCAGCGTTAGAAAAGTTAGTAGGGTCCACCGCCATGTGGAAGATGGGGTCTAACAAAGAGTATAATAAGTATATGGGGTCTAAGTTCCAAATCCGCTCATCTATAAGGAGGGAGGTCTTGTAGAGGGCCATTAAAATAGGCTGAAAATGATGATGATTATTTTTTTATACTTTTAACAAGGAATACCAAATAAATCAGTGACCGCCAGGGTCGACAGTTATCTTGACAATGAAGATTGATCCAAAATTAATCCAACATTTGTGTGGATAGTTTCAGTCAAGCGAGACCGGCTGGACTGATCTAAATGTATTTTGGCAAAAAAATAAATAACAGAATCTGTAATAGCAAATGATTACTTTTATTCCGATATTCTCACGGGAACTACATAATTTAAACCACTGAATTATAATTTAAAAACAAAATTACAAAATAAAATTAACTTGCTTTTATACCTAGTAGACTTGAATAAAAATCATATAAATAGTCGATTATATAGGTATGAAGTAAATCCATTTGAATACAAATCGTCGAACAGATAACATAAAAATGGCGGAATACTAAATTAAAACACTCAGACATTTTGCTCAAGGTCAAGCACCTCTCTGTGCAAAAAATGTCTACCAAAAGATACATCATCGTTATCTAATCGATCATTAAGTTTTGAATTCCTCTTGTACTTGCCATTCAAAAAGATTATCTTACTTTTATATTTGGTACAAATAGCTTCAGTCTTCAGCTTCTTCATTATCAGTCTATTTAAGATGTTCACTAAAAGACGAACTTCTTTATAGAAGAGACTAGCAGGTGCCCGCGACTTCGTCCGCGTGAAAATCGATGTACATTTTCGACGCCGTCGCCCCTTCTATTTATATTTTCGTATGTTTTATATATAAAAATTATAAAATCACAGCCCCGGCCGAAGGCCGGTGTACAATAATGTGCGCGTTTTTTGTGCTTGGGTAAAATGCAAAGTCGTAGCCATCGTCGGAGGCCCTATCCAGCCCCCGGCCAACGGCCGGCGTGCAATTAATTGTGTCTGCGTTAAGTGCCCAGCCGTAGCCACGGTCGAAGACCCTATCACAAACTCCCGGACGAAAGAGGGTGCACAACAAAGTACGTACTTTTTTGTGCTTGGGTAAAATGCCCAGCCGTAGCCACGGTTGGAGGCTGTATCACAAACTCCCGGGCCACAATACAGTGCGCGGCCAAAGACCGCGCGTTCCGTTTTTTGTGCATCGGTAAAATGCCCAGCCGTAGTCACGGTCGAAGGGTCTATCACAAACTCCCGGCCGAAGGCTGGGTTACAATAAAGTGCGCGGCCGAAGGCTACGCGTTCCGTTTTTCGTGCTTGGGTAAAATGCCCAGCCGTAGTCACGGTCGAAGGGTGTATCATAAACTCCCGGCCGAAGGCCGGGCTACAATACAGTGCACGAAGGCTCTATTAAAAACTCCCAGCCGAATGCCGGGCTACAATACGGTGAGCGGCCGAAGGCCGCGCGTTCCGTTTTCTGTGCATCGGAAAAATGCCCAGCCGTAGCCACGATCAGAGGCCATATTACAAACCCCGGCCGAAGGCCGCGCTTTTTTTTTGCTTGGGTAAAATACCCAGCCGTAGTCAAGGTCGAAGGCTGTATCATACACTCCCGGCCGAAGGCCACGCGTTCCATTTTTTGTGCTTGGGTAAAATGCCCAGCCGTAGTTACGGTCGAAGGCACGAAGGAAGGTAGTCACAAACTCCCGGCCGAAGGCCGGGCTACAATACGGTGCGCGGCCGAAGGCCACGCGTTCCGTTTTTTGTGCATCGGAAAAATGCCCAGCCGTAGCCACGATCAGAGGCCATATTACAACCCCCCGACCGAAGGCCGCGCTTTTTTTTGTTTGGGTAAAATACCCAGCCGTAGTCACGGTCAAAGACCCTATCACAAACTCCCGGCCAAATGCCGGTCTATAATAAAGTTTACGTACAAACTTTCAACCCCTATTTCACCCCCTTCTGATTTTATTTTCGCTAAAAAGTATTCTATAACCTGCCCCGTATTATGTTCTCAAACCGTGCTAGGTTTCATTTGAATTCATTCAGTAGTTTCAGTGTGATGCCCGGTCAACAAAAAATAGGGACAGACAGACAAATAATCGAAAAAAATTGTTTTTTAATTCAGTATCGATTGTATAATGCCCTATGATATTTTTTTTTTTTTAATAAATCAAAAAGTTCTGTAATTTGACCTGTTACAGTTTTATTATAAGTATATAGATAAGTATTTAATAGCTATTGCGCCAAATTCGTGCTCTTTTTATAGTAATAAATCTTGCATAACATTATACGATAAAAAAGTAGACAATGTGACTATTTAAACACAAAAAGGATTATTCAGTTTGAACCTGAACTTTTAAGTAGTTCCTGAGATTAGTTTCGCGCGTTCAACCAAATAAACAAACAAATTGGTCAGTTGAGTATAGAATATGTGCCTCAATATCGATATTACACAGTTTTAGTGGAAATCTCGTTTCTCCAAATAACGCCTGCGAATCAATTTGAGCAATCCGGTTTTTTCAAGATAACTTTTTTCTATCTGTCCGATTGTAATGAAACAAAGCCTATATGTTGCCCTGAACTTTGCTTAATCTATTTGTGAAATCCGCGTCAAAATCCATTCAGCAGAACCAGAGAATAGCACGAACATACAGACAGAAGGACAGACAGACAGACAGATAGACAGACAGACAGATAGACAGACAGACATGCAAAAAAATAAAAAAAATATATTTTTGTATTCTATTGCTCATTTCTAATCGCCCTAACTTGATTTTAGTTAAATTTGGTCAAAGTACAGACACTCAATTTCTACTCTTTTATTATAGTATAGATAGATAGATAGATAGATATATGCTGTCGCGACATTTTTTGTAGAAAATGATGTGTGCTGCGAGTGAATGACGCTGCTGTATTTGCAACCCCTTGGCCTTTTGAATAGCAATGACAATGCTTGAGGGAATTAGCAGACTGTTGGGAAGGCGCCATGTACACCTTGGGTTACATTATTGGAGTTTTAGGAAGGACCCCTAATTTTTTTAAAATAAAATATAGCCTATAGCCTTCCTCGATAAATGGGCTATCTATCACTGAAAGTATTTTTCAAATCGGACCAGTAGATCCTGAGATTAGCGCGTTCAATCAAACAAACAAACAAACAAACAAACAAACTCTTCCGCTTTATAATATTAGTATAGATTATTTAGAGCTAAAACCTACCACGTTGCTCCAATGATCTGTAATGATCATTATCATATTATTGATAGTAACCGGGAGCGACGGCTTAACGTAACTTTCGCGTGAAATCCATGTATACTTTCATTGAATACGTGTGTTTTTATTAGATAAAATAGATATAGTGAGTTAACGTTATGGTAGGTGTACACAGATCCGCATCGTACGTCTCGAACGCATCGCATCAAAAGGATTTTAATATTCTTTGTTTATGCGAATCAGTGGACATGCCTATAAGGCATTTATAATATATCTATCAAGATGCCATTAGATTTTTTGTAGATCTATAAAAGAGATAAACCCTATGCATGTTTTTCCTATATCTCCAAGGGCAGCACGCCCCGTTAGCGCTTGCGCTGCTCCTGCTCAATGACATAATGATAAACTAACATTATTATATACATAGAGAGCCGTGATAGCCCAGTGGATATGACCTCTGCCTCCGATTTCGGATGGTGTGGGTTCAAATTCGGTCCGGGGCATGCACCTCCAACTTTTCAGTTGTGTGCATTTAAAGAAATTAAATATCACGTGTCTCAATCGGTGAAGGAAAATATCGTGAGGAAACCTGCACACCAGAGAATTTCTTAATTCTCTGCGTGTGTGATGTCTGCCAATCCGCATTGGGCCATCGTGGTGGACTATTGGCCTAACCCCTCTCATTCTGAGAGGAGACTCGAGCTCAGCAGTGAGCCGTATATGGGTTGATAATGATGATGATGATGATTATATACATAGTTAACTGGTAACAATTTGGAATTGGACGTTTATCACTCTCCGCGCCGATGCTTAGAAGAACCATTAAATCTTTATTTGAACTCTCATTTATTTACTTTATTTTTATTTTTATTTTTATTTTTTAACAATGTAATATAAAAATATAATACAAAACACTATTAAAAAATTATAAAAAAACTAAAATCATTTTAAAAAAAACCATTAAATTATTATTAATGGAGTAGGTATTCATGTTTTTCGAGCATTTCATTTTTTTATTTTGTTAAAATGATAAGTATATTATTATTATAATTATTGATTTATGTTTTGTATTTTAAGCAGTAATTTTTCTTTCTTTTTTTTCTTTTTGTGTTTTTTTTTGTAGTTTGTAAGTGTGTCTCTCCAGTAATTTTGTTAGTAATTATCTATTATTATAATGTATATCTATAGCCTGGGAAGACGAATTGGGCAACTGTAATGTATTCCCAGGTATAACAAAGAGTTGCTGGTAAATAAAAACGGCAAGCTATTAATTTTGCTCAAACTAAATTGCGCCTTATTGTGTCATACCGAGAGTCGCTGTTTATTTAAATGACATTGCGGAGTGAATCTTCTGTACTTGTACATATGTATTCACTGCCGACACTTCCAATAATTATCATAGTTATTCAATAAATATTGATGAAAATCACATGAAAACCTGTTCAGTAGTCTTAGTTTGAGATATTGTTTGTAGTTAAAGATAAAACAATATGTATAGATTTAATAAATTACCATGTATTTATATAGGTACAAGAAACTTATTCTATTATCGGTAAACTGCTATAATACCCTTTCTTTCATATCTCAATGCGTGCTATTCGGTAAAAACAACTTTCCAAACCAATGGTTTATTCATTAATCCACTCACATACCAATTCGCCTCCACATGTGATTTTTTTGCGAAATTCGTATTTATTTTCAGTGATTAAACCATTTTAAAATATTACCAGGATAAAAAATACTTGATGTATATATTGCTAATATTTACATACATTAAGTAGTTAAGTTAGATAAAATGATAAATATGCTAATCGAAAACGAAAATAAAATCCTAAATAACCAGCCCCCTAGCCAAGTGGCACGTCGATTCTCTTTCTACGATCGCTAACGCTTCGAAAACTAGAAATATGTATGGGAATGACAGCTCTTGGTCACGTGACCTGTCGATAGCAAACGTCATTCCCATATATCTTTCTAGTTTTCGAAGCGTTAGCGATCGTAGAAAGAGAATCGGCGTGCCACTCAGTAAATTATGATAATCTGTGTGACTAAAGAATCAGAGAAACAAACACATGTATCAACTAATCCACTACATTAAGTATCAACAAATAGTTTCAGTATTTCAGGAAAATTAAATTCAGCAACGAGATAGTACACTTGGGTGTAATCTTGAAAAAGAGGCACGTCTAAATAAAAAAGAAAAAGAATCCTAATTAAACATTTCAAAATTCAAAATCTCTACCACCAGTTAGGAACGCAGGCTCTGCTGAGAAGAGCCTTCAAGAAACTCAACAGTTGCTCTTTTAAAAAATCATACAGTGTTATAATTTACAATTGATAACAACATTACAATATCTTATAGTTTTTGTGTGAAGGTGGAAGCTGATCCAATGGCCTCCAAGCATCTTTATCATTAAGGAATTCGTCAATGTTGTAGGATCGTCGACTAAGTAAATGTTTATTTCAAATATACGATTTACTGAATCCAATAGCAGGGTAAAAAAGTGAAAGCCTTCATGGATATTGGCTTTGATTAACATAGTAAAATAAAAGCAAGGCCAACGTGTGTTTGTCGTACATGAAAATGTCAAGCGAACTTATTGCGTACAAATATACAATATTTAGGTATACTAATATTATAAAGCTGAAGAATTTGTTTGTTTGTTTGATTGAAGGCGCTAAACTCAGGAACTACTGGACCGATTTGAAAAAATATTTTAGTGTTAGATAGCCCATTTATCGAGGAAGGCTATAAGATATTGAATATTCCCGTATTCCTACGGGAACGGAAACCACGCGGGTGAAACCGCGCGGCGTCAGCTAGTACATTATACTCGTATAAATATGTATTTATATCTATACTATCAATATCAATACTAACATTGTAATTGGGAATTATACTTCTCCCTGAAAATAACACTATTACCAATTCTCTTTCCACAAACGCTAACGCTTCGAAAATTAAAAATGTATGGGAATGACAGATCCGTACGACAATTTTATCACGTGACTTTTCGACAGTGAATGTCATTCCAATATATTTTTATCTAATATTGTAAGTGGGAAATATACTTCTCCCTGAAAAGAACACAATAACCGAGAGATAAATACATATCAATTTGACCTAACGAGTTATGTGCAACATAGGGGCCTTAGCCATGTGGCACGACGATTCTCTTTCCACTAACGCTTACGCTTTGAAAATTAAAAATGAATGGGAGAGTCAGATCCGTACAATTTGATCACGTGAATGTCATCCCCATACATTTTTAATTTTCAAAGCGTTAGCGTTTGTGGAAAGAGATTTGACGTGCCACGTGGCTATAGGCCCTGGATTGATAGAAAAGATGTGTCGTCATTCTAAAATGAATCGATCAAAACGTAACGTTCTATTACATAACTAACAAACACCCGTGACTTTCTCTGGGTGGAAATCGGGTTTTTAATATTAACTTCTATATAAAATACCTTTTATTTAGTTATTCAGGCTTAAACTTTCTAAAAAATATATATTTCCTTAGTTCTAACATATTTTTCTTTTTTTTTAGTGTTATATAGCCCATTTATCGAGAAAGGCTATAGGCTATATATTATCCCCATTTTCCTACGGGAACGGGAAGCGGGTAAAACCGCGCGGCGTCAACTAGTCATTAATAAGTATCTACCAATTTAAATGCTGATGATTGATCTGTCAAGAAAACATACTTTTGAATGCGAGTTTCTAAGGCGAAGCCTTCGAAAGCACAAGAATCATAAATTGGGCCCATTTCAACCAAATATTCAGCGAACGAAGAGGCTTCTCAATTAATTAATTTGTTCCGGGACTTCCAAGTACCCACGTCACAAACCTCATAAGTTATATTACATTGTACGTGAAAAAAATCAAGGGCAATTTTATTAAATTATAAGAAAACTATAAGTAGTTAGTTGATAGCCTCCGTGTCGCAGTGGTATGCGTGGTGGATTTACAATTCGGAGGTCATGGGTTCGATCTCCGGCTGGGTCGATTGAGGTCTGCTTAATTGGTCCAGGTCTGACTGGTGGGAGGCTTCGACCGTGGCTAGTTACCACCCTACCGGCAAAGACGTACCGCCAAGCGATTTTGCGTTCCTGTACGATGACGTGTAGAAACCGAAAGGGGTATGGATTTTTATCCTTCTCCAAACAAAGTTAGCCCGCTTCCATCTTAGACTGCATCATCACTTAACATCAGGTGAGATTGTAGTCAAGGGCTAACTTGTAAAGAATAATAAAAAAAAAAAATACATGTCGTTATGGCTTCTGTGTGCCTAGCGGGAGTTTTCAATATTTTCATACTGTAACTATCGCGTTAACGTAAACGTGTATTTATATGGTATTGAAACAGTTGTGCAGTACTGCCACTAGATGGCGCTGTTTTAATTCCTTAAAAAATCGCGTTTACGTTAACACTATCGTCACAGTATTAAACTGCCACTAGGCCCTCCGATGTCGCAAACAAAACTGTATGACACCGATTCTGTACTGATGCGTCAGACACGACACGTCAGACAAATATGTTTCCTGCAAGATAGCACATAAAAACGCCATCTCCAGTAAAGCACTGTGAAAGTCGATATGTCATTCGGCCATGCCACCTGCTGGTCCATTCTTCTATATCAGGAATAAGGCTGTATGTCCATCTACCTTTAGAAGATCCTTCCCATTCCTTTTGCCATCTCGCTAGGGTTTCTTTTTCAAGAGTTCCTGATTTTTCAGCGCTATTTTTTGTTCTTCGAGCCGATCTCTCAGAGGCTAGTAAATGATATGAAAGGATTCATATATGATGGTCGATCACTCAGTAAGGCAGTAGGTAGGATCTAGCTGCAGATGGCAGATTGGCATTAATTAACCTCTGCATTATGTATTAATGAATCGATGAAAATCATGATAAATCGATAGTTCAAGAGATTATTAGTCGAGCTCTAACAGACTGGTGTTGTTTAAAAAAATGTGAGCCGTCACGTGACGCCTGGCCGAGGTGAAACTCACTCTCTAAATTATCACGGTCAGACATTTTAATACAGAAAAATAATTTGTTTTCAAGTAAAACACAGGTTATGTGTACTGTAGTAAACAACACTGTATATAAGGAGTATACACTATAGGTATCCGAGCTCAGTGTAGCGAGAGCGATGGCTTAAGGAGACAATCGCACAGTCGATTTCGCATGGCGACGCGTCGCCACACCGTACACTCTACTGCATATAGACTGTATATATATATATGCCATCATATAGCGTCGCCACAGCATGCGTCGCCACGCCAGAAATCGGTTTTACGTGCGGCCATAGATGTTTCACATCAAAAAAGAATGGGGATGATGAGTAAGTTTGAATATATTGATTTATATGACACATTCGGGTAAATAAGGTCAATGTTAACTTTAAAATAAACATACATAAAAAGCAAAGATTGTCTGGATATTTGCAAAATAAATAAAATTATAAAATTTCAAAATCTATTAAAAATCTTTTATCGTAATTAGATGAAAATTCATACAGTTTTAGCTTCCTTATATGTATAATGTAACATTTTTTTAATATTTGAACTATAAACTTAAACTCACAAATAACAAAGATATTATTAATTTTGTTTGAACGCTCATACAAGTCTAATGATCATTATGTACCTACGACGTCATTAATTCGTACCATTTTGTATGGAGCATTTTTCAGGGATCCGCGGCAGCGCCGCAAATCTGACCCTTTAAATCCCTGTAGCTCCGAAAGTAATGATCGCAGATACCCTGTTACTTTTACAAAATGGCTTTACATTAGCATACTCTTAATTTATATACAATTTAAAAAACCGTCATCATCCGTATTGTCAGTCCTTGCCTAATATAGTTTTACTACACATATTCTAAAACAAACAAGACTACTTTTTTGCGGTGAAGGTGGATATTATCGTACATGTGTTAAGGTGCAGCTGCTAAACAAGTTTCTAATATAATACCTACATAATTTAAATTCGTTTATTTCAAGTTTACAAGTACTTTTGGAACAGCAAGTTTGTCTGTTTGAAGTAACTGTATTTCCGATTCGAAAGGTAGATTACATAATGCATAATTAAATATACAAAAGGTAAAAAAGGAAGGAAATAAGCAAAACACATCAATAGATAGCGAGTAGAAATGGAGTGTTTGTACGTACTTTGAATAAAATAACTATTATGCGCTACAGACCTTCAATTTTAACTGTACAGGTTTATCTAATCGTAATTTCTATTAACAAAACTTTAAAAAACAAAACACTAGAAAAACTGTACAATTAAAAATGACAGACACGCGTACTTACTATTCCTAACTGAATTGAACAGTCGAACAGTTTAGTTAGAAAATGCAAGTCAGTACGAACATTGGGACGATATAGTGTTATATCGTCTCAATGTTCGTACTACTGACTATATAGTAGTAGTTTAAAACATGAAAAGAAAACTAATATATTAAATTATTTCTGTCTATAATTTACTTAACGGATTATTAACATGCGATTTTAAAATAAAAATTAAACAGTCTGGAGCTTCGATTGAAAGAAAAAAGGGAAGAGATTGAAAAGTTTTTTAGACGAAAGGTGCTCTTGGCCTTTTTCCGAACCCAATGATGATGGTGTTAAGTTAGATGCTTATAACATTAAGTTAGGATATACATTAAATTAAAACACGTCTCTCAACCATCTGCCTACAGCGCATCATCAGTTATTTTGGACAAATCACACGCCGTGGTATTGACAAGTTGGCGAAAATTATTGTGATGGTAAATGTCGAAGGCAAACGGCCACGAGGTAGATCTCCAACCCGATGGTCGGATCTTCGGAGGAGACAGGAGCCCGCACCTTTTACCGTAGAAGAGCATTGTCTATCAAAAGATGACTCGCCAAGGTGGTCACGACCCTGAGTCATGATGGACCGACTGGAGAGAGAGATCATCATCATCATTACTATCAACCCATATTCGGCTCACAGCACGAGTCTCCTCTTAGAATGAGAGGGGTTATGTCAATAGTCCTCCACGCTGGCCCAATGCTGATTGGCAGACTTTAAACACTCAGAGAATTAAGAATATTCTCAAGTATGCAGATTGCATGTTTCCTCACGATGTTTTTTCTTAGCCGCTTGAAACACATGATATTTAATTTCTTAAAATGCACATAACTAAAAAGTTCGAGGTTCATGCCACGGACCGGATTCGAATCTATACGCCCTCCGGAATCGGAGGCAGAGGTCATATCCACAAGGCTGAGAGAAAGATACATTAAATATATGTGCTCATAGGAGAATAGTAAGAAAATAACGTATGAATAAAAATATAGGTACTTAAATACATGTTTACTAGTATAGGTACACTAACACAATAAGTACGTCATTGTATTGAATATAATTGTTCTAGTGAGTAGTTAGATACCCATTTTATTAGACGCTACTGAAAATAGATTTCAATTGTACGGCTTCGTGATATATTAGGTACCTATTATTAGTTTTAGAGATGTGTGAAATACGGCGTTATAATTTTTTATGATATTTATGTTGGGTCCCAAGTATACAAACATATACATATAGTCGTTGTAGGGGCACCCCTAGGGGACCATTCAGCCGCTGAAAGTCAAATTTAACCTCTATTTGTTTGAGAATTTGACACTCAGCTGCAGGTGAATAATCCCCTACAACGTCTATGAATTCCACTGTTAGAGCCTCGATATAGCTCCACTATTTGGGATTCGAACTTGCCCGTTAGTCTTTGTACATTTTACGTATCCATTTCTAGAACAATATTTTTGCTTAGTTGAAGGAGAAAGGAGAGTATTAATCATATTTAATACGAATATTTAAAAAAAAAACTTTCGATTTGAAAAATTGTATAACTTTAAACTACCAGATCAACTCAGTCTTAGCCAATACAGAATCTTCTCTATGTGTGTTTACCAAAAAAACTAGCCAAATTAACGTATGGGCCGTTAATTAAGTTGTAGAAGTCTACTAAGCACTGGTTCAATGAAACAGTGTTTCCCATTGAAACCATGAGAAACCAGGAAAAAGGTTGGTTGACTTTTGTCTTATGGATGAGCCTTAGTCATAGTGACTAGGAGTAAGGTCCTCTTCAGGCACGATACATTGTTGTTACAAAAGATACAATTAATGTAAGCCTCCCCAAGATGGCGGACTTGAAATCCATCCCCATGATATGGATACCAAATGAAAAGGGAAAAAAAAATTGCTATCAGGAATACGAAAAAATAGTCGTGACTTAAATCCCATATTCGTAATTTTTAGTGCGTGCTATAAGCGTGTTCTTTAGTTTTTTAGAACTATTTAAAATTATTATAGTTTTACTTTCTTAGCCGCTTTCACCTCTATATACAAATCAGACATAACCTTCTTTCCGATATATTTGAAAACTATCAAGGCAAAAATACAAAATCATATTTATAAACAAAACTAGCAAATTCGTAGTAATACACTCACCAACATACTGTCCTCAAATAATCTTCCTGACTGGCTGCTACACTGTTGTCTGTGTGATACTGCTCTTTCTTTTGGGTATGGCTGATCATAGACAACGTGCTCTCGTAGTTTTTACTGCACACTTCATACTCTGGCCTGACTTTCTTCACGCATGTGGCGTGCCTTAAATATTCATCTTGATATTTCCCTCGTGTACAAAGTTCTTGTACCACATCAGTTATGCCGGCGTATATGCGTCTAAACATCACCTGTTCATTCTTCTCCATACAAACTTCGGTGTAGTTGTCGATGCACTTTATACCAACTCTCAGCTCGCTGGAACAAAATTAACTAATTATAACATCTTATACGTTGCACTTTGTAGTTGTTGCTTTGTTGTTTGGAACACTATGCGGGAAATTGTTAATGAATTCAAAGCTCGATTACACTTTAATATTATTTTTGTTCACACAGGTAGCGTGTAACGCGCGGTTAAGGAGGGACTTTATTTTGACTCAACAAAAGGGACTTCATTCAGGACTCAACACCCTGTAGTCATGGGTTGGAGCCTTGCTCGCTGGTTGTCATACCCATTCTTCAGTCGTTTCGACTAAATAAGTGGAGTTGAAAGTTACTAAGTATTGGTAAAATAAAAGTTTTTATTTAACTTTTCCCTAGGTCAAATCTTGGACCCTGAATTAGAACCGTGGTCCCATTTAAGCTTCTAAGATTTGACCTTAATTCCCAAGATTTTGAGGTGTCCTGCATTCGATTAGATTCAAGTTCTGTATACTAAAATGCAATAAGTATCTACAATGCTGGTCTGATGATGGAGTCAGAAGTTTGTCATAGGAACTCCTAAGCCAAACCAGACAAAGCCATTGAGTTTGAGCTCATTTGTCTTGGCGAACTGTGCTGCTACGTATTGGAGCATTTAAGTAAATTATTATTTATTGTCTAAAATCTCATTTATTATTTTATAGTTCTATGGGCCAAGCATGCGATCAAGTGAAGAGAATTAGACGAAATATTGACTAATGGCGGCAGAATTCTTCCAGTGCCATCTCTATTTTTATTTTTAACCAACTTCAAAAAATAAAGGAGGTTCTCAATTCAACGCGTATGTAAATTAATGTAACTTCATTTATTAACCAATTTTGAAAATTATCTTTTTGTTTGAAAGAATATACTTCCAGATTGGTCCCATTTCATTTTCACAAAAATCGGTTTAGTAATTTTGTGTTAAAATCAAAATAACTGATGTACGTCTTGGAAGTCGGTTCCATATTTATGTTAAAAAGATTATTTATTAGTTTAGTTTTACCGCTCGTAAGTCATTTATTCATGTCATCGGTAGGCCCAACTCAATGATATCTACAATTGATCACACGCTCTCCCAAACCTACATCTCGAGGGAAATTCTAGTATAAACACATCCCGCCAATATCAGCAGTCGGCTGACATTCACGTGTTGTGGTTTTATATTTTTATACGAGAGCTTGTCGAGTGGCCGGAATTCAACCATAATTCATTTGAGTGTAGCTACACAGAAAGTAAATAAAAACTAAACTTTGACATTTAACCAAACAGATCACCATTCACCATTACTTATTCCTTCTAAGTAACACAGTGATTTTAAGAAATTAAATATCACGTGTCTCAAATAGTGAATGAAAACATCGTGTTGAACTGCATACCTGAGAGTTTCCATAATTCTCTACGTGTGTGAAGTCTGCCAATCCGCATTGGTGGTGGACTAATTTGTTTGTTTGTTTGATTGAACGCGCTAATCTCAGGAACTACTGGTCCGATTTGAAAAATTCTTTCAGTGTTAGTTAGCCTATTTATCGAGGAAGGCTATATATTGTCCCCGTATTCTTACGGGACGGGAACCACGCTAGTGAAACCTAGTATTATTATGACTTTGCGACGATCAGTCCATATAAATCAGTTAGATACCTATTTTGTTTGATTGCATAAGGATTTACGCGAAAAAGACAAATATAGTCTTATTTATTTTACATGTACACTCAAATCGTAAATTAGCATATGTATGTTACCTAAATTAATATTAGCATTGAATTTTGTCTATCAAATTCAGTAACAATAACTTTGTTGACCTAACTATTCCAACTAAGTGCCTCATTGGCTATTCAAAGGTCTAATCAAGCGGCGAACGAAGTTAGTGAGACGTACAACTAGTTCTAAATTGGTATTTACCGCAAACATGAACAGTAAATTAAGATGAACTAACAGATGTTCTAACGTAATAGTGTGCCACCTCGTTCCTGTTTGGAACTTTCTTGTGAACTTGGCGGAAATGTTACTAAGTATCATTATCAACACAGATATCCATATAGAAGTACATAAATCTAATGGTTTTAAGACCTTTCATCATCATTAACAATATGCTAAACCTAAATTCAGCTCACTGTTGCGCACGAGTCTCCTTTCAGAATGAGAGGGGTTAGGCCTTAGGCCACCACGCTGGCCCAATGCTGATTGGCAGACTTCACACACGTAGAGAATTATGAACATTCTCACGTATGCAGGTTTCCTCACGATGTTTTGTACTTTACCGTTTGAGTGATATTTAATTTCTTAAAATGCACATAGCTGAAAATAAGGTAAGGTGAATGCCCCGGAACGTATTCGAACCTACGCCCTCCGAATCGAAGGTAAAAATCATATCCGCTGGACTATCACGTCTCTTTTGAGACCATTACGTCCTTGGATTGCATTCCGAATTCTTCTATTTTATATTTTCAAAATCAGGATTTCGATTTTATATTTCCAAAATCAGGCTCAGGCTCAGGTCTTGTCTGATTTGGCTTCGACCGTAGATAATTATCATCCAAAAGACAAAAACATCATATGAGGCCGAGTCGTATATCTATCCTTTATAATGCCGATCAGAGATGCGGGTAAAATAAACTTGGGAACTTGATCGTTGCGGGCGGTAAGTTACAGTCGCCAAGTTTCGTCCCCGAAGGTATTACGTTAAAACTATTTTTGTAGAAAAAGTATCAAAGTTAAGAAGATTTTGACTGTTTAGAATAATAAAGAAACCTCTCAACGTAACTCTGATGTTTTATTTATTCCTTCACGTGTCATATTATTCTCAAAATTTGTATTTTACAAAAAGGGGGCGGTATTTGTTGACTTTACCCTATCTTAGACTGTGTCGTCACTAAAAAAAATCAGGTGCTATCACACTCAAAAGGGGTTAACTTGATAAAAATAAAAAAAAATTCAAAGCTCGATATTTTTGTACACACAGTTTTAAAGAAGCATCTTTAACTCTCAAGTTACTTTGACTGAACAAAAGGGACTTTATCCCTTTTAGGGACCAATCATGGGATAGTGGATAATGGATGGATTGTTTAAAGAAGATAAACTTTTGTTTAAAGAAGATTACTATAGATTACTTACACACAACTTTTGTCCAACTCTTCTCTTGTTAACGCAAATGATATTTCTGGTGAACTAAGAACTGGTAATGCCATGGAACAGCGTTGGAGCCCCTCTTCTTTGTTACAGTTCGCTTTTAGGGCATCTGTGGACAAATAAATACATTTCAATATATTTATAGGTATATGTCTTTAAGAAATTAAATGCACGTGTCTCAAACGGTGAAGGAACACATCGTGAAGAAACGTGCATACGTGTGTGAAGTCTGGCATTCCACATTGAGCCAGCGTGGTGGACTATTATGGCAGGGTCCACAAATCTACATCGTACGCACCGAGCGCATCACATTGTACAGATTTTACTTACCGTAAAAGTAAAAAAACCGTTTGTTGCGATGCGTCTGATACAAATGCGGATCTGTAGACGCATACCTAAACCCTCTCATTTTGAGAGGACGTGAGACTCGTGTGACTCGATAGGTCTATGTCCTGCAATGGATGTCCATCGGTTGATGATTCTTTTAGCGGACTCAGAGGTGATTACAAAAATAAGAAAACTAATGTCGAACAAAGGTATTCATAACATTTGTCAGGACAAGTTAATTAACAAATCAAACTGTAACCAAAATAAGACCCTACAGTGGCAGAGAATGACCTTGAGTGAAGTCACGCACTTGTGAACGATGTGTGTAGGGTTAAAGGCGCCTTTGACAAATATCTAACATATCTATCCCCTTTTCCACTCAAGTCACTCTCCCCGCCTATCCCAAGTAACCCATAAAGAATTACACAACAAGAGATATGGACGGCTCGAACGCCTCGAGTACACTGAAGCCATCCGTACCGCAAATGGTTGCAACGCGGCGATAAAAATTATTCTGATACTGTTTTTTGATATGCTTTCTTATTAGGTCAAGGATCAACAATGAGCTTTTGAATTATTAGTGTTTCCTGTTTTACATGTCTCATATTGTCATGTCATGTTTTTAATGTAAAAATCGTTTCAGACGACTTTCCCAACGTTAAGCTCAACGATATATAGAGTCCTTAACCATTAAGCTTTGGCGTTAACAATGCGATAATGTAAGTTAGATAATAATAATTAAAAAGAATAATATTTAGCACAAACTGCAAACAGGTAGCTATACCGTACACGTGTTGTTATAAAAGTAGAACAGGTGAAAAGGATATAGTGAATACTGTTTTTGCCTCAAAGCGAGCGATAATGATCAAACATATACATCCATATCTCTACATACGAGTATTAAGCGGGTAACGATTCCCGAGCGACGAACATTGCTGGCTTCGATTTTGGGATAACAAGAATTTAAAAGAAACGGTAAAAAGGTACTAAGCATTTAAAATAATATAAAAATATTATTTTTTATATAAAAATATTATGCACTAATGCAATAAAATTCTTACTCTATCTATATCTATACTTTAATAAATCTGTAGGGAAGTCAACTCTGTACATGAAATATGTTTCCAAAATAATTACTATCAGGGGGTGATTAGTGATCGATACTGATGCCAAAAATGCAATCAGTAAAATTTTTGTCTGTCTGTATGTTCGTTATAGAAACAAAAACTACTCGATAGATTTTAACAAAACTTAGTACAATTGTTCTTCATACTCCTGGGCAGGTTATAGTATACTTTTCATTACGCTGCGATCAATAGGATCAGAATAGAATAATAGAAGAATAGATTCAGAGCAGTAAAGGGAAATGTTGGGAAACCGGGAGAAGTTACACCATTTTACAGCGATACTACTGTAAGGGCTGGATTAAAGAAGTCTAAGAGCAGACAAAGTCGCGGGCAAGCGACATCCAAAATTATAAATACGAAAGTAATGCCTGTTTTTTTTATAATAGGTAGGTACTTCCTAAATAAAACCTGGGTTGTATAACAACCTACTATGTAATCAAGCTATTAACGTTCATCTGCTGATAATGATAATGATGATGAAGTATACTGTAATTCGGTGGTACCCTCAGACCAATTACTATAGGACCTGCCTCGCTAGACGTTACCCCTCTGTCAAAAATATATGATCACGATTTGAATTGTTTTATACAAACTGCGTCTATAGAATCGATGTTTCATTGTGTTAAAATTATACGAGTGTGTATTACGATTTATATTTATAGCTGTGTGTAGTGTAAGGACACAGGATATATTTATCGGTGTTAAATATTTTCGATGTGTGAATTTACCACGTCCCCCTCAAAAAACAGACAATGTTGTTGGTGAATTTGAATGCAAAGTCCAAAGGTATTTAGTCTGAGCTGTTACCTAATAAAAAATATAGACACAATTTTGGTATGGCAATAAGATAAGAAATTCTCAACTTATGTCTTGATCTCCTTGTTTGGAATTCACAGCTTATAATGAACCCGTTTTTTAAAGTAAATTGTTAATTTAAAAAGCCAATTCCGTGTCACAGAGTTTTCTGGTAATACCAACTCTTTTTATAACCGACCAAAATGCATTCAAAATATGTTTAATCAAAAGCCACATCGATGAGCAACGATTATTATCACCAGACCTCGCCTTTCATTTCATTATCTAAGGAAATGTGATAACTACACGGAATATTGTTTTGGTTTACAGATAAGTAGGCCAACGAAATTATTATACATAAAAAAAATTGTTGCATTAACCTCGACAGGGTTAAATATAATAATTCTTACAACAAACATTAAAATTAACAATAAGTTGTTGTATGAGATTAAATACCCCTTTAGAGTTTAAATACAACAACTTATACAAACAAACTAATTATAATTGTTGTAGGTTATAGTCATCATCGTCATTATCAACCCATATTCGGCTTAAAATTTAATTAACTCTGAGCTCGAGTCTCCTTTCAGAATGAGAGGGGTTAGGCCAATAGTCCATCACGCTGGCCCAATGCGGATTGGCAGACTTCACACACGCAGAGAATTCGATCGAAAAACGATCTTTTTCCTTCACCGTTTGAGACACGTGATATTTAATTTCTTAAATAGTAGTTATAGTACGGGTCAAAACTTACAATGCTTAGATACTTTTTTATTCTACTTAGGTATATTTTTAAAAAAAATCTGGCCCCATTTTAACCTGGATTTGTGATTTAGTAAAAGAGCTTAGAACTATTTTCGAAGATAGATCAAGCGAAGAACTTAAAGGAACATGTCTAATTAAGGGCAAATGAAACAAAAACTGTTTTTTTAATTTACGGCGACTTAGCTAAACGAATATCTCAAGACTACGAAGATGAATATCTCAAGATAAGTTAGTAGGTAATAGGTCTAGTTAACAATCATTATAATATACTTAATACTATTCATCATTCGGCACCGATAGATTTTATTTCATCAGTCTATTTTTATAAACTTTACAATCCTTAATTTATAAACGATGGCAATATTGTTATGCTGTTAACTTTATCCTAATATATGCTAAAAAAATATTACCAAATTTTTAGACGTCGGTACTCACACTCTGAAAGAAAAGCCCACTGTTCGTACTGTTTATATTGTACGTATAGGCTACAACGAAATAGAGTTATGTAATGGATATACTATTGATAACATTGCCCTCGAAGATCATAATAGACTTTACGACTCAAACTCCATTCATTGTAAGATAGACAGCTGCCAAAAACCATCGAGAGGAAAATAATTAATACATCCGTAACGTATTACATAGACCAGGCGCTGTAAGGTGCTGAGTATGCACAATTTGAGGACCGTATTCTTACAGTACAGTATTGAACTCAGAAAAGCTTTCAGATTACGATTAGGCATGTTGCCAGTTATACCCTATCCTCTTTGGTGTCGAGGGTATGAACTAATAAATGCTCAGTATCAGTGTTATTGCTTGTTTCATTAAGAACATCCAATTTTTTAGCATGACATGATTTGATGACATGTTATTTAATTTCTTAAATTGATTTTATTATAGGACTCAAAAGTGATTACTAATATAAGAAAACTAATGTTGAACAAAGGTTATGATTCACAACACTTGTCAGGACAACTAAATTAACAAATCAAACTGTAACCCAAATAAGATCCTAGAATGGCAGAGAATGACCTTGAGTGGAGTCACGTACTTGTGAACGATGTGTGTAGGGTTAAAGGTACCTTTGACTGTTAACAAACACTCCCCTTTTCCACTCAAGTCACTCTCCCCGCCTATCCCAAGTAACCCATAAAGAATTACACAACAAGAGATGTGGACGGCTCGAACGCCACGAGCACACTGAAGCCGACACTAGATCGAGCGACATCACTGTCACAGACTACTATATCCTACACTATTTATTAACAACATGTAAATTTAAATTTTAACATTAACAGCTAATCTATTAAAAACACAAGAAAGTTAAAAACAATCAGTTTTAGAAAAATCAGTTCTAAAAAGACTCTAATTTATATTACGAAAAAGGTCATAACATACTTTACGTCACGAAAAAAATAGAAGGGTTGTACAGGGCCCCTGTACAATACAGGGGATCAAAGTTTGTAGGAAAACTCATTCATTTTTCAAGATACATTCATAAAAAAGGTTATACATACATAATTATGTACTATCAGACAAATATGTATAAATCAATAATCTCTGGATCTGCTGAACCGATTTACAGATAGATAAAAATCCACGTTATTTGTGAGTGTCATAGACTATATTTCATCCCCGTATTGTCACAGGAACTGGAACTACGCGGGTGAAACCGCGGCGTGTCTAGTATGCATTTATGCAATAAGACAAAAAAAAAAAGAGTTGAATAATGAACGTGCACTTCGAATGAAAACTTGTTAACAATAAATACTTCCATAGTAATTAAAGACTATATTGATTTAACAAAATTGACACAAGTGGTGGTCTTACACGAAAGCATAGAATAGAATGGTTATTGGTTGTTCCACGTTATCTGTCCAGACATACCGATCACATTCACGGCTCACGTCATTCAGATCTCGTTTCACGAGGTGCGCATGCGCAGGCAAATATTTGTTTTGGTGTGATTGGAAAATTTAACGCACGAGAGAGATAATGTTAATCGAAACTTTAAAAGTTAAATGTGGGCTAGTAAATGAGCTTCATATAAATTAACTTTACGTAATAATATTTGTTGTAGGACCAACAGAGAAAATGATTAATAATTTGGACGTAATTTTAGATTACACAAATGTTACTTATCAAATGCACTTAGTTTATGTATGAACTAGCTAGACCCGACAAATTGTCCTGCTATAGAACACTTTCTAATTATAAACCGCAATAAAAATATGGTTATGCATGATGCCTGCTATGATGAGTCTTTTATATAATCGATGTAGGAAGGTCAATGATTACCTACATCGATTTCCCGAGATTTTGTATTTCGAGTAAGTATTCTATAGTTATCTTTATGTCTTAATTTCTCCTGTACATGTAAACAAAACAATGATTCAAAACCATAAAACTGTTATTGAGTTTTAGCCTTACAGACATAGATTTAAAAAGAAAGCTTACAAACGAGCTATTCATTCAGAGTCATTCACAGATTGTTAACCAGACAAGTTCAATTGACTTTAGGACCACATTTTACATGCTCAAAATATGTATGATACAGGTAATCCTTTCACTAATTAGTATTATGGCATTGGCCTCAAAATACGGTGGCCGAAGAGTCTCCAGCGTAACCAGTTTATTATTAACAGTGCCATTTACAACGCAACACATTCCAACGACATGGTGGGGAGCCAAGCCCACGTTGTCAGCTCTTTCTATTGGTTGGCCGACATCGTATGATCTCTTTGTATGTGTTTGTTTAGTTTACACGTTTGCGTTGTAGTGTGTTGAACGGCGATGTCGTAGATCGGAGACTAATTTAGACTCCGTTCTGTTATTTCAAATGATTGAATTGATCTCGTGGATGCCGTAGAAAAACAGTATTGCCTTGACACGACGATAAGTTTTCCATTCATTTGATTGACCATACATACACCTACAATTTAGTTATTGATTTCCTTATTAGTTATTACCATCTCTTATGGACTACAAGGCGCGTTTGGAACCCTCGTAACTTTAATTTTAAGTTTTCGATTTTACTTACCACCATTAAATAAAATCAAGACAAAACTTGACGTTTCAAAAGTGCTTGTAAACTAAGCCTAATTGAAAGAAATTAATTTTTGATTTATGTTTTATTACCTGTTTATTATGTTAAATCAAAAGTTAAAATATTTGATTTTCAATTGAAATAGGTAGGTAGTTCGAAATTTCCGGAATTTAATTTCCCAAAACGTACATTTTTGAGATTGGCAAACGCGGATCCCGCTAGGAATCTAATTCCTAAGCTTGGTAATATGGACTTTGATTAATTTGAAGCTGTGGATTTAAATGTTACTTAATGGCATGAATTATAGATGCATTTTTTTATTTTGATAGTTAGAAATTTGGAATTTTTACCTTATCGTTGAATATGTTTAGTTTTTTGAGTAAAAAGTAGCCTATGTACGAATGTAAATTAATTGCATCAAAATAAAAAAATGTTATTGTGTAGCCTAGTAAATACAATAAAAAAATCGGTTGTCTGTTAAGTCGGTTTACTAACAATAGTTGAACGTGACAACGTCATAAGAAAGTACTGATGGAACGGTGGCATTTTCCAAAGGAAAATGTTAATTTATCTAAAATACTGTTTAATAATCTTCATAGGCCAGAATATACTTTATTTCTTGTAAAAAAAAGTTGGCAATCCTAAAGCGAGGGAACGACGCATGACGTCATCTTTTTTGCGAGTGTGCAGCCAGCTCCATCGAATTATAAGACTTTGTCACGTCAAAAACATATTTTTAAAGATAAAATAGCATATTTAGACGTCTGTAGTTCTTCGAAAAGATACGATTGTTTGATGAATTAGTAACCTATATCAAGAACGCGTATATTTGTTTAATGGCGTATCTTTCCATTACAGCCGACATAGATACGAGCTACGTATATACATACTTCCATGGTTTGTTATTATTGTGTCGCGTTACTTTGATTCTGCTGAGATCTTGTCAAATATCCCAATACATTTTATTTTATCGTAATGTGAAAGATAACAAGCCTACGTGTTTCTGGTATCTGGTGTGTTACTTTTGAAACTATGAATGGATAAGTAGCATCTGGTTTTTTAACCGATTTCAAAAACAGGAGGATCTCAATTTGATTGGTGTGTGTTTTGTTTTTGTGACATTGATTTCAAAACAACTGATTTTTATCTCATAGTATAAAAAATATCTAAATAGGTATTGCGTCAAATGATTTGGAAGTCCCGGATATAATATATCCGGTGTAACATTCTCAACTGAGACTTCGTAATATGTTAAAAATGGGAATCCTTCCGCCTATTTTATTTTATTTGATATTTTTGGTGCTAAATAAATAAAGATTATAATATCCTTCCTACCAGTTTATAATATCTTAGCAAAAATTTCATAATCGAATTAATAGGCATTAGAATTGATTGCGGAAATAATTTTTAATTATTTTTCATAAAAATTACATAACTACATAAATGTAATATTTTTCAACAGCTATTTTCGAGTTAGTTAGTCTGTTTGTTTAGGTGTTCTCAATGAAGGTTACATACGAGCACTTGAGTAGGTAAGTAGGAGTGTTTAATCACAGTTTAATCATTTATGCCCAATATTAAAAAGATTCCCATTTAAAATTGCAGCTAATTTGTACTCAGATCAATAGGGATGATGACAGTTTTTTTTAATTGTATATAAATTAGGAGTATGCTAATAGTAAAGCAATTTTGTAAAAGTAACAGGGTATCTGCGATCATTACTTTGGAGCTACAGGGTTAGGTTAAGGGGTCAGATTTGCGGCGCTGCCGCGGATCCCTATAAAACGCCCCATACAAAATGGTAAGATTTAATGACGTCGTAGGTCCATAATGATCGTTAGATTTGTATGGGCGGTCAAACAAAATTACTGATATCTTTGTTATTTGTGCGTTTATGTTTATAATTCATTTATTAAAAAATGTCACATTCAATGTAAGGAAGCTAAAACTATGAAATTTCATCTAATTATGTTAAAAAAATTTAAAAGATTTTGAATCAAATCAAATCATTTCAAAAATCATTTATTTCAAGTAGGCTCAGTTTACAAGCACTTTTGACACGTCAGTTGACTATTTGTAAAGATTCTACCACCGGTTCGGAAGGCAGGTTCTGCTGAGAAGAAACCGGCAAGAAACTCAACAGTGGAAGCTGATCCAAAAATTTTAATTTTAATTTGAAATTTTATAATCTTATTTATTTAGCAAATATCCAGCCAATCTTTGTTTTTTATTTATAAATTAGTTAACATTAACCTTATTTACCTGAATCGTAATCCGTATCATAAAAATCAATATATTCAAACCTAGTCATCATCCCCATACGAAAACTTTATTTAAGTTTTGGGAGATGGAGTACTTAGTTAGTATATTTTAATTAAGCTGTAATTATATATAACAATGCTACATAAATTACAAATGTTCTTTATCACACAGGTCAATTGCGAACGTTAATGAAGACACATAGTCATATCGATTTATCGGCCATTATAAATTAAGCCGTTTCCGAAATTAATGTATTTGAGCCGACGCATTAGTGGTTTAATATGCCAATAGAATCATTAACGGTAATAGATCACTACTGAATATTTTATATTAGTAAACCCTGAATATTATTGTATCAGATATCTATGTATATACAATAAGTACATAATTAGTTTAAAATGTTCGCTTAAATCTTCTAAACTACCTATTCAGCAGATTTTAGTTCAGTTTGCAGCAATAGAGAAAAATAGAATAATTCAAGAGATAGGTTTCTATGTTTTATCCTTGATTAAAATCTCACCTGATGGTAAGTAATAATACTATCTAATTGGAAGCGAGCTAACTCGTTAGTGAGTTGGATGAAAATCCACACCCTTTCAGTTTCTACATGACATCGTACCGGAATGCTAAATCGCTTGGTTGTACGTCTTTGCCGGTAGCGTGGTAACTAGCCACGGCCGAAGCCTCCCACCAGTCAAACTTGGACCGATTAAGAAAACCTCAATTGGTCCAGCCGGGGATCGAACCCACGACGACGCGGAGGCCGTCAAAATATAACCACATATAACATACTATATAATATTATAGTACAGAAAATACTATTTCGTCCCGGTTGACAAAGATTGGAGGGCGTGGAGTATGACAAAGATATCCCGTAGTATAGACTATAGTGTTTTTCAGATAGCATGGGTGGCATGGGTAAGGTGACAGTCCGTTTCACTCTTGAAAGTTTGCCGCGATTTACGATAATAGTACCTACGTATCATGAACGTCATAAGGCAACTGTCACCGCGCCTAATCCTACTAATACTAAACATACTAATACTAAACCGTCTATATATCTAATATTAGTAGGTAGATAGCATCCGTGCGAAGCTGAGGTGGTCGCTAGTAAGTAGGTAATCATAATATATATAAATCTCGTGTCACAATGTTTGTCCTCAATGGATTCCTAAACCACTTAACCGATTATAATAAAATTCGATCCAACTTGAGAGATAGGATAGTTTAAATCTCAAATTATAGTCGCAATTTTAATTTATTGCTAATTATTTGTCTCTATAATAAATTATAAAAGAAAGTCGTGTTAGTTACTCCACTTATAACTCAAGAACGGCTGAACCGATTTAGCTGAAAATTGGCAGGGAGGTAGTTTAGAGCCAGGAGAAGGACATATGATACTTATTTTTCTGTAGGGGTAGGGTAGGGTTAGGGTTAGGGTAGGGGTAGGGTAGCGGAAAGGTAGTTGTAGGGTAGGGTAGGGCAGGGTAGGGGTAGAGTAGAGGTAGAGTAGGGTAGGGGTAGGGGTAGAAGTAGGGTAGTGTAAGGTAGGGATAGGGAAGAAGTGCAAATAAATAAATTAATAAGTCAAAGCGAGAGTAAAGGAGTTAAGGAGAGTAAAGTCAGAAAAAACCATTTTTTTCAACTTATTTTCTTTTTAGTCTTTATGTCACATATATAAATCTCTAAATAACTTCCACTTATAAATGTGGACGCTAAAAAATAACTATCCACTAGATATACGTCGTTTATTGTAGGCGTTTGGAAAAGAGCCCAAAAACGTTGACGTCTTTATACAAACAACTAAAAACATTCGTTGCAACTGCACTGGACAAGATTATAGGAAACTTCATAATGATGGGCGGAGCTCATTAATAACCCCCTACGTTAAATCGTTTTTAGGGTTCCGTAGTCCAAAAGGAACCCTTATAGTGTAGCACAGACACTATTACTACTAGAAAGCTGTAAGTTAGCATGTACATTAAAAATGTGAAAAAGTAGTAAAATAAAATAATGAAAAATATTTTTAAGGTACTTACCTCCCGTACATGTAAAGTAAGAAAGAAAGAAAGAAAGAAAGAAAGAAAAATATTTTTATTAAGTAGGAATGAATAATTTTATACTCGTTTATCTTAGTCTTGTATATACCAATACTTTTCGATTTAGGGATCCGTTTCCGTCCTTAATATTTTACATATTGAGTTTTTAAAAGCAAGTTTTTGTTAGAGTCAAGTGTCGTCACCCTCTACCGGCTAAACGATTATTTTAAAAAAAGAAAAAAAAAACCTAATTGGTAATAGCAACCTATCATATTTAAGTATTTTGAAAATGTAAGAATATCCTAAAAATTCATTTTGATCGAGATTTTCTGGTGAGAATTCGAGGAACCCTTGAGCTAGAGGATCTCGAGTCACCGCTTATGCCCTGAGCCCATCAATCACATATTGCATGCCCCAGTCCGATTGTAAAAAAAATACTACGACCTTTTACGAGGCGTAGTTTAGTGTGGTTGAGTGTTACAATATGTTTCCGGAATAAATATCTCAAGGGCTGTGACGTAACTTGTTTACAATGTAACGTTGCGTCTTATTTTATTTACTAGCTGATGCCGCGCGGTTTCACCCGCGTGGTTCCCGTTCCCATAGGAATACAGGGATAATATATAGCCTATAGCCATCCTCGACAAATGGGCTATCTATCGCTGAAAGAATTTTTCAAATCGGACCTGTAGTTCCAGAGATTAGCGCGTTCAATCAAACAAACAAACAAACTCTTCAGCTTTATAATATTAGTATAGATTTAAAGCTGAAACTCTGCACACCTTCACATTAGTTTTAACAAACAAATTAAAAACCGGCCAATTTTTTTTCTTTATAATATTTGACATATCTCTTGTTAATATGACCAATACTAGCTGACGCTGCGCGGTTTTACCCGCGTGGTTCCCGTTCCCATAGGAATACAGGGATAATATATAGCCTATAGCCATCCTCGACAAATGGGCTATCTATCGCTGAAAGAATTTTTCAAATCGGACCTGTAGTTCCAGAGATTAGCGCGTTCAATCAAACAAACAAACTCTTCAGCTTTATAATATTATTATAGATTCCTATTCCCCTCCCAACTAGTCGGGAAAGACTGTATTAGGAGTGGGTACGAAAATAGACCAACGGGGCGGAGATCGAACCACCACCACTCGGAGTTGAGTCCGACCGCTTTAGCGTTGAGCTATTGTGCTCTGCAATTGCGAGTTGGGCCACGCAAATCGTAAGGTTCCGTATATTAAGTTAGCACTTTAATTCATTATGTAATGCACAAAAATACCGATAACGGTACCCCACGGGTAGACGATCAAAAATTCATCTTCACTTTGCAATTGTATCTATATTTGAACTCGCTAATCTCAGGAATTACTGGTTTGATTTGAAAAGTTCTTTCAGTGTTAAATAGCCTATTTATCGAAGAAGGCTATAGGCTGTATTCCTACGGAAACGGGAACCACGCGAGTGAAACCGTGCGGCGTCAGCTATTACAATATAAAGTAAAAAAACCTAGGTATTTTATATGATATGATAGTTGGTCCTTATATTTGAAAATATGATGTGCTTGTACTTTAAGTAGACAGATAAATAAGAGTAGGTACCTAGGTATATGGGGAAACTTAAGCATAATATTAAACTAAGAACTTATATCCAAACTCCATGTCCCTAGATAGATATTAAAAATGAGGGTAGTTGGTATAAATCGCTATTAATTGTACAGTACACCTAACCATAATTTTAATTAACTTAATGAGAATAAATTTCATTTATAAGCTTAGAACAATATAAATAGTAATATCTTTGGAATTTCATTTTATATAAACAATAGGTAAGTAGGTAACTTTAAATAAATTGGGAATGAAATGGCATGCGTTTACTACCTTCATTTTAAATTATTTGTTGACAAACATTACTTTGGCTTTATAGATAGTTAGATACAGATAACATAATTTTAAGTAACCAGGAAACCTGGTTCTTAAGGAGTAAATTATAGTTTTTCCTAAGTATGCCTATATAATTACTTGAAAAAAAACTACTAATGCCATAACTCGATGTTTACCAACAAACAAATTAAAAATTACAGAGTTACACCCTATAAATCGCTAGTCATTCCACATCTAATAATAATTTTAATTAATTGTATTTTATATTTAAATTAACATTGTTAAAAATTTTAAAAAAGACTATGTTTAATTTATGATATGAAATATGCATTTTGGGCCTTCATTTCTAATTTGATTGTTGGTAAACAGTGCACATGGAATATGGCTTTAGTATTTATACCAACACGTTTCAAATAATACTTTTAAGAATCGAAGTTTGAATTACGAAATAAAAAATAGTTGCATTTAAAAATTTAAATTAATATAGGTAGATATTAAAATTAAAAATTGTAAAGCTTGTAAACTTAAAACTAAAATAAAAAGATAGTTTAATAGATAATAGTTAAACTATTACTAAGCAACTAGAAAATAAACCTTTCATGTAAAATAGCAGCTATATGAGCTACTGAAGTCATAATTAAAAAAATAGTAAAACATACCAACTGTATTGAGAAACAAGACGATGGTAAAACACAAAACTACAGGTCCTTTAGACATTATCACCGCTTTTTCAAGTTTAAAACAAAAAGAAAGTAACACAGAAGTACATGTATTTTTATTACAGTCACATATGACAATTAAACTAATTTATTGGCGCATTAAAATCTCACAAGAACTATTTAAATACGTCTTTCAACACGAAACTTTGCGATAAGCGAGAACAACCTCCCACACGCACTGTAAAAAATAAACTACTTGTGAAAGAATGAATGATTTGGCTGTTGCCGCGAAAACAGTAGGGATAGGAAAGGAGCGTGAATGGCTTAGAGATCTGATAATGAATGAATGTTTCAATGGACGCGTTCAGTTTTAAGACAATATTTATGTATAATACATTACACCATTTCTTATCCTAGATCATGTGTACTTATATTATATAAATTAGTTGTTATCAAAAATGGTATTTTAAATCAATTACAGCTGTCCACGCGGATGTGTTTACGTCTAAGACTAAGGAATTTCTATACTCAAATGTTTGCGTTCTTAACTCAAAAGTGTCAAGTGTCAGTGTCAACTGTCAAGAGAATGCCATCATCTGTGGCTATCATAAACATAACCTCAATTGTTAATTCTTCAATTTTAATTAATAATTTCAATTTTCAATTTATCAATCGATTTGTAAATGAAATGTGAGATCCTATGATAAAATATGCGAAGAATGTAGTAATATTGCACCTAATCGTTGCATTACATTACAAAGTTAAGAAAAAAATACCGTAACTAAGTAATACAAAATGAACGTTAACCGATTAAGAAATCTTCTAAGAGCAAGACCTACTTTATTCTCAGTAAGATGGAATAACTCAGAGAATAAACTAGCTATTTACGATCCTTTTTATGCCAAACCAAAGAAGACGAAGGAAACTTATTTGGAGGTTATTAAAAAGTTCGAAGACCAAGACACTAGGCGGCGAGGTCATGTCGAGTTTATTTACGCTGCTTTACGTAGAATGAAAGAATTCGGTGTTCAAAAAGATTTGGAAGTTTATAAAGCACTAGTTGATGTTCTGCCAAAAGGGAAATTTATTCCTACGAACATTTTTCAGTCAGAATTTATGCATTACCCTAAACAACAACAATGTGCTGTTGATCTATTGGATCAAATGGAGGATAATGGTCAGTCACACTTTCCTATATTGCTATTAGTCAGTGGCATGCACTTCATAGATGTACAAACACTGCATACCCTGAGAATTCATTAGTGTTTTTCAGATAGAATGGGTACAGTGACAGTTGCCTTATGACGTTCATAATAAGTACTATTATCGTGAATCACGGCAAACTTTCAAGAGTGAAACTAACTGTCACCATGCTATTTGAAAACCACTATTGGAAGGCAAATTTTCCATTACTATTTGTATGAATAATGCCACCCTAGTTAACCCTGTGCACGCCACTGGTATTAGTATCATAAATGTATAATGTAAAAATCAATGTGAATTTGTTTGTCCTTCTTACAAGCCTTAGCCTATGTGACTAAATTATTTTGCCACACAAATTATATTGACTTCTTACTGGCCAATAAAATACTGATGATGAGGATAATTCTTTCAAAAATGTTACACTAAATAAGTAATTCACATGCTCACTTGTATTTGGTTCTCAGGAGTAATGCCAGATACTGAAATGGAACAGATGCTGTTGAATGTATTTGGCAGAAGAGGGATACCATTGAGGAAATACTGGAGAATGATGTACTGGATGCCGAAGTTCAAAAACCTTAGCCCGTGGCACTTACCTGATCAGCTACCTGGTGACACCTTGGAACTGGCAAGACTTGCTATTCAGAGGATAACATCAGTGGATCCCGATACAAGAGTAGATACTTGGCAGGTGATGAGCTCATGTAATAAGAATTTTCTAACCATTAAATAGTTTATTAAATCATTGAGTAGTTTTCTAAATCCACAGTTTTTAGGTAACTGATTAAATAGAGGCTTAGTTTAATTTCTGCTAAATACACTATAGCTTTCAAATAAATTATAAACATTTTCTAACTAATACTAGTTCTAGTTCAGAAAACTTTGTTCTTTTAGAGAAATATGTAAGTGATACAATATTAAGTTTTTTTACTGTAGTAAATACATTGAAAAAATATTATTAACAGGGATAATGGCTGTTTTCATAAACATTCAACATATTGAATCAAAATTCAGGTAAATTGATGTTCTATTCTATGTTGAAAGAGGAAATGATTTTGTAATATTGGAAATTTTGAATGGAAGCAGGCATTCCTTTGTACAAGTACTTTGCTATGAAAATTCATATTTTAACATTCCAACTGGGTTCCTAATGACACATACTTCTAGGTATTTTTTTAAGCATCTGGGTCAGATTTTTTGAGTTTTCCCTGTGAAATAAATTAATTATTCACTATGTGTAATATAGTTTTATAACCTTTTATTTTCGTCAGACAGAAGAAATTGAGGCCTCTCTGGATAAAACATGGATAGTCAGTGCACAGAGCAGAACACAACAAGTACTCTTGTCCGAACAACCTTTGGATGAACCCTTGGTTATAAAAGGCCCTTTCAATGTATATCTGAGGGATCAAGTGGTTACATACTTTATATTGCTTGGAAAGATTCGCCCTGAATATAAAGATGAATCAGATACAGATGGTATGTTATAGTTTTTAATGTAACATTTTTTTCATGTTTATAAATGTGTATGTAACATAAGCCTGTGTACATACTATACCACTCACCACTACATATATTTTTATAATAAAGACACTAAAAATCAATCAATCATAGTAACAAATGTTTAAATTACAAATGTTACAAAATGCTGGGATTACATTTATAATGTAAACTCCCACAATATGTTGACAAATTATATGCTTAAACCATCCTTATGAAATACTCTGATGGTGAAAACCACATGAAAATCTGTTTAGTAGTTCTCACATTTATCACAGACAAACGGAGCGGCGAAAGAGTTTGTTTTATAATAGGTATATAATATATATGGTTTTGTAATATATTGGCAGCATAATTTTATATGTACGTGAATTTTAGTTTTTCACAAATCCCTCGGGAACTATGGATTTATCCAGAATGAAAAGTAGCCTGTGTTAATCCAGAGTAAAATCTATATTCATTCCAAATTTCAGCCAAATTGGTAGTATCAGTAGTTGCGGCGTTAAAAAGTAACAAACATCCAAAGAAACATCCATAAAAACTTTCGCGTTTAGAAACAATTTTATGAAATGCGATGTGCATTTCATTTATTAGTATTACTGGACACAGTGATATGGATATAAATTAAGAATCTATAATAAACGTTAGAATGCAATGTCCATTCTGATAGAACATATTTTATGGACTAATAGCGAACGCCCGCGACTTCGCCTGCCCTTCGATCTCTCTTTAATCCGACCATCTCGCAAAATCCGATCTTAGCATTAACTACAACCTACCTCTCTGGCAAATTTCATCTTTGTATATATTATAGACTATTAACTAATGATACTCTATGCACTACCTTGTGTCCTAAATGATAAAAAAAAATCTTTTAGATGTTTCAAATATACCAAGGCCACCAGGAATACCAGGTGTTATAGGAAAAGTGACACTACCACAAGTCAAAAGCACTACACATGAACAAGATGATGGAACAATAGTAGCTGTCTGTGCAACAGGTGTGATTAAATCATTTAATATTAACATTATATGGTTTCAATAAAAGGTTGATTACCCCTGAGTTACCAAACTACATAACTCAGGAGTACTCAACCTTTTATTGAGAATTGAGTTAATTGTCTAAAATTTAGAGTATGGTTGAGTTAAATAATATCTAAAGATTTGGGGTAGTTTATTATGTTTAAATATCTGTAGTGTGCAACTGTTAGATACAGGCTTCTAGTTTCCTATGAGAAACTAGAAGCCTGTATCTATAGATGAAAAGCATGTATGGAACCTGCAGTCCTCAGATGCCCATCAAGATACATATTGAAAGGAGATAGAGAAATAAAAAACAAATGTAGACTAGCGGCGAATTAGAAAACATAACTCAAAATTCAAAATTGTAAATTCATTTATTTCAAGTTCACAAGCACTGTCAAAACGTCAGTTGACTATTTGTAAAGATTCTACCACCGATTCGAAAGCCAGGTTCTGCTTAGAAGAACCGGCAAGAAACTCAACAGCTCTGTTTCATCCCACCACAAAGATATTCAATTGCACCATTGCATTGGTCGATATTTCTCTTTATCTCATCTCAACATATAATAATGTTGTGGTTTAACTTAATCATACCGAAAGTGAAAATCGTATTATATAAATGACTGGCCAAACTCTAATGCATCCAAGTCTAACTGTCACTAAGTAATTTTAGCTGGATGCAAATAAATATTAAGAAATTACTAAATTGATTTGTGTGTTTGTGTGTGTGTGATTTAATGAGTGTGTAATTGAGTCAAAAAATTTTAATCCAACTGTAAAATAATATTTTAAATTACCATTTCCAGGAACATCATCAAGAGACTCACTATTATCTTGGATAAGATTACTAGAGAAAAATAACAATCCATTATTATCAAGTATACCAGTTATATTTACACTAGTCGCGCCTTCTAGTGATGTATCATTGTTTGAAACTCAGCCTGCTACACAAAATGAGAAGAACGAGTCATAGATTACAGTTATTTTTTAATTAGTGGATAAATTTAGTAAATATCTAACTAAGATTCTGATAGATCACAAAAATAATATTTATATACTCAGGGTCACGATATCCGCCCACTTTAATATACTCGTATTAATGTGGGTGGTGACATAGACACTCGCAACACATTTGTATATAGTGTTAGGACTGATCGCAGATTGACCGTACAAGAAAAAAAAAGTGGGCGGATAATTGTGGCTTTGAGTATATGATTGACTTTCAGACTGTAGTAAATAGTAGTAATCAATGTTGAAGATCACAGACATTCAATATTGATTACTATTATGTTCATCAGTATCTTTTTATGTCTTGACAGAAAGATAGTGATGAATTTGAAGTTCACACCTGCAGACTAAAGAACTAGCTGAAGCTGATGAATTACTTTGCAAAACTTTAGTTGTGATTGTTATGTTGAGGTAATTATTAAACAATGTTTCTGTTTATATTGTTTTATTTACATTTCTCTACATATACCTATAAATTACTTATTTGAATTACACCTGTATTAGCTTCTAAATGGACTATATAATTTTTTTTACTATGACAATGTTAGCCTTACTATAACTCTGATATCACCTGATGTTAAGTGACAATGCAGCATGATAGTATGCTATGGCGTCTACACAGAGTCGTACAGGAACACTAAATCGCTTGGTGGTACGTCTGCCGCTGGTGTGGTAAACTAGCCACCGCTGAGGCTTAGGTACCACCAGACTAGAGTTAATTTAGACAATAATGTTTACAAAATATGAAATCGTCACATTTATTCTATTATCACACAGAATCTGAATATATACCAATATATTTATCTCTAAATATACACTAAGTACATTATTATACATTTTTACACTTATTTAAACATTCATAAAGAAATCACTGTTTAGATCATTAAATAATTTAGTATAACACATATATTTCTGCTTGCATTGCTTGAACATATGACTAAATCCTGCTCACCACAAATACACGAGTTTCAAAATTTCACACTGCTATAGAGTCCATATTAATAGTATAGTTTACAGTACATTTAAAGAAGCAAGTTTTAATATGTAAACAATCTGACAATTACAGTTTGTTTCATGTAGGATGGTGGATGAGTTTGTTTCACTCTTGAAAGTTTGGAACAATTCACAATAATAGTACGTATATACCGGCAACTGTCACAATACCCATGCATTCTGAAAAACACTACTAAGTTACATACATACATGCAACAGCAAGGAACTACCTCTATCTGTTGTAAGAAATCATGTCAATTTCTTTACATATTCATCACCTCCTTAAACATACTATAGACATCAGAACTGGGTGACTTAAGTCCATTCATAATCCTCATCAACTTCAAAGGATATGGTACCCCACTGTCAGGTAATGTTGTGCCAGTCGGCTTGTGGCAATAGGTACGTCTCATTGTCGCTCCTCACAACTGTCACACCAGCCCCATAATAGGGTATAATGTATGCTGAACCATCAGAAGGCCCCACCACCTGAAAAATGTATTTCAATAATCATTTAAATTTGGTACTTATATAATTGGGTCACATGTTACATTACGCAAGATCGAAAAATGGAGAAAACAGGTAACACTCTGGTACCCACGAGATGGTACCAGACAACTGGATGTCCAACAAAAAGATTTGAAGATGACATCCGCCTAACTCTGGGGCCTTGGTGGACCAGAGTTGCGGCTGGTGCAATGGAAGCATTTGGAGGAGGCCTATATCAGGCGACACTTTGAACAGAGGGATATGCTGTAGACATATCAAACTCATAACCTATGTATACCAAAGGCTGTTTTGAAATAAAGGGCTGTTTATTTATTGTTATACATATATCTGTAATCTATACTTCTGTTTCTTTGTTATACTAAAACACTTTTACAAATACTAACAGATGTTAATGATAATGACATGTCATTATCATTAACATCTGTCATTCTCTACTCTGCAGCACTGGGATGTAACACCACCAAATTCCCCATTTTGGGCTAAGAATTTATACTGAGAATTTCTAAGAAGAAAAATTCAGTATTTCATATCTTAACAAAGACCTTGTGATCCAAAGCCACATATGCTAACGATTGGACCAATGAGGTAGCTGACCCATCTAATCTTAGCTTTCTCCTCTAAAAATAAAAGAATTTACCCTTACCTGAGCAGCAATGAGTATTATATCCAAGAGTTGGCCAAGGAACATAAAGCCCAGAGTGCACAACTTAGCTAAGCCAATGCCAGGATATCCAAGATAGAATCTATCCAAACCAAACATTCCTAGGAAAACTGACAGCAATAGTGCTATTTCTAAAGAGTATCCATTCCTAAAACATACAAAAATTTTATATAGGTATGTTTATATTTATAAGTGACAATTGGTTAGATTTAAGGCTACTTTCACTACCATCAGTACACCTAGCATGCAACCAATGACATATCTTGTGGAGAGAAATAGACAAAAGTTTGACCAATGGCGGCAGAGTAGTCCCAGTTTCATTTCATCTGTCCCAATGCAATGAAAGAGTTAATGACATGTACTGCTATTGGTTGACATTTGTCCAGTTCTCTTCACAAAATATGTTGTGTGGTTGCATGTTAGGCATATGGATAAGTGTTGGATAGTCTAAATGTAAGTTTAATAGCCACAATAGCTCAACGGTAAGAGCAGTTGGACGCATCACCAAGGGGTGTTGTTTGTCTTGGTTTGATCCCCGCCCAGTTGGTCTATTGTCGTACCTACTCCTAACAGTCTTTGCTTACAATGATATGGCAAATATTCTTTTCAATAAAAAAAAAGTTTTGTCACTTTCTTACTTTAAGTTAAATGATAAAGATAAAACTTCTGAACAAAACTATCCAACACTTATCAGAAAGTGGTGAAGCCTTAGTATTTCCAAAAATTTCCTTACGTCCATTTACATGGCATCTTTCTCCAAAATGTAGAATTATTGGTTTGATTGCATATGATTCCCTCGGCAGCTATACATAGCACTGTGAACAAAATTGTAGTGAAAGAAATCTTACAACTAAAATAAAGGTACAGACTCAGTAAAGTGCACCAGAGTCAATAACAGAGCAAATAAATCACAATCTGTTTTACTTGGTTCAACGCAGTAGCGCGCATCTCATATGTATGTCACTACAAACTCAGTCATTACAACCCAAAGCTTGTGTTGAAGACAGAATTTTTGATGAGCAGTAATGGTAACCTGTATTGGCTAGTCTACCACTGCCAACAGAGAGACTAAAAGCTTGACTTGAAAAGAGATCAGGCCTTCTGAGCTGTGCATTAAGCAGTTTTGTATACCACTGAGCAGATAACAATCAGTCAGGCAGAGTTCCCTGCACATGTGACTGAGTTGTTTAAATTACAAGGAATTCGGATCGCCGCCAAATCTTAATATGCCTGGCCTCTTTTTGCATGCAAGGACTTTTCATTTAAAATATTTACCGTCAGCTTCACCTTCCGACGGAATGTCTTTCCCTTTTGTACATCCTATGAACTGCTGAGTGTCTGGATCTATTTGGGTTTTGTTTGGATGCGGACAAATATATTGACCCAATCGCAAAGTATTGCAGTCCACAGTCACATTCTTATCACCTTTAGCTTCATCAGAAGCGTGTCCAATCGAATTGAGAAACGGTAAACAAATTAGAAAAAATATCAATCGTGACATCCTGAATATTTGTTTAAAGAGTCTTCAAAGAGTAATTTAATCTTGCTCACAATCTTACACTATTAATAGTAATTTTACCATGCTGATTGAATTTACTGAAAACTGTACTGGGGAATGGGTTAACTGGTTGCCATAACTATCAAGTATCATTATATTTGGTAAATATAATTTATTTTAGTACTAATTCTAGATCATAAAAGAAAAGTATTATAATCAAGGAACATATTTATTTACTCAGGAGATTATAATCGTACAAGAAATAGAAAAAGAAATAATTTGTTATTTAGGTGTTCGAGCCTTCAGCTTGATCCACTTACGAGATTACCCTCCAAATTTTGCCCGTTTGCAGTGTTCCTACCCTACATTTCATTGGGTAAATGAGGTTTTGACATAACATCACGCCGTCATCCGCCGGCATGTCGCTTGACAGTTGTCAATGTCAATCAGTACGTCTTCAAATTTTGTTAAGTGAGCAGTGTTAAATGTGAATATTAATAAATGAATATTAAAAGTGATAGTGCACAGTGAAATTTGTTGGAGAATATTTTTGTCAACGGTCTAGTTAGATGAGAGATTATTCTCAATTCTAAGCGAATACCCGCTCTCCGGACGGTAGACTCGCTGGATAGACCTAGTTACCAAATGAAGACAATAACGAAAAAATCGTAGCCATCTTGTACGGCCGATGTGTATTGTTCGCTGTCGAGTGTCCACGTGACTCCCGACAAGCTTTTTCATCTTAGCGAATGCCCGCTCTTCGGACGGCAGACTTGCTATGTAGATCTATACTGAATGAGAGTTTTTCTCTTTTTCATCTTAGCGAATGCCCGCTCTTCGGACGGCAGACTCGCTGTATAGTCCTACTGAATGATGAGCAGATGACGTCCCACCTGGGACGTCGTCTGAGACGTCGGCTGAGACGTCGGCTGCTCAGACTACGGCTGAGACGTCGGCCGAGATGTCGGCTGCGCAGACGTCAGCTGAGACGTCGGCTGCTCAGACGTCGGCTGAGACGTCGGCCGAGATGTCGGCTGCGCAGACGTCAGCTGAGACGTCGGCTGCTCAGACGTCGGCTGAGACGTCAGCCGAGATGTCGGCTGAGACGTCGGCTGCTCAGACGTCGGCTGAGACGTCGGCTGATCAGACGTCGGCTGAGACGTCGGCTGCTCAGACGTCGGCTGTGACGTCGGCTGTACAGACGTCGGCTGAGACGTCGGGTGTACAGACGTCGGCTGAGACGTCGGCTGTGCAGACGTCGGCTGAAACGTCGGCTGTGCAGACGTCGGCTGAGACGTCGGCTGTGCAGACGTCGGCTGAGACGTCGGCTGTGCAGACGTCGGCCGCAAAGACGTCGGCTGCTCAGACGTTGGCTGAGGTGTCGTTTAATGGGACTTCATCTGAGATGTCGGCTGACGTGTTGTCTGAGATGTCGGCTGATTCGCTGATTGAGACGTTGTCTAAAATATCGGTTGACGCGTCGTCTGGGATGTTGACCAACGCGTCGCCTGGAATGTCGGCTGCACGGCTGATTCGCTAACTGAGACGTCATCTGAGTTGTCCGTCGATGCTTTGGCTGAGACGGCCGGCGTTTACGATGCCTATTTGTCAGCTATTTGCTATTTGCTTGTCCTTTAAGTGACCTCTGACAGCTGCCTTGTCGGCTGCGCGCCTGAAGTCTAAGGCGCGTATTTTGGTACTTTTCAATTACCAGGGTCCCTGAACGTCAGTAATCAGCTTAATGACGATCTTTATAGATCATGGAATACATAACGTATGTAAACTCAAGTTGATTGGGAGTCTTTAAGAAAGTTATAAATGCTTGATGAATTTTTATTATCAATATTGAAGCTCCTTGGTAACACATCAAACCTGGATGTGTTCGAAGAAAAGATTTCAGTGGAATATGAAAATTACGCGTTTACTGCGTTTCACTATACCTACTCTCCATCTACCGCATGTTTATAGTGTCTAAAGCTCGCATGGGCTTAGAGAACGCAAAAGCATACTTATCATTTGAAGCTAACATAATTATTTAACTACTGCTGTGAGCCCTGATTTATTTCCTACTTTCAACAATGAAACAAATCTTTCTGATCGATGCATACGATAATAGGTTCTTTAAAACGGATGTTCTTTGTCCTTACTGCCCTTCCTCTATTTTGAGAGGCTTTGTATATTTTAAGAGATCCAGTTGATGGCCTTCCTTACGGACGAAGTTGCCTCGTCTTGACTGTATCGGAAGAAAAATTTACTTTGCACAGAAAGTTTATTGGAGCAACGTAATAAAATCTTAGAACCAAGCATCAAACAATGTTATTAGTTGTTATAATGTTTATATAAATACTGAATGTTGTTGGATTGCTCCCGTTCAGTTAGAAGATTATCTTAGCAAGACAAGCAAGACCAGGAAACTAATCTTTTTATTTTGATAAATATTTTATCTTAAAGCAAAATGGGACATGCAGTAAAAATTCCTAGCCAAGCAAGGATATCATTCCCAGAAGCTTCGCGAATATTCGTATATACAACAACAGTCCAGTCTTCACTTGACTGAAGATAATACTAAATAGTGCATTAGCAAAGATGACCCCGCGTTCACAGACAATCACTTCATAATGCAGTGACAGTGACAGTAAATGTTGCACTTCAGATACTCGTGATACATGACTGCACTTTAGATACAAAAAGGGTGGAAATCATACAATGCCTGAGACCTATATATAAAGCCTCAAATAAGAGATTCCACAATCTTTTGCAATGTATTTCACTGTACAACACCCATTTAGCCACCGAAAGTCAACTGGCTTTATCATATTAAAATGCAAGATGTAATAAATAAATATTTTCCGGTATGGGTTTGTCATTATTGGCTAGATACTTGGCTCACACATAAAGGCTCGGGTTCGATTCCCGGTACCAGACCCAATTAAAACAGGTCACTCCATAGAAGCTCTGGCTCGAGAAAATGTCCACGAACTAAATATGAGAAGGAAAAATAAATAAATTATATTTGAAGTCAAAAAAGATCTTAGTGCTCAAAATATTCATGCACTTAATTAAGTGTGCCTGGATCTAAAATTACACTTTGTTTGCATTTCTTCTCTAAGTTTGTCAATCTGTCATATATGATAGATTTAAAATTAATCTATGGAAATTTTTCATATAATACATATATTGTGGGGAAATTAAGAGAGTTAGGAACGAATAAATATTTCCTTTTCCTTCAAGGGGAAAATATGGCCGTATTAATTAATTACTCTTGCCCACAAAAGCTTATTTGATTTGCCGATACAATCATTCCGTCGCTTTATATATCTTGAATGTACAGGCAAAGGTATCACAAGCCACATCTTTCCCTGCCTCATAGACGGTTTCTGTTCTTAAACTTTTGAAAAATGTCTACTTTGTAGAATGATAACTCTGTATAGATTTGTTAATGGATATATATTTAGCTAAGTAATTCAGATTTCATCCTACTTATACTTAGTTACTTTACTTATAGATGATATTCTTTTTAACAACGATTCAAGCATACTGCCTCTATTCATCATATAGGTGGTAGATACAGCTACCCAATATTGGGTGGTATCTATATAAACTATCGAAAATTCAATCTCATGTCAACACAAATAGGAAAATCGCCTGTATGTCGCCAAACACAGTACAAAAGAACAGTCAAGAAATGCTACTTACTCATAAAGAAATTTCGCTGGTGGGCATGGTGGCTTGCAACTGTTATAGCAGTGTATAATATTTATAAATTATGCATGCTCCTCGCCTCATTCAGTATACATTATACAATATATCTACATACGTATTAGAGAAGACCATCTACTTGAAATTTTATAACATCAGATGCAGTAGGATTCAGTAGAGAACTATAAGAAACTTAATATTCATAAACAGTTTCTAAAATGAACGGCAACATCTTTGACACAAGCTTAAAGAGATATTATGGATTGTATTGGATTTTCTATGAGAGAGAGAGTGAGAAAGGACCTTAGATAGAAAAAACTGTATGCAATATTTCAAGAAGATAACAAATATATAAATCTATACCTCTTTGCATTAAGCAGTAAATTCTAGATTTAGCTAACCAACTTCAAATATACCTAAGCCAGGTACTTTTCTGGGATTATAGACGGGTCTATACCGATTATTAGAATTGCTAGATTAAATTCTAAAGTTACGAAGCTCTTCAGACAACATTCAAGGTGATGGAAAAACCAGAAGTAGACTTGTTTACCAGTACAAGGGCAGTGATCTAACCAATCTAAAATATGATTGCTTTTCTAGTATTGCCCATTCGTCGACGTCTTCAGCAAAGACTTAAACTAAAGGCTGTGGTGGCCCTAGCTTATTTCCATCTTCAACGCTAGTACCTTCAATTCGAGACATCTTAATCACTGCTTGAGAACCTATCTTCTGGTAGCTCCAGATAGGAGAGAAAGTTTATGATATTCCTCTTCTCCAGGTCTCCATTGTACCAGAGAACCAAGGGCCAACCATTTACAATTAACAATCTAACATTTCTTTCGCGAGTACCAACAGGTCACATTCAGTAACATATTGTATGTGCTTGCTGTACTACTAAGGTCCTTGGCAACAGAGGACAGAATATTTTAGAAACAGCTTGGAGTAAATTCACAATTAATACGTGTAATCAAGCCTGGATATGTTGGGATGGGTTAACAGTTAGATCCTACTTCGGTAGGACTTCATTTTAGCAAATACTTAATAAATAAATCAGAACTAGTACTCAGAACTATTGATCTTTAGAAATCCTTAGTCAAATAGGTTTATAAACCCAAAAATTATCGAGTAGATAATTACCTAGGTACTTGATCAACCTAAAGTTAGACTAGCATTGAAACCAATTTTAAAACCAAAACCTCTAACATGGTTGGTCACCTATGAGTCTATTTAAATACTCAACTGATAGCTTATTTTAAGTAGCATGTCATGACTCCTTGTTTTTATCTTGAGTGGAGAGTTCATGTTTTGACTATACACAGTACGGTTCTGACAAAATACAGATCAAACATTGGTTTGGTTAACTTTATGTAGTCAGAGGGCTATATCTATTAGTACAAACTGATATTACAAATTTGTTATATTTGGGTAAAGAAATTATTGGACATGTCAATGAATCTGGTTTGTTTGTTATGTCTAGCAGAAGACAAAGATTAAAGTAGCTGCTTGCAGTTATTTCGGTATAACTGCTTATTGAAATTAGCACGTTTTCAGCTTTCTCAGATAATTTTAAAAGCATCTGTAAATACAGATTTAATAAAATACAATAGAAATTTAAAGTAGGTAGTCAATACGCTGTCTTGAAGAAGTTCCTCAGATGTTTTGAGGTTTACTTTACTACTTTACAGCATTAAGTGCAGCATATTTACACCAATTTAAATGAATATATGGACTGTATAGGTTTTGTTTTTACCATTAAATAAAATATCAATTAATAAAAATATGTGTGTTACTTTTGGGTGAAATCTACATTAATAACTGTGATTAATTAAATGACAATAATTTTAATATCAATTAAATTTGATATCTAGTTAATTACTTCAGAGATGAGAAAAATATTTTGTCTCTATGATAATCACTGATAATATACTGATTTATATACTGATAATTTAAACGTCGTTGATCATTAATTTACATGTATAATGATTATCATTTCTTTTACTATCATAAAAATGGTCATCACAGTACGCCTTGCCATCGCCGGCAGAATATAAACACATCTCGTAAGTGGATCAAGCTGAAGGCTCGAACACCTAAATATAACCGTTTTCCCCCCAAAGGGCAGAAAACGATTATTTAGGTTTCAGCCGAAGCTTGATCCACTAAAATTTCATGCCTTGCCGGCTTACGAGAGTACTGATTGACATTGACAACTGTCAAGCGACATGCCGGCGGATGACGGCGTGATGTTATGTCAAAACCTCATTTACCCAATGAAATGTAGGGTAGGAACACTGCAAACGGGCAAAATTTGGAGGGTAATCTCGTAAGTGGATCAAGCTTCGGCTGAAACCTAAATAATCGTTTTCTGCCCTTTGGGGGGAAAACGGTTATATTTTAACAACAGATCACAGATTACATATAAAAAAATTACCACAGAACAGAAGAGAAGTATAAGTATGATTATTTTCATTCACAGATAAATTTTACAGATTACTATTTACTAACCGTTTCAGCCATAGACAAAGAAAGTAATCATGCTAAAACTCAAAATCGAACGTCTTCTTTGACTGGCAACGCAACGGTTCCCAATTAGTAGTCTATTACCTTCTTTGTCTCTGGCCAACCGTCAATGATCTGTGATAAAATCATAGACTATCATGGACCTAATGCGACTAATCAGGCCCTCCCAACCGTAGAATAAAAAATGAGAATCCTCCATCCTTTACTAACAAAAGAGAGAGATATCTCCATCCTTCTCCTTGTTATGGGCTGTAGTAGGTGGTGGCCATGCCTATCTCTTTCACCTGTACACTTAAATAAACTTGCACACTGTTACAATTCTAAGTATCGAAGAACTGATGTGATTGGTCAAATTTACACAAAGAAAAATAATAGCTTCTATGAATGAAAGAGAAATGTGTTTATACCACGTGTGTAAGATTGTTTTGAATTTGTTGCCTCGTGCCTGCGCCGCCATTGTAATTTTACTGCGAAAGATTGGTTTTGACTTTTCAATAATTGAAATCATTGAAATTGTGATTGAAATTCGCATGAGCGCCGCTGGAATTACTAATAATAAGGATAAATCTTTCTTGTTAATTAATTATCTTGACTATTTAAATAAATTTTTCGTGCTTGATTATTCGTGCGTGATTCGTGCTTGGTTATTGATAAAAGTAATTTTGTTTTACATTAAAAATGAGGCAATGTGTTATTCCCAAGTGTAAAACGCGATCAAATTACGTGCTGTACCTTTTACTGATAGTGATAACACTAGATGGGAGGCATGGTTCATCAATTGTCCAATATTACGGAAATATACTCGTAGGCAGTTAGAAAACGTTAAAATTTGTGAAAACCACTTTCTACCCAGGTATGTAATTATCATAGATCGACAAAGGATGCTATTCCTACTTTAAATTTAGAAATTACACTATCTACTCCTAATCAACCCCTTCAATCTGATCCAAATACTATTTCACCACCATCACCATGTTTCAAAATTTCTAGATTTTTTTTCCATTCATTGTAATAAATTCCTGTACAATAGTTGACCATATTCCATCTACTTTTACATTACATACAGACAGACATCTTCAAACCCATTAAATTTCAGAGAGTCAGTCTGACAGTGGTAAAGAACAGTTTTCAATATTGTCTCCGGTCAATATTATTGAAAATTCCAATTTACAAACTGATGTTGAGTCTACTTTACAGACTTCAACTGCGAGTCAAGCTGATTCCATACCTGCTAATTGTGAGTCTGCTTTAGAAAACATACCAGTGCATGTTATGTCATATAACAGACTCAAGTCATGTAGAAAGCTAGATTTTGTTCATAGAGTTCCGGAAGATAAGTTTGAAACTCTTCGTAAGAAAAATTCACGTCAAGCTAATAATAATCATTAAAGAAACAACTAAAAAATAAAACTCAACTTAACAGATTAAAGGCTAAATATCAATCTTTAACTAAATTAAAACTTTTTGTATCAAAGTATCCCCTGTTAAGTCATTTTGAAAAGGTATTAGTAGACTCACAATAAAGATTATCTGGTGTTAAATTCAGAGGTGCTAAATATCTATATCTACCAATGATGAAAAAATTTTTGCACTTTCCTTATCTAAAATTAGTCCAAAATGTTATACTTTCATACAGGTGTTATTCAAGGTTTTGAGGATATAGGAGGTGGTGTCAGAACAAATAATGTTGCTGATTAAGTTTTAGTTTTTATGCTGTGTGGGATATTTTCTTCTTGGAAACTACCTTTAGCTTTTTATTTTGTCCAAGATGGAATTAAAACTTTAAATTTAAAAAAATATTAAATCGGGATATGGGGTGAGATGTACTGTCTCAGATCAAGGGTCTGCTAATGTTGCAGCAATAAATTCATTAATATCTGAGATTTACTTATTAACCGTAATAATAGTAATGATCCTGATAATGTCTTTTATTATATTTATAATAATAATAAAATATATCACATGTATGATGTACCACATTTATTAAAATGTTATCGAAACAATTTTCAGAAAAAAGACCTACTTATTGGTAATCAATGTGCACAGTGGTCCATCATTGAGGAGCTCTATGCTACAGATGGTGAAGCCGGACGTGCAAGAACCACAACCCTGACGGATAAACACATTAGACCAACTTCTTATGACAAGATGAAGGCAAGTTGTTTTAATCCCTTTTTAATACCTTTAAACAAGCATTCCTTGTGTATATACAAGCTGAATCTCTGAAAAAGTTCCAACAATTTAAATGAAATTTAATATGCAGGGGTTTCGGAGGTTTACTGTTAGTAGGTGCGCCAAAAAAAATTTGAACAAAGCTCACAGAGATATTTATATAATGCACAAGTATGAGACAAATATTTTAGCATTCCATGGATTCATGGTGATCCTCTCTCACCTTCTATGGTGTACAGATACAGACTAACTACATAGCCATTTTTAGTCAATTCATTTGTTATACTACAGCCTTTCTTAATGAGTACTGTTTACCAACAAATAAATTAGAAATGAAGGTAGATAACACATGTCTTTTTATAACTTATTTATTTTAAATTATGTATGGTTTGTTTATAAAATGTTATATAAAATATATTTACCATATCTGATTGTTCTATGGTAATTAATCAAATTTATTTTCATTAATTTAAGAGCAAGTTCAACGATTTACAGTAGCTACCTTTTGTTAGGAATTTAAGTTGTGTAATCATGTCATCTCTTTTTATTTTTATTTATTTATTTTATAACAATATTTATATTAGATATAATAACATCACCGTTAGGTAATGACCAGGATTTCTCTCTGGGGCACGCAGGTCTAAGTCTGACACCACCAAGTGTCTCCTGCTACTAAAATTTCTCTTAACAAGTTCAGTGCCACATCACACGACATCGCGTGAAACGGCCTTTTACGCTGAGGCCGGTAACGCGACGTCGCGTGGTGTTGACTAACAATCTTGTACGAGCTATAGAACATCAGCTGTATCATATTGGCTTTTAGTATTTATTCGGCCACTAAAGGAAGAAATGAACTTTTGACTAGTAGGCGTGGCTTGCTGATCTTGTTTTTCTTTTGTTTGCTTTTGCTAGTTCTGCATTGAGCAGCCGCGAGGTCAAGGTACATTTTTAATTAACCAATGAAATTTTATAATTCAAGTTACCAATATATTATGATTTTTATAAATAACTAACGGACCCCCGCGACTTCTTTCCGCGTGAAAAGCGATGTAAACTTTCAATCCCTATTTCACAACCTTCTATATATATTTTTGCAAGTTTATTAAAGTATAATAAATAGTCCACTAATTTTACTTAAGTTTCATTTGAATTCATTCAGTAGTTTTAGCGTGGTGCGCGGTAGACAGACAGACAAAAAATAACAAAAAAGTGTTTTGGGCCTCAGTATCGATCATATTAGGGGTTAAAGTATGAAATTGCCGATCTGTACTGAAAATCTAAATTGTTTATTTTTTAATTTTTAACAAATTTATTTAATCAAAATAGTTGCCATTATTATCTATACATTGCTGCCATCTAATGGGAAGGTCATTAATGCCTTTGCGATAGAACTCAGACGATCTAGACTGCAAAAACTGTGTGTAAGCATTTTGTACTGCCTCCTGGGAAGAAAACTTCTTGTCACGTAGATAATTGTCCAAATCACGAAAAAAATGGTAGTCCGTTGGAGCAAAGTCTGGTGAATACGGAGGATGACGAATAGTTTCTAACTGCAGTTCCTGAAGGGTTAAAATGGTTTCTCGTGCTGTGTGAGGTCTCGCGTTGTCGTGGAGCAATAATGGTGAAGATCGATTCATGAGTCGGGGCTGTTTAACTGCTAGTTTTGTCAACATGGTTCGGAGTTCGGCACAATAGACATCTGCTGTTATTGCTTGACCAGATCGGAGAAAACTATAGTGAATGTCACCATGCTGAGACCACCAAACAGTTACCATTACCTTTTTATTGGTAAGATTTGCTTTAGGACATATATGAGGGGGAAACAGCGGGGCGTCTTTTAGCGGCATTTTTGCGTCTTTGCTGAAATTTTGTATTATCTTCGAAACTATATGACTAATTAACATACTGTTAAAGGCAAATCAATTATTTACTTGTGTAAATAATAATGAATTTTATAGTTATAGTAAATTAAAATTTTTTGTATGTCATTAGGTAATAGAGTATGAAACGCTGTCAAACTTGATATTCGTGTTTTTATACCTACTAAAATTGTCAGTTCACCAGAAAACATGTTGAAGTACGTCATTTTATTTGGACGGTGTTAAGCTGTTATGTATCAAGCCACAAAATGTGTATAAATTTTTTTTCATTATATTTCCTTTCTAACAAAACAAAATTATCAAAACGGACTGCTCAGGATTGTGATGTTCGGAAGTCCCTACAAAAGGCCTATGTCCTACAGTGGACGTCCATCGGCTGATATGATGATGATGATGATAAATTTGGAAAAAAATCCAACTCTATGGTTAGGAAAACAGGGGATGATTGAGTGTATACCCATTAATTGTAAAGTAAAACTACGCAGAACTTACTTATAGTGAAGTAGATTTTGATTTTTGATTTGGCTAGGCATTTCACCCAAGCACATAAAACGCGCTGCCTTGGCCCACGCGCCTAATTATACCCCGGCCTTCGGCCGGGGGTTTGTGGTAGGGCCTCCGACCGTGGCCGCCGCATTATACCCAAGCACATAAAAAGCGCAAAATCCGGCCGCGCACCGAATAGCTCTAAGCAAAAGCGGGACCGGAGCGGAAAAATAGCTCACAACGCGTTCTGGTTACAATAAAACATCAAATGTCGGTCTGTCTGTCTGTGTGTATGTTCGTTATAGAAACAAAAACTGCTCAACGGATTTTAACGAAACTTGGTACAATTATTCTTCATACTCCTGGATATAGTATACTTTTCATCACACTACGATCAATAGGAGCAGAGTAGTGAAGGGTAAACGTATGTAGGGAAAACGGGAGTAGTTACTCCCGTTTTCGTAAGAAGAGGTTTAAGGGCGGACGAAGTCGCGGCCATCCGCTAGTCTTCTAAAATAGTAGATTGTTATACAAGGGGCTAAAAAGACCCATTATATAGGAGGTATTTTTAAGCCTAAATAGAAACCGAGTTTATAATCGGTTTAGCCCCATGTGTTACACTCTGCTTTTCACTACGATTGCGAGAAAATAAAATAGTTTAGAACATGTTCAATGATTTATTTTAATTGAAAATTAAATGTAAAAAGTCTACAATTTTGGATATTAAGGACAATGCTTTTATCCGGTAACATAATTTCCGACTACTGTGAAGATGAATAATGAGTATGTGAGGTAAACGTGGGAGATAATAGTTTAAAAAACTCCTTTCGTAAGTGAATTCATTCGTTGTTGTTTTCTCCACTTATTAAATTTTTCGTAGGTATTCGTAGGTATCGTAGGAAAGTATTTAAGTAAATGCGTTTCGACTTTGATGGTAACAGATTGAAGATTTCATCCATCTCCAAATTAAGATCACCATTCTCACTAGATGAGAACAACAATAACAATTATTGTTGAAAAATATGTAAGTTACGGTCACAAATTTACAATGAATTTCTGTAAAAAATCAAGTGTGTATTATTCACGCCAATTGTTTTTTAAATTCCCGTTTTTTAATTTTATTTTTTTCACATGAGAAAAAGGCAAAGGTTACACCATAAAGGATGTCCCATGTCTTCAAATCTCGCTATATTCGCAACTCAATAAAAATGAAATAAAAAAATAAACGCATTCCACAGACAAGAACGGTGCATTTTATTCCAATTTAAAGTTTTTTATTTATTTTTCAAAACAATCGGGGCCTTACCTATAATGATTCTATTTTCGAATAAAACCTCCTCTGTTTTATAGTAGGCTAGTACTTAGCTAGTACTCTAAACAGACAAGAATTAAAAAAACAAAATTACTTTAGCCCCTAGAGGCTAATATGCTTGTTTAGCCCCGCTGTGGAGTGGTAATATGACAGTGTTTTTGAGCAAGAGTAGTGAAAAATACTTTATTAAAGTTTATTTTTTACTAATAGTAATGTGGCAATACGTTAAAAACACGAATCACGCGTCTTCGCGTGATGAATATATATTTAAAAATGTATTATTTTACCGAAGATTCAATATAAAAGTATTATTAGAACAAAAAAATGCAAATTAACGGCTTTTTAAGCAACTTAAAAAAAAGGAGGAGGTTCTCAATTCGACACTTGTTTTTTCTTAACCAATTTTAAAAATTCTTTTTTTGTTAAAAGATTATAGTTCCAGATTGGTTCCATTAAATTTTTATGACAATCGGTTCAGTAATTTTGTGTTGAAATGAAAATAACGAATTTTCCCGTACTGTGGCGCTTTCGTTCACTATGCTAGGACACACTAAAGACAGAAAAATAAAATCTTTGTAACAAAAAACTTTAACCGACTAAAAATGAAAAGGGAAAAATAACATCGTATGTACTACCTTCAGAGGGACTAGTGGCAGTTTGATACTGTGCCGGTCGCGTTAGCGTAAATGCGAATTTATGAGGAATTGAAACAGCGCCATCTATAGGTACTACTGCACTGTTTCAATCTATACTTCTATACTAATATTATAAAGAGGTAAAGTTTGTAAGTTTGTAAGTTTGTCACATTTTTTAAATGGGGTAATCTTCGGAACTACTGGTCCGATTTTAAAAATTCTTTCACGAGTAGAATGCTACATTATCGGGGAGTGCTATAGGCTATATTTTATATTGGTATCATATATATTAGCCGAGTTATCACAGTTTTTGTCATACAGGTCGGACTGAAAATCCTCTTAAACAGACTTATTCGCATGCGCTGCCTTAACTATTGTGTAAAATTGAAATTAATGTATGGAGACTTTATGTATCTTTAAAAGTTCTACAAAAAAGTCCGCGACACCATATATCTATCTTCTATATATTAGCAGATATAGTACCTTTTGTGTTTTAAAAATTATTAATTTTATATACTTAGGTTTACGTCATTATTTATACAACTAAACTTTAATCCTTATTAAAATAAATTATTTAATAATCACAAGGATATTATGGAGATAAGATTTGCCCTTTACAGTATGTTAATTAATTAAATAGTTTCGAAAATAATACAAAATTTCTAAAAGACGCAGAAATTCCGCTATATGACGCCCGGCGCTTTCATTTACGTAGTTCCCGTTCCCGTGTGAATATGGGGATCAAACATAGCCTATGACACTCGCAAATAACGTAGCTTTTTATTGGTAAAACAATTTTCCAAATCGGTCCAGTAGATCCAGAGATTACCTCCTACAACCACACGAACTTTACCTCTTTATATTATTAGCATAGAAGTCTCTATTTCTCTTGGTCATATCACCACTCTCGAAGGACTGGACCGATTTTGCTAAGGGTAGGAGTAAGATAGAAAAGTTACAGGGTAGAGTAGGGTACGGGTAGGGAAGCGTAGGGGTAGTGTAGGGGTAGGGTAGGTTTAGGGCCGGGTTTAGGGTAGTGGTAGGGTAGGGGTAGAGGTAGGGTAGTGGTAGGGTAGAGGTACGGGTAGGATAGGGAAGTGGTAGGGTAGGGGTAGGATAGGCGTGAGATAGGGGTACGGGTGGGATAGGGGTAGGAAAGGGGTAGGGTACGGGGAGGGTAGGGGTAGGATGGGGGTAGGGTGTAGGTAAGGTAGGGGTAGGGTAGGGGTAGGTTTGGGGTAGGTGGGGGTAGATGTAGGGGTTGGGTAGGGTAGGGTTGGGATAGTGGTAGGGTAGGGGTAGGGTAGGGTAGGAGTAGTAGTAAAGTTGACATCGAAATTTACGCGGACGAAGTCGCGGGCTTCCGCTAGTTCCATATAAATTAGCATTTACGTTATCATTTTGAAGGCAGTACCAACACAGTAATTCAGTAACTTAAGCCGATTAAATCATATCAATCAAGTTTTAGGATTTAAAAGAAACGGCTTTGATTATTATGTCACTCACTTGCCACCGCCTTCAAAGTAATCTGAAGGTAGCACATACTATGTTATTTTTCGCTTTTAAGTTTTTTTTTTGTTATTTTGAAGTCGTTTTGTTAAAAAGATTTTATTAATGTTGGCCATTTAGGTAATTCCAAGATTTTTGTTTGGCAATGAGACAGAATTTGAACCTAGTACCTCGTGATCCGCACGGGCTAAGCACTGGACCAACGAGACAATAACTATTATGTTATTCATACTATTGTACAGTGTTAAATGTTCAATTTTTAACCAAATTTCATTTTACATTACAGGTCAACCATGCAGAAGTATTCAGCAACACAGTCTACACCTCTCTATCGATGCATTTGAAGACATGCGAACGATTTAGAATGGACCATAATTATAGTGTCCCACCTATTAACATTGAAAATGGCTTATTCACTGCTGAAATAATATTATTCATGAACAATTTGTTTGATAGCCTTAATGGTGGTGGTCATAAAAGTACCAGTTTACGTAATGCTTTATCTTTAGAATCAGATCACTTTCAGTTTTGGAATGAAGCAGTGAAAAAACTACAATCAATGAAATTTGATGCTACAGGCTCAAGAAAAATGAGGCCAATTTCATTACGTAACTTTTGTCACGATATAAAAACCGTAAAGATTTTAAAAACATTTCAGGCGTTAACTTCTTGAGTCTTCAGCAATTAAACCAGGATCCCCTGGATTTTTTTTCACAAATCAGAGGTAATGGTGGCTCTAATACACACCCAGATTGTCACAATTTTATTTCGTCATTTAAGACATTGTTAATTAATGATATGACATCTGATAGTTCTATATATGCAAATTGTTCTCGCGATAAAGATAAAATGCTCGGTTCTCTCAGGAGTTTAATTAATAGACCAAAAATAGATATTCAATGTATTGATTACACATCACAACATCAAAATTTAGATTTCATAGATACTTGTATTCCTTCCGAAAATGTTTTTCAAACTCAAGCTGTGTTTTTGCAGGTGCAATTTGCAGATATTTATTTCCAAAACTAGATAGTGCAGACTGCCAAAGTTGTAAAAATGCACTATTGTCTGATGTAAATGAACCATTTCACTCTTTAATTGAATCCAGAGAATATAATGCAAGTACCAGAATTTTTTATCATCCGTCTCGTAATCTTATGAGTCTTGTATGACAATGTATTTATTTCATTGAAGAAATATTGCCAAAAATTTGTAACGTTTACATTTACACAGATTTAATTAACGTATTTAAAAATCGGCTCGATACTTCTTTCTTATCTTGTGACAAGCATAAATTGGATTTTTTTAACGCTTTTTGGTTGTTTGTCATTAGAATGCAAGTCAGACAATTGTGTATTAATTTTAATAGGAAGATGCACAATGTAGATACTAGAAAGAAAGGAAAGGAAATGGCAGATATGCTTAAAAATAAAGTAAGTTAAGGTGCTAGCTATAGATCTACACACCACCAAAGTCAGTATTTTTTTCATACCGTATGTTTATATTCATATTTTCTTAACTTGGAATTTAAATTAAAGATTATTTTTCATGCTATTTATCAGTCTTTCAAATTTCCATTTTGAATTCTTTCAAACCATTACTTTTGTAAGAGTAAGTTATTAGGTATTTGTATTCTATTATTGTATTTATATTTTTGTTAGACTATTATTATAGATTTTTGTTTGTTAAGAGTTAACTCAAAAACTTACACTACTGATTTTAGAAATCCACTCTTTACTAGAAAGCTACATCTGTAACATATACAGGGTGCTCGGGAGTATTTCCCATAACCTCAAGGTGTTGACGAGTCCACATAAAGGAACCGAACTGCATAACTAATATTTTTTTTAACTAATAAATAAAATCTTTTTATGTCTTCAAACATTAAAATACGTAAAACTTGGCTACGTCATAATTATAAATATGTATTAATGTATTATGTACGTCATTATATAAATTTATTATGTATTAATTTTCGTTAAAGAGTAACCCCAGAGTTATAGGAAATACTGCCAAGCACCCATTATAATCAAAACTACTATTCCGGTAAAACCATGGTCAAGTCTGCTAGTAATATACATATAATTAAGTATAAGTCCTAACAAATCTGTGCCTCCTGTGATATCCTGTCCTTTTTGTACTTTTAATTAGAAATCTTGCTCTTTGTATTACATTCTAATGTATATTGTAAAAAAATTGCTAAATTTGTAAAAAAAATGTTTAATACTGAAACTAGTAATTTACAAGGTCAAGTAAAAAAAAAATGTAAAGAACTAAGAATATTATGTTGATTCTGTTACACTGTTCTGTCTCAAATTTATTTGTTTATTGAATCCTCATAATGTTATAGAAAAACAATATGTAAGTGATTTTCCACCAGCCTAAAATTTGCATGTACACAATATTTGTAATTTTGGGGATTTTGAATGATAATTACAATTGCAAATAATGTTTTTTTTTAAAGAGCAACCACTGAGTTTCTTGCCGGCTCTTAGTAGAATCTGCCTTCCGAACCGGTGGTAGAGTCACTACACAATTAACAGACAATAACAAAATAAATAGATTTAAATATATTAAAGGCTTTTCTTTTCCTTAAAATCTAACAAGTAAATATAAATTTAGGTGCACTAGTAGTGTAAGAGAAAACCGGAAATTTCTAAAATCGGTACATTAAAAAATCTTCAACAAGTGTGTGTGTTCAGCACTAATTTCTCTAATTACGATTTTTGCACATCCCTAATTTTACTACGAAATATATGCATGTGTTGAATTAGAAAGAGATAGGGCTTTCCCCCCACATTTAATTTTTTCCCAAGTGTAAAAGAGAGGTCCGAGAAATTTATGAATGACATTTTTATACACACATACAAAATTTCTAACCAGCACAAAGCTTTGTTCTGAGTCAGAGGTCTGCTTCATTTGTGGTCTGTGCGACTAATAAAATAAAAGGCTATAGTTACGGATCAAGTCAGAAGCACTCGAACCCAAGTCCTGAAGGGCTACTATCAACTTTAACCTAGCGATCCAAATCCGACGCTATTCAACTTCGGTGCCTATATTGAATCGCTTTTAATTCGTACCATGACATCTCCTAAACTGAATAGCATTTGAATCGTCTATTGTGAATGAATGATCGACATTTGTCTCTGATCTGCGGTTGAATAGCAATATGTTTGAGAGAGACAACGCTACAAAAAGTCAAAAGAAAAGCGCGAACTTTGAATTTAGTTTGGTTTTAACTTAAAATTGTTAGTTGAGCTTTAATATTATACTTAAATTACTTAACAAACAATGTATGCTGTTAGTATAATATCAGTTACGATTTATTACGCAGTGTAGGTGGACTGACAGAAGTACCAACTACCACTTCAATACAAGAATTTCAAGTGGTATTTTTTACAGAGAAACACGAGACTTAGACGTAGTTCGCCACATCTATGTTTACACTTCTTAAGCCAGAACATTTGGCCCTAATATTTTGTCAAAAAGTTGTTTAAATATATATTATTTTATGAAACTTTTGTCTGGCACAGAATGCACAATGTACCTATTTTTTATTAATACACTGCACTTACCTGCTACACGCATTGCATTTTAATTACTTTACTAAATACACTGCACCACATTACGCGCTTTTTTGTTTACGCACATACGGCTTATAAAATTAGCACCACTTCTATAGACATCCACTATAAATTAAACAAAGGATCCTTTTGTTTCGAAATGAAGCGTCGTCTTTGTTTACGCGTACTTACTATTTATTTCACTATCGTTTTTCATAAAATCGAAAAGTATTATTTATCAAACATCACTACAAGCTTCCAGAAATTATTTATTTACCAATACTAATACTAATTTATTAATTTTTAATCAATTATAAGTAAAATACGTGAAAACGATTCAGTTCCAGCCACAATATAAGTAACTTTATTTGGTCCGCTCAGTTTGACAGCTTAACGAATCAGTTTAGGTTACAAGATGACTTCATAGTACGAGAAGGCGTATGAATGGATTCCGTTAGCGACTCAGTAGGACTTCGTGGTACGAAAAATCGAAGCAGTTCAGTTTAGGTCTGCAGTTGAGTCGCTATTATAGTTGATGGTAGGTATGCTGAAGCCAGATTAATATGACTTACGTCAAAGTCAGCCGTCTGTCATCCGTCGCCGTCGGTCGCCTTCTCAAATTTTTATTCAGGGTTCCCAACTTAGGGGTTTTCCCCCCACATTTAGGGGGCAAATAATTGAAATGGGATTTTTTTAGGGGTCTGAAATTTTTAGGGGTATTTTCATGGATTTTTTGACTCTTTAATATTTTTAAATTGATGATAATTTTAAAATTTCTTTCTTGGCCTAGCGACTTATAACTACATATAATACGTTATTCTACAACCACTCTGAGGTAATTGGAGGCAATTTTCATCGAATAAAAAAAATTGGTTAATTTATTCATTGTCAACATGTATGATTTCAAAAAATCTGAATCTTCAGATAAAGACGTAGTATTTTGTCTGTATTAAATATAGACTAGAATTGAAACATATGAAAACATATTATTTCTAAATTATTATGAATTTATATTTTTTAGGGGGACAACTCAATAATTAAGGCGATTTTAGGGGTTTTTGACACCAATTTTAGGGATAAATATTTTGGAGAGTTGGTAACACTGTTTTTATTTGGGAATTGGGAATGGGATTTGTGAGAAAGATGTTCGATTCGAAATGAAGGTTGTAATTGTAATATTTTTTTAGTGAGAATTCAAATTCTTCAAAAACTTCTACCCTATTTCGTATTTGCTAATCATTACAGTGAAGAATAAGTTAAAAACGCAATTATGGATGTGCAATTTGCGCCAAACTCTATTGATGAGCCGGTACAGTATTTTGAATTGTAGATTTGCTCTAAATAGGTATACGATAGTCGAAACTTCACCCTACACATTCGTTTTTATTCGATTACAGAGCTTGCTTTTCAAACTTCAACGAAAAATCAAAGTATTCAACACGAACCAACAATTACCGAACCGTGGTTACAACTTGATAGCTTCTACATCCAAATACGGTTTGGTTTTTGTAGCGACACCAATTCAGACATTATCAGGTAAGTTTCTTTAACATCATGTATTTTTAAATGAATCTATAGAAGCTAATCATAAGATGTTCGTCATTTCATAACCTATGTTTACTAACAAACAAATTAAAAATGAGGGTATAAATCACTATTTCATCAATAAATCAATAATTAGAAAATAATTAAACTTGTTCTTAAATTAATGAAAATAAATTAGATTAATAAGCTTAGAATTTTTAGATATGGTTAATATATTTAATATTACATTATATAAACAAACCATACATAATTTAAAATAAATAAGTAATAAAATGCCACACATTCTCTACCTTAATTTCTAATTTTTTGTTGGTAAACAGTATTAATCAAGAAAGGCTGTAGTATAAGTAAAAAATCCTTACATATTAATTTTTTAAAAAACTGTAAAAGCCATAAAGAAGAATTGAATTGAATTGAAAAAACTGTAAGCAAGTCTTTTAAATGTTAATAATATTCCACTTTTCCCTTAATTTAAGAAAGTATATTGCTTATATATATACCATATTACTTAATTACAGTCAATTCAGTTCTTCTTTTATGGCTTTCATTAGTGCCTACTGAGCACAGTTTATCTCGCCAGTGTTGAGTAGATGGAAAAGGCACGAAGGAGATTGTTCTGTGAAGACTGATAAGTCTTAATTACATATTATACCCTGTTTAAACGTAATGTTTTTTTGTGCAAAAATATTTGCCATATCTTTTAAATAATGACTATTCCCATTCCCCCCCAATGAATTGTGAAAGACAGTATTTGTAGTGGGTACAATGCAAGTCCAGCAGGCTAATTCACTATCTTTGACGTATGCCAGGTGACATAATATGCAAAATTGGGATTCTGCGTAACGAATTCCCCGCCCTATGGTCTATTGTCTTACCCACTCCTAACACAGTCTTTCCCATGTAGTTGGAGGGGAATGAGAATATTGGTAATATTATAAAAATATGGCAAATATTCTTAAAAAAAAAGCATCCAGTGTTTACTAGTGGATATCATACAGTATGTTGATGATATTTTGTCAAGATTTGATGTTTATTTTATTGAGTTGATAATAAAAACCAAATTAGTGAATACCTCCTCTCTGTGATGTGACTGAGCACTTATCCGTTGAACTATTGAAGCTATTAATTATTATTATTGATTTTCAGTATATTACCTCAAAGAGTTGATTGATAAGGATACTGAGCCTCAATTTCTGTCTGTTAAGCTGCCAGTGTCTCCTACACACATTGCAGTCAATTGCAATGAAGAATGGTTGGCCGTTGTTGGTGGGCAAATGGTCCTTGTCTATAAATGCCTGGATTTCCAAAATACTGTATGTATACTGCACTTAAATGTTAATATAACTATTATATAAATATTTATTATAAGCCTTATTATTTAATAAATAATAACGTAAAGCTGGTCTTAAAGTAACACTGACTGGATGCTGATTATGGTTGCTGACATCTAAAATGTATTAATTTCTAGGAAGTGTTCAGAATAACAGCATACAATACTGAAATGTGTGTGTTTTGTGTTGACTCTCAGTGCTCGCACTGCTCGGCTCCTATTGATTGTAGCATGATGAAAAGCATACTATAACCTGCCCAGGAGTATGAAGAATAATTGCACCAAGTTTCATTAAAATCTGTCAAGTAGTTTTTGTTTCTATAATGAATATACAGACAAACAGACAGACGAAAATTTTACTGATTGCATCAGTATCAAACACTTATAACCCCCTGATAGTTATTTTAGAAATATATTTTATGTACAGAATTGACCTCTCTACAGATTTATTATAAGTACAGATATATCTGTAAAAGGAAAGTAGGAAGGCCTATAGGAAGATGGGTAAATGATATCACCACAGTGGCTGGCAAAGGTTGGATTGAACTGACAAAAGAAAGGGACAATGGAAAAAGATGGAGGAGGTTTATACCCGAAAGGGTCCATTGTTAACTAGTGCATAACATAATTAATTATTTTTGTTCTGTTTTTCCTCATGCAATTAGTCGGCAGACTATCAGCAGAGCTGTTGTAGGAAAATTTTTTAATATATAGATTTGTTACAATAGTTTTAAAATACTGATAAGTACTACCTAAATGGGAAAAAAAAACCTTTTATTATTATTATAGATATATCTGTGCCTTTAACTAGCTAAATTAATTCTCTTTCAATATTCAATACAATCCAGGATATTAGACCATCTGTGTCTATCAAATGTGACGTGAGCCCTACAACTTTTGTATCAGCACTGCAGTGGAATCCATGCATACCAGATACTATTGGCATTGTATTTTTTGATGGAACTTTGATTGTTAGCCAAGTTAGCACAATGCAAATGAAGAAAATACAATCAAATGCAAGGTAACATAATATATTCCACTATTTTTCTTTATTGTTTTAAATGATAAGTTGATGTTGTACTATGACCAGAGATAATTTATAATTTTGTGGATTCACTATGTAGTCCATTTTGTGACAAAATAAATACTCTTGACTTGTAACTCAGGTGTAGGTTTAAGGACTTCCTTTATGACATCAATATTTCCCTATTCTATATGTGTTTTATAAATATAAAACAAAAAATATATAAATAAACGAAACTCGTCTTATGTATTTTATGTTATATTTCATGTTGCTACCATGTGAAAGAAGTATGAGTATGTCATATACTTAAGCTCTTGTAAATGTTAAAAAAGCATATTTGGTTCTAAATAATAATTACTTATTTATCTATTTTATTTTATTATTTTACTTAAAACATAATTTTCTTTATTTGGGTAAAAATTCGAGCACGCCGTCTTTCATTTGATACATATAATTAAACGAATCAACTTATAATATTACTTGCGTATTATGGATGGAAAACCTACATAATTAACGAATTATTTTTCTACATATAAAAGAATAAATAAAATGTATCAGCTGGAGGAGGCCTATACCCATTGAGGGATTCTTAACATAAATATTAAGTACTATACTAACATACTGTAATGAAACGCCACTTGCTAGTTCAATACTGTGTATTTATTGTCATACCCTCACATACATAAATGTTTAATATTTTATGTTAACAATACACTACATCTTTCCCCTTTTCAATAAAAGACAAACATTTATTCATTTACAACAATTACAATATCATATTAATTATTTTCCTTCCTTCTTATAATGTTTACTAGAAAAGGAATCATAATACATCTAAACATTATTAAATCAATACTTATTATAATCATAATCCAGGATTAGGAATATAAGTATAGGTACAGTGATAAAAAAAAAAATACAATATTTATATTTTTACCCCATACACAACAATACAATTTCATTTTAATAATTCTTTACATGCATATAATATAATAATTCAGATTACAATTTTCTATAATTCTCTTTTACATTCACATTTTTAATTTTTTTTTTTTTTTTTTTAAATATTTTTCAGACCGAAATTCTAGTACTTACTATAAATAAACCATGCAACTAAACATAAAATACCTACATACTAAATGACGCCGATTACGTCGATATCTACGTCTGACTTGATCCTCTACGATATACGACCTGGGTTCCGCGGCCGGCTGAATAATTTTTGCGCTCTTTCGGTTCTTACCGTCTATGATCACCACTTTATCGTCAACACGCAGAGGTCGAAGATGTTTCGCGGCACGACTATCATAATAAATTTTTTGTTTATGTTGTTGGTCCAACACGGCATCGTGATTCTTTTTGCGATCGACAATATCATTAAACAATTTATGATGTGTTGGCAGCCGCGTATTTAACCTCCTACCCATAAGGATCTGCGCTGGGGAGTCTATGTTTTCCCGTGGTGCAGTCCTAAGGTTTAATAATCCTATGTAATAATCTTTTCCCGAATCGAAACTTTTCTTTATTAAATTTTTTACCGTACGGACGCTGCGCTCACTTTTACCATTACTCTGGGCATACAAAGGTGAAGACGTCACGTGTTTAATATCCCATGTACTAAGAAAGGTTTGAAATTCCTTCGAGCAGTAAACTGTTGCATTATCTGTGATCAATTCATTGGGAATTCCGTATCTAGCAAATTGCTCCTTCATAGCCCTTATCACAGAATTACTATTTACCGACGTCAATTCATTAACTTCAACGAAGTTCGAAAAATAATCTACTAGGATAAGGAAATTCTTTTTTCTATATTCAAATATATCTGAGCCTACCTTGAGCCACGGCACGTCGGGAATGGCGTGCGGCAACATCGGCTCCCGGCGCGGCGCGGGCGCGTACCGCTCGCACGTGGCGCACGCGCGCACGGCGTGCTCGATGTCGCGGGACATGCCTACCCAGAACATCACCTGGCGCGCGCGCCGCTTGCAGCGGTCGATGCCTAGGTGACCCTCGTGAATCCTTTCTAACATCTCGCGCCGTAGTGCTGCCGGTATATATAATAAATAATCCTTAATTATCAATCCATCTACATACTGTAGACTTTCACGATACGACCAAAATATCCTAAGATTAACTTTCACTTCGTATTTATTTTTAGGCCAACCGTTTACTATATATTTCACTAAGTCTCGACATTCGTCATCATTAGCTACGTTTTCTTTAACTAAATTCAATTTTTTATCACTAAACTGCAAATTACTAATCATAAAACAAGTTTGTGCTTCAATGTTTTCATTTAACTTTTCGTACATGCATTCCGGTAACGGGGCCCTAGATAAAGTATCTGCAATATACATATATTTTCCAGGAGTATATACGACCTTAAAATCATACCTCTGCAGTCTAAGCATCATACGCTGTAATCTAGCCGGAACGGAAGATAACGATTTTTTAACTATCGATTCTAGCGGTTTATGGTCACTCTGTATGGTCACGTCGCGTCGCCCTAAAATATATTGATGAAACCGTTCACACGCAAACACAATTGCTAACATTTCTTTTTCTATTTGTGCGTACCGTCGCTGCGTGTCAGTGAGCGTGAGGGACGCGAACTCGACCGGGCGCCCCGACTGCAGTAACACCGCGCCGAGGGCCTCCGCGCTGGCGTCCACCGAAAGTACAACCGGGAGCTCCGTACTATACAATGCGAGCACTGGCGCTGTTGCAATTTTTGTTTTTAATAACTTCACCGCCTCCGAATGCACCGAGTCCCACACCCATTCAGCATTTTTTTTAAGTAAACTTCTAAGCGAAGCCACCGCCTGTGAATAATTAGGTACAAATTTTGAAAGGTAATTAATCATACCTAAAAACCGCTCTAATGATTTTCTATCACTGGGCTCGGGCATTTCCAGAATAGCTTTAACTTTGTTAACATCCGGTCTCATGCCCCGTTCATCGAAAATATGTCCTAAATACGTTATCTCATTGACCCCAAATTTACATTTGTCTTTATTAAATCTCATTCCTATTTCGCGCGCCCTTTCTAATAATCGATTCAATCGTAGATCATGTTCCTCCCGAGTCTTACCCCAGACCACGATGTCGTCTATGAATGAGTCGACTCCCTCCAGATCTTCCAGGTGCTGACGCACTCTCGCGTGGAATATTTCTGGTGCACAGCTTATCCCGTAGGGTAGTCGCAAGAACTGGTACCTGCCTTGAGGGGTGCTGAACGTGCACAGGTCCGCGCTAACGTCGTCCAGCTGGAGCATCCAGAAGCCGCAGCGCGCGTCGAGCACGCTGAAGCAGCTCGCCCCGCGCAGTCTCGCCGCGAGGTCGGTCACCGTGGGTAACGTGAAGTGCGCACGCCGGATCGCGCGATTTAACTGCCGCGGGTCTAAACACACGCGTATATCCCCATTTTTCTTCGCTGTTATTACTATAGCGTTTACCCATTCTGTTGGATGCTGTACCTTGCGAATTACACCCAGCTGTTCCATGCGCTGCAACTCACTGTGGAGTTTCTCTCGGAGACCTAGTGGTATTTTCCGCGACGGACATATACTGGGTTGCACCGTTTTATCTATAACTATCCTATGTATACCAGGCAATTTCCCGATACCCGAAAATAAATCTGAATAACTTTTGTCTATATCTAAGTTATCTATTCTTTGTATTAAGCCCAGTTTTACACAAGCACTCAATCCTAATATATTTTGACATTGCATGTTACATACAACAAACTTCAGATTATAAAACACTTCCTTATATTTAACAGATAGGTTACATTGTCCTATTATCGGCACAACGTTGCCGGTATAAGAGTGCACTCGCCCAGTGTAAGGGCTCAATTTTTTGTAACTAAGACCTAGATTCAAATAATCTAATTTAGACAATATATTCATTCATTCGCCGGCACTCCGCCGCGGTCCCGACTCCGGCCGGTCTGGCCGCGCCCGGCCACTCCGTCCACACGAACGCTCGAACTCGCCTCTTCTATTTGCTTACTCTCATGCCTCGATATCTCATCGGCCTCACAGATTTGCATAGTCTTCGTGAGATTTAGATCATCAGTCCTCAGTAGACGATCCCGAACGACGTTGTTAGAAATGCCACATACTATGCGATCTTTGATTAAGTCGTCTGTGAGATGCTCAAACTTGCAATCTTGACTGAGCAATCTGAGCGCGGTAACATATTTTCCTATCGGCTCACCCTCGCATTGATTTCTCGTAAAAAATTTAAACCGTAACATTGTAACATTAGTTTTCTTTGTTCCAAAATGAGTATCAAATTTACTTTTAAGACATTTCACGTCCTCTGCACTTTCCTCTTTACCATACGTGAAGGTTGAAAATATCTCATAACCCTCTGGCCCGATGAGATTCACTAACAAGCTGGCTTGTACATCTAGTGGTTCCTTAATCGTCCCCGATGCTTTTAAAAAGATCTCGAATTGCTTCCACCATTTTGTCCACGCGTCCGCTCGCGCGGCTGGACTGCCATCGATGTTTAACTCAGCCGGTGGGCGAGCGTGCTCCATTTTACCGTAATACAAACTTGCATTAACGTCACTTACGTTAAATCTTCACTTATTTCAATAATTCACTGACTCAAACTTCTAAAAACTAATTAAATAACTCGCACCGCTGCCACCATGTAATGAAACGCCACTTGCTAGTTCAATACTGTGTATTTATTGTCATACCCTCACATACATAAATGTTTAATATTTTATGTTAACAATACACTACACATACGTAACAATTATAACCTTCTAACACTTATTTCAGAACAAACAATTTTAAAAAAAATCTACACGCAATTTTGTTAAATATTAATAAACTAATACACTAACACAAATAGTATAGGATAAATTAAACTTAAAATAACTATGTAATTTATTGTTAAGAAGTAATAAAGGCTTTGATTGATTGATTGATATGTGTTTTATAAAAATAATATGCCTGATTATCAAATACCTAAATGCTCTCGGATTTTATGGATGTTTTTCATAATTTCCATTACCACTAAGTTATGTAAAACAAAATATGTATATGATTTTACCTAAAAGCATATTTTGAAATACCCTTTTTTGAAAATAATTTTCGTTTTTAGATGCATATGTTGGAGTCCAAAAGGCAAACAACTTGTGACGGGTAACAACGACGGTACTCTCAGCCAATACAAGCCTGATCTCTCTCCAATGAAAATGATCCCTGCACCGAATCTGTTTGAAGGTGCACCGGTTGAAGTGTTAGCTATACACTGGATTGCAACATACCAATTTGCTGTGACTTATAAAAATGCATCAGATAATAATCGACCAGGTTCGTTATACTCCCTTCTTCTTTTTTATTTTTTTTTTTATTAGAATATTTGCCATATTTTTTTTTTTTAAAATGACCAATATTACCATTCCCCTCCAATTAGTCGGGAAAGACTGTGTTTGTAGTGGGTATGACAATAGACCAACTGGACGGGGATCGAACCACCACCTCTCAGTGATGAGTCTGACCGCTCCTTAATGACAAAGTTGCTTGGAGGCCGTTGGATCAGCTTCCACCTTGACACAGGAAGTAAAACTATAAGAAATTGTAATGTTGTCATAAATTGTAATTATAATATTACTAGCGGACGCCCGCGACTTCGTTTGCGTAAACTTCGATGTCAATTTTACTACTACCCCCTAACCTAACCTAACCTACCCTACCCCTACCATACCCCTACCCTATCACTACCCCAACCCTACCACTGCCCCGACCCTACCCCTACCTTACCTATACCCTACCCCAATCCTACCCGTACCCTCCCCGTACCCTATCCCTTTCCTACCCCTATCCCACCCGTACCCCTATCTCACGCCTATCCTACCCCTACCCTGCCACTTCCCTATCCTACCCGTACCTCTACCCTACCACTACCCTACCTCTACCCCGACCCTACCACTACCCTAAACCCGGCCCTAAACCTACCCTACCCCTGCACTACCCCTACGCTTCCCTACCCGTACCCTAACCTACCCTGTAACTTCTCTATCTTACTCCTACCCTTAGCAAAATCGGTCCAGTCCTTCGAGAGTGGTGGTATGACCAAGAGAAATAGAGACTTCTATGCTAATAATATAAAGAGGTAAAGTTCGTGTGGTTGTAGGAGGTAATCTCTGGATCTACTGGACCGATTTGGAAAATTGTTTTACCAATAGAAAGCTACGTTATTTGCGAGTGTCCAAGGCTATGTTTGATCCCCATATTCACACGGGAACGGGAACTACGTAAATGAAAGCGCCGGGCGTCATATAGTGGAATTTCTGCGTCTTTTAGAAATTTTGTATTATCTCCGAAACTATTTAAGTAATTAACATACTGTAAAGGGCAAATCTTATCTCCATAATACCCTTGTGATTATTAAATAATTTATTTTAATAAGGATTAAAGTTTAGTTGTATAAATAATGACGTAAACCTAAGTATATAAAATTAAATTTTATAAAATTAAAACACAAAAGGCCTTTTTTCTTCTATATATCATATAGAAGAAAAAAGGCCTTCAATATATAGAAGATATATGGTGTCGCGGACTTTTTTGTAGAACTTTTAAAGATACATAAAGTCTCCATATATTAATTTCAATTTTACACAATAGTTAAGGCAGCGCATGCGAATAAGTCTGTATAAGAGGATTTTCAGTCCGACCTGTATGACAAAAACTGTGATAACTCGGCTAATATATATGATACCAATATAAAATATAGCCTATAGCACTCCCCGATAATGTAGCATTCTACTGGTGAAAGAATTTTTAAAATCGGACCAGTAGTTCCGAAGATTATCCCATTTAAAAAATGTGACAAACTTACAAACTTACAAACTTTACCTCTTTATAATATTAGTATAGACTACGTATGTATATCTTTTACAAAATTAAGTTAACACAAAACACTATAATTACACTTACTAAGTTTTAATTAATTTATATACACAACAATCGAAATAATACCATAAAACGAAATAATAACTAATTACACGAAATACGTATGACGAAAGTCGAAAGTCGAAACGAAACGAATAAAATAAAATTACAAATTATTTATTTGAATTTAAAGTTTAAACCTGATTACCTGAACCTGGTCCTGAACCTAAACAAAGAAAGTACGACGTATCTAAACTATAAATTAAAACTTAAAGTATGTCTCTAATCTCTATTTCTAAATCTAAAAAGCAAATACGTAAATAGACAGAGTCAGACAAACAGTACCTAGCTAACTTTATCTACCTACGTGGTACGTGCCTAGAAGTAGAACATAATCATTAACAATAATAACAATTAACATCGACTTGCCAAAATCTAAGTAAATTTTTCACCACCAACACCAATGTATAAACAATCAATTTCGATCATCATGTAGTCGGCATAAATCTCCCTAGCGCCGTACAAAAATATGGTGTTTTTGCTCAACGCCATCTATTAGTAAATGGATAAAACGCCTACATAGAGTTTAGTAACCAAAAATGCTGATCCCTATAAAATACGTAGAAACCTATAGAGGAAGGTTCAACTTAATTTGGCGGTTGGCGCTTAAACATAAGCGGCATTGCGCCTTTTAGAAATTTTGTATTATCTCCGAAATTATTTAACTAATTAACATACTATAAAGGGCAAATCTTATCTCCATAACATCCTTGTGATTATTAAATAATTTATTTTGATAAGGATTTAAGTTAAGTAGCATAAATAATGACGCAAACCTAAGTATATAAAATTAATAATTTTTAAAACACAAAAGGTACTATATCTGCTAATGTATAGAAAATAGGTATATGGTGTCGCGGACTTTTTTGTAGAACTTTTAAAGATACATAAAGCCTCCATACATTAATTTCAATTTTACACAATGGTTAAGGCAGCGCATGCGAATAAGTCTGCCTAAGAGGATTTTCGGTCCGACCTGTATGACAAAAACTGTGATAACTCTGCTAATATATATGATACCAATATAAAATATAGCCTATAGCACTCCCCGATAATGTAGCATTCTACTGGTGAAAGAATTTTTAAAATCGGACCAGTAGTTCCGAAGATTACCCCATTTAAAAAATGTGACAAACTTACAAACTTACAAACTTTACCTCTTTATAATATTAGTATAGATTGTATGACTTTTTTTAAAAAAGAGCAACTGTTGAGTTTCTTGCCGGTTTCTTCTCAGCAGAATCTGCCTTCCGAACCGGTGGTAGAATCTTTACAAATAGTTAACTGACATATCAAAAGTGCTTGTATACTGAGCCTACTTGAAATAAATGAATTTTTGATTTTTTACCATTAAGCTTTTGAGGCTGTTAAATCTATGCAGTACCATAACCGACCATAATCTTCACTATGGGCCATTTTTGCACTCAGCTAGGTGATTGTGCATGTTATAGTTATTATTTTCATTTTTATGCTTAAACTAGTTGACGCCGCGTGGTTCCTGTTCCCATAGGAATACAGGGATAAAATAGCCTACAGCCTTCCTGGATTAAAGGGCTATCTAACACTAAAAGAATTTTTGGATCGGACCAGTTGTTCCTGAGATTAGCGGGTTCAATGAAACAAACACTCTTGAGTTTTATAATATTAAATATATGCTTAAATTTTTTCAGTACAAAATAGTAAATTACTTGAGGAAGGCTATTTATGTGATAAACCTATAATATTATATATTTTTTCAGCTGTAACAATTGTAAATACACCCAAAGGAGGTCAACTTACTTGCCTTAATTTTGAGGACATTTGTTATAGTATGGGATCAACGAGACCTTGGTACTATTATCTGCAAGGGATTTCCCAATGGTAACTAATTTCTTTTATACTTTATTATATTTGAGAATAACTGAGGGCCTAGTGTTTTGATACCTTTACTATCGCGTTAACGTAAACGCGAATTTCTACGGAATTGAAACAGTGCCATCTAATGGCATTACTGCACAACTGTTTCAATTCCATCAAATTCGCGTTTACGTCAACGCGATGGTAACAGTATGTTATAGTTAGATAGATAGTTTTCAATATTTTCACTGAAGCAGTGAATGTGAGTGTTGACATATGTGGTTGAGGATCCCCTTAAACCTGCACCCAGAGACACAAGCCTTAGGCATTGCTCTAAGTTATTCTTTATTCTTTGCCACTCTAGGGTTTATTGGTTACATTGTTGGTGGGAATTTTGAGATTTAATAGGTTTTTATTTCATAATTGTTTTGTTCTGATGTCAGCCCTTTCTCTGACACATTAATATAATTTTTTACACTAATATTAAAATCAAGATAAAAATGTTCTTGTTCAATGTTCATACAATGCAACATAAACGAAACTCTAATAATTTTACAACACAACATGTTCATGATTAAGAACTTATTAAAAAAAATACAGATCCACCCTATTAGAGGTAGTGACAAAAAAACACTGGTTGGCAGGATGATGACTATTTAATATTAAAATGTATAATATATAACAGGAACCTGATATTGTCTTCGTCATCAAACAGTATGGAAATAGCAACTCTTGCTTCCCCCGACAGTACAAACTGGGTGCAGTGGTGTCAAGTATGTATTAATATTTATTTCATTACTAGTATGCAAAGAATTTGTTCTTTATTACTTTATTATTCCTAGATTGTTAGGCTTTTTATTAGTGTAATCAATGAAGCATGGGGATTAGTAGCACATACTTAATAAATACCAATTCTCTGCTCTCTCTACTACTGATAATATTTTGGAAGAAAGACGAGCTTATATAGGGTGTCCCGTAATTAATGGGTAAAACGCAAACGCTAGGTACACCACCTAATTATCTAAAACTAATTTGAATAGTTTACTGAAAATCCCTAAGATGACCAAGTTATATCTTTTTTTCGGATTTTTCAGTTTTAAATAATTAGGTGGTGTATTTGCGTTTTATCCATTAATTATGGGACATTGTATATTTCTTTTCATAGTCTGACTCAGGAAAAGAACCCAGGACCTTAGAATCTGAAGCAACATGGGTTAACCAACTATGCAGTGAAATGAAACAATATACATATCTATAGTATTTTCTTTTATTTAGATATATTTTAATGTTTTATTTTGTTTTTAGTCTGATGAAGCAAGGCCCGAATTACCATTGACAGATAAAAAGCTAGAGAACTACCCTGTTGGTATTTGTATTGACTCTGCTGCCATACACCAGTTACCTTGGGGTAAGTTTTTTATATAACAAAGAAAATATTTAAAAAGCAGATCCCCGACTCTGTATACATAAAAAAAAATGGGAACTAGGACCTTATCCATAATAAAATAAAATAAAAATCGTTTATTTCAGTTTCTAAAATAACATAAATATGTGTGAGTTTGAAAGCTTCTTTTATGAATAGTAAACCTAGTAAAGTTCTACCTCTGTATTGGAAGGCTCCACTCTTTTATAGCTAGTATATAGTGAAATAACAGATTTGACACGAGCTTTAAGCGTCTGCTAATATTGATATAAAATTCTGCATAACTGAAAAGTGCCTCAGTTATAATAGCAACCCTGAACATTCAACAACTCGGTACCAACAGTTGCCTTGACATGATTTGAACATGCAAACATCTGATCTTATCCAATCAAGAGTTAAAAATAGTCCATACACCTAATATTGTCCTAACACTCAATATTGTCCTAACACCTAACATTGTCCTAACACTTAATATTGTCCTAACACCTAATATTGTCCTAACACCTAATATTGTCCTAACACCTAATATTGTTCTAACAGCCAATATTGTCCTAACTCCTATTATTAATAACACTAATAGTAAAATTGCGGATTTCTGAAATACAGTCCTGAGTCAGAGAACAAACTTTTTAAAGCTCAGATATCCCCCTAACAATATAATCTTTAAAACTGGCTAAACGTGCACAAGGTTCCGAACGTAAAATAAAATAGTATAATAAAATGCTTAAAATTATAGTGTAAAATAGTATTTATACTAATCTATATTAATATTATAAAGCTGAACAGTTTGTTTGTTTGAGCGCGCTAATCTCAGGAAATACTAGTCCGATTGGAAAAATTCTTTCAACATTAGATAGCCCATTTATCGAGGAAGGCTATATTATATATTATCATATATTATCACCGTATTCCTACGGGAACTGGAACCACGCGGCTGAAACCGCGCGGTGTTAATAATTTTAATTCTGATCTTTTCTAGTTTTAATTTTTAACTGCTTCTCTGTATTCAATGAATATTTTGTATATGGGTGTCTGATCTGAAATAAAATGTTTTTTTTTAACCCTTTGTAGGTGAGAACGAGATGCTACCGCCGATGCCTCTTCTACACGTGGTATCACAGACCGGACTGTTGTCAATCTTCAACATAGTCAACCTGAACAAGTCGGCGTCGCAAATATGCGTGCCAGTGCAACATATGGCACTACCGGCCGCTGCTTTGACGAGGTACCTACTATTTGACGGGATATTGCAGATCTCGTGAAGAGAAAAGACGTCGACCAATAGCGATTGCGCCGCTATTGGTCGATATTTGTCTTTCTCTAGTCTCGAAAAATGTGGGTAGCTTAAGCTTACGTAACACGCCTCTTCCTCTCTCGTCGATATAATATTTTTAATACAGGATATTATTCCAATACAGGAAAGTCAGATTTTGGGAAGAACGAAAGAGACAGACTGTCGACTAATAACGGCGAAGTCTAAATTTTGTCTTTATCACGCGCTCTCTTTCGTCCAATAACAATGAGAGAGTGCTTAAATACCACTCGTTCTTTGTTGCTATATGTAAACCGAATGATCTCGTTTTCTCTTGGTTCATTGTTTATCACAGCTACAAATAAGTATAGATGTCCTATTCAATGATGATATCATGATGGTTTTGCTGTAGTAAATATATTATTCAGTTACTATGAATTTTCTATGAAATAGACCAAAGTATATTTAATAATTTACTTTACTTTTTAGAACAACACCTGAAGATGTGCCATCACAACCTGAAGCACCACCAACTGTGCCCTTTCCTCAACCCAAGGTATTTTTTTTACAACCATTATTATTATAACACTTTAAAAAAATAATCAAATCTCAAAATAATTGGACGATATCAATATTAGCTTAGCTGTTTATAAAAAAATGCACTTAAATACATTTTGGAAATCAAGTTATATTGCAATACATATATTACCGATTTCCTATTAAATAGTAGATGCACAATCAGTGACCAAAGACGTCCCCACACCCCACACCCAAACAGAACTTCTTGGCACTCAATTCAAGTAGTTGCATATGCAAATTCAACCTTAAACTCAATCCTTAAGGTTGAGTTTGCTCTGAATTTGGGCTTTTATTGTATATTGGACTATATTTAAAGGCTTTTTTGTATAATTTTCTTTACCAATAATCCTATAACTGTCAAAGCAAAATTGGCCAGTTTTTAAGTGAAACTTTCAACATGATTGTGCGTTCATTTATTATAAGAGATCAATGACATAAATGGACAAAATTGATGTAATGATGTTAATTTTTAGCCGCAACCACCGCCAATGTACCAGCAACCGCCAGCGCAACCTGTGCCGGTCCCGCAACCTACACCGGTTCCGCAACCTACGCTAGTGCCGCAACCTACACAGGCCCAGCAACCTATACCTGTAGTACCAAAACCGGTGCAACAACCACTGACTAATATTGCACCTCCTGCAGGTAAAGTTTCCTATATGTACGAGTATAGTAGTTTCAGTATTAATGACCACAGTGTAAACTATCTACACGTTTCCTTCTACTAGGATCTTACCAAATTTAGCTAGGCAGGGAGAACAACACGAGCAGAGAACGGGGAGTGTTGATCGATCGTCAAGGAATTCCTTAACCCTACATCCTGTAGTAACAAGTTCGGGACTCTGCTCGGAGTTCTTCTCTCTACCATGCGATGGACCCGGCACCCGCACAGTGAATCCATGGAATGCTAAGATATTCATTTCTCTCTATTACTGAGGTTTACTGTTCAAGTAACTTTTCTCGTTCGCAGCCACAAGTTTATCATTTGGAGTAAAAAAGGAGCCAGCATCGCCTGCAGTTGAGACAACTAGTGCTCCGGTAATATGTTTTTTTTTTTGTTATATTCTCTACAGGTTAGCCCTTGACTACAATTCACCTGATGGTGATGATGATGATGCAATCTTAGATGGAAGCGGGCTTGTTAGGAGGAGGATGAAAATCCGGTAGGGTGGTAACTAGCCACGGCAAAAGTCAGAACTACGTCAACCCACCACCTCCCATGGCCTTTTCAACCTCTCGGTAATTTGGGCCGAATCGAGGGAGGGCGAACCCACTGCGCCACAGAAGCGTCGAACATTTTTGCTACTTTTTAGAGTTCCGTAGTTCACAAGAAACCCATATAATTTGGCTATTCAGTGCAAACAAACACAAATCTGTTTCTTTTTAAAAGAAACAAAAAGTTTCTCTACTAAAATTATATTATTAGTATAGAAATATAGATATAGTAATACATTTATTTTATTTAGTTTCAGTCAAAACCAGCAGCTCAAGCGACTAACGCTCAAGCAGCTTCAGCTGAAGCGGCTGCAGCTCTGTTGGAACAAGAAAGAATCAACAAAGCGAAGATGAATCAAAAATTAAGAAACATGCTCATCAAAGAAGTGAACGATTTCAACATGGAAATGTATACATTCATGAAACTGACACATGAGAAACAAATCAAGGTATGTATGAATCTATTCTGGGAAGTCCATATTAATTTGGATGTAATACTATACTTATAATAAAACAGATCGAATTCTATACATTTATTTGCAATTTAAGATTTTACTTATACCATTTGTATCACCAAACGTTACCGTGGCATAAACATACTTTTATTTAACCAGATCCTTATTATAATCTCCATATACTTTTATATGGGGTATACCTGAGTTCCCTGGGTCGACGTTGTATGGGGCGGTGGACATTCCATTTAATCTGGCCCGGTGAGGGTTTTGCGACCAAAACTGGCACAAACGTAGTTTTGACCACAGGGTTAGAAAAGTTTGTGGCACATGATAGCCAACATATTGGCCAACGAATTAGCCAACGTTTGGCCACAATGAGCGGGCATCGATATATCCTAAGTCATCCAACCGACACCAAGTAGACACACTAACACTCATCATATTATTGTGAAGATAGTTATCACTTTTAACATCAAAAACAAAAGCAGGCAATACTTTGCGGAAGATAAATAAAAGAGATGGATAAAAAATAATTGCTTTTTTTTTCTATTATATTAAAAAAAATCGACGAATGCAAGCAACAACGTTACCCTGATCCAATAGAATAGTTATTTATCACATTTATTGCCCAATAAAAAAAAATATTGGAGTAACTGGAAACAGAAATTGATTATATCATAACTTTTAGTTTGAACAAGACATACAATCGGCCAACTTCAACATAGACTTGGACACGGACAGCGCGCGCCTGAGGAAGGAGTGCGGTATCGACAAGCTGCGTGACGTCATCGTGCACTTGAAGCTGGAGATGGTGCGCGCGTGCGCCGTCATCGCTGAAGCTAGGACGCAGGCTGAGTGAGTGCTTGTTGGTATTAAGGAGTCCGGCCGCTCAGAAATTGTTTCTGACGTGATTAAATAATTATGTCAAATCAAATCAAATCAAAATTCATTTATTTCAAGTAGGCTCAATTTACAAGCACTTTTGACACGTCAGTTGACTATTTTTAAAGATTCTACCACCGGTTTGGAAGGCAGATTCTGCTGAGAAGAAACCGGCAAGAAACTCAACAGTTGCTCTTTTTTAAAAAAAAACATTATACAATATTATAAAATACAATTGATGACAACATTACAATTATTTACTTCCTGTGTGAAGGTGGAAGCTGATCCAACGGCCTCCAAGCATCTTTATCATTAAGGAACTCTTCAGTGGTGTAGTAACCTCGACTAAGCAAATGTTTTTTTAACACATTGCTTAAAGCTATGCATTGGCATGTCCATCACAAATTGTTTCTGACACCTGTCAATGTCAATGATATATTTAAATATCTTTTAATAATCTTAATTACGAGTAATAAAATTCAAAATTGAATAATTATGTCAACTTACATCATCATCATCATTATCGACCCATATTCGGCTCACTGCTGAGCTCTAATCTCCTCTCAGAATAAGATTGGTTAGGCCAATTGTCAACGCTGGCCCAATGCGGATTGGCAGTCTCCACACACGCTGAGAATTAAGAAAATTCTCAGGTATAGAGGTTTTCACACAACTTACAATAAACGTATTAATTTTGGGCTAAAATTATTACAAATGAAATAATTGACAAATATATAAAAAGTGACATTGACAGGTGTCAGTAACGCAATCTCTGAGCGGCCGGGCTATAATAGAAGATCCGAATTAGAAAGTACCTTCACCCATCTGTTTAATAGATTAAAGTGTTTTATATAAAATCTAGTATATAAAAAAATATGAGTAGGTTGCCTCAAAAAGTCCTGGCCAAACTATCATTAACGATAGTTAATAATAGTTAATATCTTTAATTAATCTTCTACTATAGAGATCGTGTATATATTTTGTAGATGCAACAGTGTATCTGCGATGAGTATTTTCAGATCACATGGACGTCAATAACGCTCCATACATGCCCCATTTTAATTTTTTTTTGTATGACGTCACTACGACGAAAAATACCTAAGATTTCTTAAATCTAATATACGATTTGTCATTTAATATGCTTATTTTATTTATATTTAAAATTAATGATTCTTATAAAAATTTTCGAACCTGATATCACAATTTTAAAATAAGTATGATAGGAGTGCGGTGGCCTACTGCGAACAAAGTCGTCGGCTAGTTTTTAACCGACTTCCAAAAAGGAGGAGGTTCTATGTTCGGCTGTATGTATGTTTTTTTTTATGTATGTCCAGCGATAGTTCTACTCTACTACTGAAGCGATTTGGCTGAATTTTGGAATAAGAATAGATTTTACTCAGGCTACTTTTTATGCCGAAAAAACTCCATGGTTTCCCGAGATTTGCTGTAAGAATTGATGATTTTGATGATATGAATGTTGTTACTCTTTCACGCCTCTACTACTGAACCAAATTAGCTGAAATTGGTATTGAGATATATTATTGCCTGTATTAACACATAGGCTACTTTTTATCCCGGCAAAATCCATTGCTCCCGAGGGATTTCTGAAAAACTAAATTGCATGCGGACGCAGTCGCAGGCGTCCGCTAGTTTCTCATAATTCTAAAATAAAAATTAATGTCTACTATTTATTTAAAATAGGGCAAAGGATCTCCAAGAATGGACGCAGGCCGACCCTCTGACCACCAAGCGCATTGCGTCGGTGAAGAAACTCGCCTACTACGTGCAAACGCAACTCGACCACGCCCGCAAGGCGCTCGACCACAAGTGGAACGAGATGAGTGCCAGAGAGGAATACGGCAAGTAAGTACCTTTTTACATGTTTTATTTGAGATCATTTCGTAATTGTCTAGCTTAACCTCGAGTTTTTACCATAAAATATACTTCGTTACTCCCTGATAATGTAGCTTTTGTTTGTGGAAAGTATTTTTGCAAGTCCAGTAAAAGTCCGGCCGCTCAGAGATTGTGTTTCTGATAGCTCGTGATCGAATTGGCGAGGTAACTTCGAACTGGCGTATAAGGTTGTTGAACTGCGATGTTTCAAGGTCATAACCAACTGTTTGTCTTTGTAGTTATATTACAAAAGACGAGGCAATTGTAATATGTTTGTTTTGTCCCATTCGATCATGACCTGTCACAAACGCAATTTCTGAGCGGTCGGACTTAAAATAGTATAAAATACAAACCTCATTATAATATTAGTATAGATGCTCCCAACTAATTCATCAGAGCAAGGGTGTCGGTTGGGGGGGGGGGGGGATTGCAGAATTAGAAATTATCATCATCATTATTAATGAATAAGTTTCGCTACGTCATTATTATAAGGATGTGTATAAGAGACACATTTTAAGATCTATTTACAAAAGAAATATTGTTTACACCTTAAAGAATACAACCCTAGAGTTATGGGAAATAAATACTCCCGAGCTCCCTGTATAAATTATTTCAAAGACATTACTAACTCTTACGAGCCGTGATAGCCCAGTGGATATGACCTCTGCCTCCGATTCCGGAGGGTGTAGTTTTGAATCCGGTCCGGGGCATGCACCTCCAACTTTTCAGTTGTGTGCATTTTACGATATTAAATATCACGCGTCTCAAACGGTGGCAGAAAAACATGGTGAGGAAACTTGCATACCAGAGAATTTTCATAATTCTATGCGTGTGTGAAGTCTGCCAATCCGCATTCGGCCAGCTTGGTGGACTATTGGCCTTATCCCTCTCATTCTGAGAGGAGACTCGAGCTCAGTAGTGAGCCGAATATGGGTTGATGACTAACTCTTACAGGCCCGGTGATAGAATGATCCGACCAATATTGGACGATGTGTACCAACCGTTGGTGAAGCAACAAGAGATACTCAGCAGACAGATGGCGGTGCTCAAAACTTTGAGGAACACCATGAACGAATGCAACTTCGCGCCAACTTTCAAATCCACATCGCTTTTGAGGAGTACACCGTTCAAAAATAAGTGAGTTTTACACCAATTTACCTATCTATACTACAGCCTGTCTTGATGAATTCTGTTCACCAACAAACAAATTAAAAATATAAGAATCACTAGTCATTTCACACCTAATAACAATTTTAATTAAATTGTTCTTAAATTAATAAAAATAAACTTAGAACAATTAGATACAGTTAAAATATTATATGAAACATTTTATAAACAAACCCTAAATAATCTAAAATAAATAAGTTATGAAATGACATGCGATTTCTACCTTCATTTCTAATTTCTTTGTTGGTAAACAGTACTCATCAAGAAAGGCTGTAGTATAGTAGGCCTTGATTGTCAATGATATTAAATACTGTTAGATGTGTTACTAGCGCATGAAAAATGTGGCGCTCAAAAGAGGAAAGGAGATCATTCACGCTCCATACATTTTTGGGCTCTTTTTGAAAGTGCCGGCCAACAAAAAAAAATGGCACGACTCGCTAGAATTAGCTATTTGGAGCAATAGTTAATATGACATAAAAGTTGTCAGGTGGCTCTGAACTAAGTTATACAGGTTCGACGATTCGTTATTTCCATACATTTTGTCAATTTTCAAAAGTGTCCGCTACGAAAAAAAACTGATACGTATCGTTAGAACTGCCCATTTGGAACAATAGTTAGTATGGCACAAATGTTGTAAGATTGCTCTGAATCAAGTTATACAGGTTCAATGACTCGTCACTTCTATACATATTTTTTGAGTTTTGTAAGTGACCACCGACAATATAAATAATACGTATCGTTGTAACTAGCATTTGCAGCAATAGTTACTATGGCATAAACATTTTAGTATAGCTCTGTGTCCAGTTATGCAGTTTTGATGATTCGTCAAATCCATATGTTTTATTGATTTTCAAAGTGCCGTTTTACAAAAATATGCACGATCACAAGTGATAGATATTTGTATTATCACTGCACTTATCGTCAGAACTGACCATTTGGAGTAATATTTAGTAAGTCGTAGGAACTACGAATGCTGTAGGTTTGGTCTGAACCAAGTTATAAAGGTTCGATATCTCGTCACTTATATGCATTTTATTGAGTTTTGTAAGTGCCCACCGACAATATTCATGATACGTATCGTTTTAACTGGTCATTTGTGGCAATAGTTAGTATAACACGAATGTTGTAGGGTTGCTCTAAACCAAGTTATACAGGTTAAATGGCATGTCATCTCCATACATTTTATTAATTTTAAAAGGTGCCTGCCAATAAAATTCTTACAGGTATCATTTTAACTGATCATTTAGACATACTTTGTCAGTTAGTATGGCAGACACGTTGTATAAATGGTCTGATCTAAGTTATACAGGTGTGACTATTTGTATTATCCATACATTTTCTTGATTTTTAAGTGCCAATCATTAAAATGGTACGTATCATTAGAACTGGCTGTAATAGGCACGGGCAGTAATAGTTAGTATAGTACAACAACCGTTGTAGGCCTGCTCTGAGCCATGTTATACAAGTTCAATGATTCTTAATTTCTATGCATTTTATCGATTTAAGCAATACAGTTAGTTGGTAGGTATGACAGAAACATTGTATGATTGCTCTGATCCAAGTTATTTGCGTTCGATGATTCGTCACTTATGATTTTGTTGATATCTGAATGTAATGGGGAACAATAAATAGGAAATAATGATGAATACTTAACTAATAATATGAAATAAATGTCATCATGGTGTAAGAGCTGTGACATCATTATTTGTTATGTTCTTCCTTCTGGACCGTTTCTGCACTTGGCCATGTGATTCGCCGTTGTGCGTGTATTTGTTATGTTATTCAAGCTTGTAAACCGAAATTACCATTACTTGAAGAACTTAATAAAACGTTTTTATTTCTCTCAATGCACAATAACACAATTTTTAGTTACATTTGCACCATAATGTTGAATTTGTGCAAATGCTTAGAATCATTATTTCTATATTTTATATTATTGCTTTTATGTTTTCCAACTTTTTTGGAAATCAATGAATGAAAGTTATATAACTTGTTTCAGTACTAGAATTTTTTTAAGCGTGTGCAACGTGTTACTAACTATTGCTCCTAATGTAGTCATTAGGAGCAATAGTTAGTAACACGTTGCACACGCTTAAAAAAATTTTAACGTAACGTTAAAAAAAGTTTTAACGTTAGGTACCATATTTTAGGTGAACGGTACTTAAAAAATTAGTAAAATAAATGAATGTTTCAAATCATCTAAACAGTATAACTTGATTCGGATCTATACTACAACGTTTATGCCATAGTAACTATTACTGAAAATGGCTAGTTATAACGATAAATAGCATTTACTTTGTAACTAACAAAACTCCATCAAATACATTGAAGTGACGAGACATCGAACCTGTATAACATGGTTCAGTGCAGTCCTACAATCATCGAAATTGTATAACTCGACACAAAGCTATACTACAATGTTTATGCTATAGTAACTATTGCTGCAAATGGCTAGTTATAACGATACGTATGATTTATTTTGTTTGCGGCCACTTGCAAAACTCAGTAAAATGTATAGAAGTGACGAGTCATCGAACCTGTATAACTTGGTTCAGTGCAGTCCTACAACATTTGAACCGTAGTAACTATTGCTCCAAATGGACAATTCTAACGATACGTACCAGTTTTTTTTCTTGGCGGGCACTTTTAAAAATTGACAAAATGTATGAAAATAACGAATCGTCGAACCTGTATAACTTGGTTCAGAGCCCTCCTACAACTTTCATGCCATATTAACTATTACTCCAAATGACTAGTTCTAACGATTCGTGTCATTTTTTTTCGTTGGCCGGCACTTTCAAAAAGGGCCCAAAATGAATGATCTCCTTTATAGTCAACTCAATGTTAGTTGTGGTCAACAAGGAACGTTATTAAAAGAAATAATAATTAAATATCGTCTACAATGTCGAGTTGTGTGTTCAGGAAGTGTAAAAACTATAGGTACATACATAGTATATTTATGTATATGTAATTAAAGATAAAATTGTGCATGTGTTTGTAGCCTATTTGCGAAAAACGATGATTTTGATGATATGAATGTTTGTTACTCTTTCACGCGTCAACTACTGAACCGAATTAGCTCAAATTTGGTATTGAGATATGTTATAGCCTGGATTAACACATACGCTACTTTGTATGCCGGAAAAAATCATGGTTTCCGAAAGATTTGTGAAAAACTAAATTCCATGCAGACGAAGTCGCCGGCGTCCGCTAGTAAAAAATAATGAAAATGAACTAATATCAGAATTGTTTTTAGGGATCAATTAACAAAACTCACAAAAAATATTCTAAACATGAGCATAGAGTCGCAGAACAAATCAAAAGACAATCTCCTGAGCTCACAAAAACTGGACGCCCTGCGCGATGTACTCTCAAACCACAAACCGATTAAAGTAAAACCAATGGACGCTGAGCTGCAACAACACTTGGAGTACATGAAACAGAGATACGATAGGAGTTCTAAAGAGAGAGAAATGAGAGACATTAAACAGGAAATTTCACGTAAGTGTGTTTTTTACTGGCTCTTCCCAAATTATAATTATTACGAAAATAGTCCAACTGATAGGAGATTGAACTGAGGCCTCAAATAGCTAATTTGATTAGCTTGCTTCTCTCTCTTACCTGCTAAAAACCTCTCATACCTTCCAAACATTGGTGTCCCTACCTTAAACCCGACCACCAACGTCGTGAGTCTTCTTTACATCAGATTCTCTCTTTCATCCTTCTCCTTGATCTCATTATGTTTTCCAGAAAGTTCTTAGAGTACATTCCATTTCTCTTAGAGTGCATTCGAGCGTTATATTTATTATCTCAGCTCTCAGCTCTTCTCTCAAAAAGTTCAAAGTGTTTATTAAACGCAAGCTTTTGGGAAATGCTTACTATAGTGTTAATGGTTATATTAATGATAAAAAAGCTTAGTGTTAAAGTGTAATATATGACTGTGTGCTTAGTTTTAAATAAGTTTGTAAAATGGTGGTAAACAAAAAAAAACCTTGGCTGAGTTTGTTGTGGGCTCTTCTCAGACCAAGGCGCTTTGGGAACCCGCGTAACTTTAATTTAAGTTTTCGGCTATTTTTACCACCATTAGATTAAAATAAAGTATGACATAATCCTGACTTTTAAAAGTGCTTGTAAAGTAAGCCTAATTGAAAAAAATTAATTTTGATTTTTTTTTAAGTTTGAGGTCCTTCGTTACATACTTTCTTTCAGCTCGGAACCGAGGACTATAAAACATTGAATGTTCTGCATCATCATTGGGTTTTATGCAGTACATGCATTTGGGCACTCCGTTTTTTTTACCTCACTTGTGTGCTCAACTTACATTTAAACACCACAATATGGGTAGTCCACAGAAACTACAAGTGCTAAGTTATTTTTATTCACAGAACCCGAAATCCAAAAACCTGTACCGTTCTCGGCGATGTCAAAGCAACCACAACCACAAATACAAACGCAACCGCAAATGCCTGTGCAACCACAACCTCAAAAGTTCGAGCAACCAATGCCTGCGCTTACATCACAGGAAGCTCCACATCTGAAAAGTGAACTGACAAAGGATTCCAATATATTCATGGGTCTTAAATTCGGACCTCCAGCTTCATTTGCTTGTACGTATAAAATCATACTACTATTATAAGCTAAAGTTTGTATGTGTGTATGTTTGTTACTCCTTCCTGCTTCAAGTAGTGAACCGATTTGGCTAAAATTTGAAATGGAAATAGATTATACCCTGTATTAAAAAAATTGTTTTGTAAAGAAGATGGTCCAAAATTGTATGGAGCCCAGATCCATTCATTGTACCCTAGCGGAAATAAAAGAATATATTTTTTTCAACTATTTTTGATTATACAAATCTACGAATTTACTTTGATTCTTACGAAATAATATTCATTATCTCCCAAGAATTGCAACATTACTATAAGTAATAATGGCGGATCGATGACGCTTTCATTGCAGTAATCGATTTGACGTTTGCTGTCAATTGTCATGTCATAGTTGCTCTATGGGCGCCATCTTGATATAACTCACAAACTTGGGTTTTTATTTTATTTATTTCTTTTTATTTAGTTAGATTTATTCACTTTAATAAATTTTAATAAAATCGTATTTTTTAAATTTTAATGATACGGGTTACAAAAGCGGACCTGAAATAGACCATCTTCTTTATTCATATACGATGTTTTACACAAATAAATGTTAAAAATATTGTTATTTATTTTTTCAGATGCGCAACCTTCATTCACCGCCTCTGTACCCAAACCCGATATCGTAAAGGAGTCGCCCATCAACATTCCTACCTACAACCCTCCTAATAACTCGAAGCCTCCACCCAGTGTAGCAAGAACCTTGTTCACTGACGGTAAGTTATAATGGCGGTAGATTACAATATCTAGTGATATTTAATCTACCGTCAAATTGTGAACTGAAAATACTGATTACAATTTAACGTGTTATTATGTTTCGGTATGTTATAATCGGAAGTGAAACCGTTAAATTGTCAATCAGGTTAAATTTACCATAGAATTACAAAAATATTACGGCGTGCATAAGGGCATAATTTTTTTAAACACTGTTCTTCCATTAGTAAAAAAATGTTGTTATTGTTAATTATAAGTATAATTTAGTCAAATCTAAAGTTAGGTTAGAACATGACAATTCGAATTCAAACACACTTATGTCACTCTTTAGGTATGGATAAATAATAAATAGAGATGTGATGTCGCGATGGATAATGGTCACTCTTTTAAATGTTAGCTTTCTGTATTCTCCGTTGAAAACAAAAAATACTCGTGAAAGAATTATTGCGATACGTTAATTAATTCCCGAGATATAGAATTTTAAAGTGAGCGCGCGGTGATCAGCCCGCGTTTAACGCCGTGACGTCATCAAACAACATTTGCTCGCCCGTTATAGGCAATTTCGTACTTCTGCCTTATCTACTGACGAACTAATGGTTAGAATTGAAAAATTATTTTTGTGTTGAAAAGCCCGTTTAACGAGGAAGGCTATAAGCGATATAACATCACGCTACGACCAATGCTTTGCTCCTATTTGTTGTAGCTTGATGTTATGTAGCTTATAGCCTTCCTCGATAAACAAGCTTTTCAACACAAAAAAAAATCAATTTTAACCATTAGTTCGTCAGTAGGTAAGGCAGAAGTACGAATTGCCTATAACAGGTGAGCAAATGTTGTGTGATGACGTCACGTACAATATCGCGACCATGAGCGGGAGTCGATATTTATGCGAACTTTGAATGCATGTAAAATCATAACTATTTGGTATTTTTCAATAAAACAAAAACTAATGTATCTATATATATAAAAGCTCTAATGTAACGAAGTTTCAAATGATTTTGCGTACCTAGTAACATTATCCATTCTCGAAGTATTTTATTTGACTGACATAATCATGTGTTTCATTCCTAACTCTATGGACACAGAACGGCCTGATGTAAGGCCGACCAATCAGAGACAAGTTCGGACAGTTGACGTTTTAAGATTACAAATTAACGGTTTTATTTCCGATAGATATAATATATAATATACCGAAAATAACACGTTTAATTGTAATCAGTATTTTCAGTTCACAATAATATGACGGTAGATTATAATATTACGAGTGAGATTTTAAACTAACGTATTTTACAATTTAACTGTGAAATATAGATGTTATTATTTTTAATAGGGATGATGACAGTATTTTAAATTGTATATAAATTTAAAGTATGCTAATAGTAAAGCAATTTTGTAAAAGTAACAGGGTATCTGCGATCATTACTTTCGGAGCTACAGGGATTTAAAGGGTCAGAGTTGCGACGCTGCCGCGGATCCCTGAAAAACGCTCCATACAAAATGGCACGAACTTATGACGTCGTAGGCAATTAATGATCGTTAGATTTGTATGTGCGTTTAAACAAAATTACTAATATCTTTGTTATTTCTGCGTTTATGTTTATAGTTCATATATTAAAAATGTCACATTTATTGTAAGGAAGCTAAAACTGTATGAATTTTCATCTAATTACGATAAAATATTTTTAATAGATTTTGAAATTTTATAATCTTATTTATTTTGCAAATATCCATTCAATCTTTGTTTTTTATGTATAAATTAGTTAACATTGACCTTATTTACCTAGTCATCATCCCCATTGCAGAAAAAGAAGAAGATATACCACCAGGACCTCAAGAATCACAACATCCGTCTAACGACCAGTCACAGCCACAGCCAAACATTAACGCATACACTAAAAGTATAATCAGAAAGTTAATACTGAAAGATTCGTCCAATAAAAACATACCTCAGTCTGGTGAGCCAAAGAACGACGCTAACACGTTCATGGGACAAAATGTCTGTTCGCCGACTGCGTTTGCCTGTAAGTGTTCATCATTTTTGTATTAATATCCAAGACCACTTTTAAAACCAAAATTAGAAAACATTATCTTTTAATTCAAAATATGTAAGTATTGGGTCCTTTGTTTAATTTATTTATTTACAAAATTACTATGTTATCATTTATTTATGGGCTTATTTTTTTACACCTTTTTATTGTAACAAGCGGACCCGGTCAAGCTTCGTTTTGACATAAGTGCACTTATTCTCTATCCCTACTCTACCCTACCCCTACCGCTTGACTCTTAAACGTTTGTATGGGAAATAGAAAAGGGCAGTTTTTTGGGTTTTCCCGGAAATTATTTGATTTTTTCTCACCTTTTAAACCTTCCCTATACCTCCACGAACATTTCAAGACCAAGATAAGATAAATCCGTTAGGCCGTTCTCGAGTTTTAGCGAGACTAACGAACAGCAATTCATTTTTATATATATATATATATATATATATATATATATATATATATAGATACATTTGTATTTAATTTACGTTCCTGTCTCTTTTTTTTATATTTGTTGATGTTTGACTAGAGGCGCTCCGCACGTCTCGATACCGTCCAAACGTCACCTTAATGGCTCCACGGAAGACACAGCAATATGCTGAGTGGAGACCCTTTTAGGAACACATCATGCAAGTTGCAATGTATTTTAATTATTGTTTTTTTTTTCTCTCATTCCTTTGTATGATGTGTATTCTGAATAAACTATTCTTTCTTTCTTTCTTTCTATTCTCTCATTTATTTATTTATCTTTTTTTTTTAATTTTTAACAATGTTAATATAAAAATATAATCATCATCATCATATCAGCCGATGGACGTCCACTGCAGGACATAGGCCTTTTGTAGGCACTTCCAAACATCACGATACTGAGCCACCTGCATCCAGCGAATCCCGGCGACTCGATGTCGTCAGTCCACCTGGTGGGGGGTCGACACTGCGCTTACTAGTGCGGGGTCGCCATTTCAGCACTTTGGGACCCCAACGTCCATCGGCTCTTCGAACTACGTGCCCCGCCCATTGCCACTTCGGCTTCGCAACTCGCTGAGCTATGTCGGTGAATTTGGTTCTTCTGCGGATCTCCTCATTTCTGATTCGATCACGCAGAGATACTCCTAACATAGCTCGGTTCAAATTGTGTTGCGATAGGTTTTAGGATTTTAAATATAGGTAAAACGTTGTGTTCTTGTTCATTTCAGTTTCAAAGCCCAATCCTACACAAACAACCTTTGGCACAAAACCTGCCCCAGCTTTTCCAACCACCAATAAATCCCAACCTACCCCTGAACCACCCACTGCGAACCCAAAGTCCGACGAAACCGGTGAACCAGAAGCGGGCACCGTACCGGGTAAAGACGAGAACAAACCACGGGAAGAGAAACCCATAACGAATATGTTCACCTTGAAGAAGAACACACAATTCAATACTAAAAACCAAAACGTTCCAGACGTTTTGAAAAGTGGTCAAAGTTTTTTTGGAAAATCTGATAAAAGCACTCCTGAAGGTAACGAGAAATCTAAAAGTGATTTCGCTAAGCCAACTAATCAAGAAAAACAACCCGTAGACAAAAAAGAAAGTGAAACGAAACCTGCTCCACAGATGACAAACAAACCACCAGCGCAATCTGTTATTTATGGTATGTACTTTCTTTATTGTGCGCCAATCGCGTGAAATTCTGTTTTTATCAAATCAAATCAATCAAAAATCATTTATTTCAAGTAGGCTCAGTTTACAAGCACTTTTGACACGTCAGTTGACTATTTGTAAAGATTCTACCACCGGTTCGGAAGGCAGGTTCTGCTGAGAAGATACCGGCAAGAAACTCAACAGTTGCTCTTTTGAAAAAGTCATACAGTATTATAATTTACAATTAATAACAATTACTGTTTACATTTCTTATAGTTTTACTTTCTGTGTGAAGGTGGAAGCTGATCCAACGGCCTCCAAGCATCTTTATCATTAAGGAACTCATCAATGTTGTAGTACCCTCGACTAAGTAAATGTTTTTTAACACATTGCTTAAAGCTATGCATTGGCAGGTCCATCACAGTCTTGGGGATCTTATTATAGAAGAGTACACCCAAACATACAAAAGATTTTTTTACTCTTTGGAGACGATATGCAGAAATAACTAACTTATGCCCGTGTCTAGTAAGACGTGGGTTTAAATCTCCTTTTTGTTTGTACAAATTAATATTTTGTCTTACATATACTATACTGTTATATATATATTGACAGGCTACTGTTAGTATACCTATTTCTTTAAACTTTTGACGAAGGGACTCGCGTGATTTTAATTGATATATTGCTCGAATTGCTCTTTTTTGAAGTACAAATATAGATTGTATATCGGCAGCCTTGCCCCACAATAAAATACCGTAAGACATTACGCTGTGAAAGTACGCAAAATAAACAAGCCTAGCTGTATCAACATCAGTAAACTGTCTTATTTTTCTCACGGCAAATGCCGCTGAGCTAAGTTTACCAGACTGTGTCATCAGCAAACAGTACAATCTCACATATGCCGCTGACATGGTATGGTAAATCGTTTATGTACACTAAAAATAGAAAAGGACCCAGAATTGAACCCTGTGGGACGCCCATTATGGTAGTGGAACCGTGCGACTTTATATCATTTATGCATACCTTTTGTGTTCTATCACTGAGATAAGAGACAATGAGATCGAGTGCAACACTTTTGATGCCATAGTGGCTTAACTTGAGTAGAAGGGTGTTATGGTCAACACAATCGAACGCCTTGGACAGATCACAGAACATACCAATAGCATTCTTAGAACCTTCCCATGCTTCATAAATATGTTTTAAAAGTTTAGCCCCTGCATCAGTTGTATTGCGACCTTTAAGAATCCCACGGGAATCACGCGTGATATTCTGTTTTTTTTTTTACAAATCCCACGGAAATATCACGTGAAATTCTGTTTTTTTTACAAACCCCACGGGAATCACGCGTGAAATTCTGTTTTTGTTTTACAAATCCCAAGGGAATGTCGCGTGAAGTTCTGTTTTTTTTACAAATCCCGCGGGTACCATTTACCATTTTTCGGGATAAAAAGTAGCTTATGTTCTGTCCAATTTATCTCAATACATATTTTCATCAAAATCGGTTTAGCCGTGAAGTGGTGACTCGTATGAGACTTTATTCCACTCGTTAATCCAAGTATCAATACACACTTCCAAACGTAGGCAATTCGTTGTCCAACATCGTAGCCGAGTTCACTATTGTTCACTTGTATTACTGCTAGGCTATTCTGTAACGATATTTTACAACTCGCAAGTGCGAGTTTCGAATTCACCTCTATCTCTCTCTGTTTAACACGATACTATAGAAGAGAAAGATAGATAGTGGTGAATTCGAAACTCGCACTTGCGAGTTATACCAAACATCGTTAGAGAATAGAAGTGCTGGTGACATTTGATGTTATTTCGCTTCGCTTCGACAGACAACTGCCCCGAGCGTCGAGTCTATTGCGTATTTATACCCGTAAGAAAGAATGATCCAGACTTTTCTGTTAACGCCCACATGCGTGTTGTTCATTCCACGAAATTCGATAGAAAGCAATAACAAAAATCGTAAACAACCCGACATGGGCGAGCGATTATGAACCCTATGTCTCTGGTAATAGGGTTCTACGTAACGATATCTATAACCTATAACATAATATGATTTAAAATTTCTAGTAGATCTGAAGAAACCTGCAGCTGAAGCTAAGATGGAGAAGGTTCCGTCATCATTATTTGATGTCTCTGCAGCGGCTCCCCCACCCGGTTCGTATAAAGTTTAATACTTATTTGAACTAGCAAGTTTTATATTATAATAGGTATCTAAAGCTGCTCTATAGCTAGGCAACATCGTTCGTAACACTCCCGATGGTCCGCGCGGGCGGGGGGCGTGTAGCAGTGAATGAAAACCCGCGACTGATGCACCTCACTTCCCCGCACGCACGATTTCACACTCGCGAAGTCTTGTCCCCCCCGTCGCCCGCATATCATGGTAGTGTCATCAACGAACTTGCCAGATTACAGTAGGATCTTACCAAGTTTAGCTAGGCAGGTAAATATGAGCAGAGAAAGGGCTTTATAATTGATTTTAAAGGAAATCTTTCTCTCAGTGGACCCATCACCCTCACAGTAAATCCATGAAAGATATTCGACTCATATTTTTTACACAACTAGTTAATGGAAGAAACAATAGCAGTTATGTAAGTGGTATATGTTAATTATTTTAACTTCAAAATACGCAATCGAAAACATGTCTTACTATAGAAATCACGGAATTATTAATGCAATGGAATTCGCTTGTCATTTTTGGTTTTGAAAATTTTCAGGACCAAAGCCCCAACCTGAAACTACGACACCACAGCAATCAACACCAACTGAAACACCAAAACAATCAGCAGACCAAGAAAGCTCAACAAAATCACAACCAACAGCACCACCAACCGAAGAAGTTACAATAACATCAACTGTCTATATCAAAACTCCAACAACATTGCCTTCTGGAACAACTAGTGAAACACCAATTGAAACACCAACTTCAGACCCATCAACACCTACTTCAGAACCTTCAAAAGCTGCAGAATCTGAAACTATGACAGAACCAAACGAACCAGCAGATTTGACCACAAAAGTACCAGAAAGTACAACAGATGCACCAAATACGTCTGCAGCGTTCAGTCCATCTGGATCTATATTTACTCCTACTACTACCGCAGCGTTTAGTGCTGAAGAGACAAAGCCTTTATTCAGTACACCTGCACCAAATACAGTATTCGGTTCAGCTCAACCTTCTGCCTTCGCGTCTAGTGCATCATCAATCTTCGCTTCAGCGACAGCTTCAGCATTTGGTACACAAACCACGAAGGCTTCAATGTTCAGTCCGAGTACTACATCCCAGAGCATATTTGGCACGTCACCAACAACGTCCGCGTCCGTATTTGGCACTTCAGCGCAGAGTATATTCAGTGCGGCGTCCTCGTCTATATTCGGTGGCACGCCGACGACTACTCAGAATATATTTGGAACGTCCACAACACAATCCGTTTTTGGTGGTGGTCAGTCCGTATTTGGATCAACTGGGAGTCCTAGTCAAGTTTTCGGCGCGCCATCGACTCAGACGTCCATATTTGGAACGCCAACACCTACTACCCAAACGTCTGTGTTTGGGACTCCGACGCAAACAACTCAGGTAAACATTTTTCAATATACGTCGTCGTCGTCGGCATCATCATCATCATCATCATCATCATCATCATCATCATCATCATCATCATCATCATCATCATCATCAACAGCAGATGGATGTCCACTGCTGCACATAGGCCTCTTGCATGGACTTTCAAACCCGCTTGATGTCCTCAGTTATCATTATTAGAAGTATAAACAAAAACGCAAGAATAACAAAGACATTCATTCTCGTTGTCCGCCCATACAAATTTAATGATGTGACAAAAGCGTGACGTCACGATCCTACCGCATTTAGTAACAATATACCTTATCAGCCGATAGACGTCCACATTACTTGTTGTGTAATTGTGGGTTACTTGGGATAGGCGGGGAGAGTGACTTGAATGGAAAAGGGGAGTGTTGGTTAACTATCAAAGACGTCGTCATTCTCTGCCGTTCAAGGGTCTTATTTTGGTTACAGTTTGATTTTTTATGAAAACCTTTGTTCGACAATGGTTTTTTATGGTTGTAATGGTTAATTAATTAGATATTATTGTGTCCAGGCCTCAGTGTTTGGTACCCCGCCCACGACGCAAGCGTCCGTGTTCGGCTCGCCCACAACGACGCAGAGTTCTATCTTCGGTGAGGCCAACTTGTTCGCCTCGGCCACCATATCTACCACCAGCGCACAAACGCCAGCGAGTGGAAATATCTTTGGCGGAGGGTAATGATGAACTTATATATTTTGTTTATACACCGTGCTAGTTTCACCGTCTTTATGACGACCCGACATTTATTAGTCCAATACAAGAAATCCCTTAAGAATATTAAAAATGAATGACCTTAAAAATGGTCATTTATTTTTAATACTGTCAAGTTAATACAATACATATATAAGTAGTATATATTATATATTTATTATTAAGTGTAATATATATTTATATATGTACCAAAATATGTATATGTTTAATTATTTATATTAATAATTATGATGTATTGCAACCTTTCGCGCTTTTTCTTCGCAAGTTCTCTCGTCAGGTTTCCTTCACCGTTTGAGTCACGTGATAATTAATTTCTGAAAATTATTTGAACCTACATCCTCCGAATAAAAAACATAGGTCATATCCACTGTGCTATCACGTTTCTCATCTATCTTGTCGGTTATTTTTTTTTTTAATTTTACAATCTCAACAGCTCATCGGGCTCGGCGTTTGGTAGCACCAGTATATTCAGCGGCTCCAATCCAACCGCGACCAACATATTCGGAGGGGGCAGTTTCGCTCCGAAACCGGCCACCGACTTCTGGAGTGGAGGGGGTAATACTGGCGGATTTGGGAGTACTGCTTTTGGTAAATATTTTCTTTTTATTTTGATTCTGTGTTCCGTATTTTTCTATCATCTCATAGGTAACAAAATTAACAAATGGGTGAAGGTTGTGAAGTTTATTTTTCTGAAAATTTTTAGTAAATTTATTTATTTATTTTAATTGTTTTTGTGTACAATACAAACAAACAAACAAACAATTTTTTACAATAGGGATGATGACCGTTTTTTAAATTGTATATAAATTAAGAGTATATTAATAGCAAAGCAATTTTGTAAAAGGAACAGGGTATCTGCGATCATTACTTTCGGAGCTACAGGGATTTAAAGAGTCAGATTTGCGGCGCTGCCGCGGATCCCTGAAAAAAGCCCCATACAAAATGGCACGAACTAATGACGTCGTAAGCAATGTAATGATCGTTAGATTTGTATGTGCGTTCAAACAAAATTACTAATATCTTTGTTATTTGTGCGTTTATGTTTATAGTTCATAAATTAAAAAATGACACATTTAATGTAAGGAAGCTAAAACTGTATGAATTTTCATCTAATTACGATAAAAAAATTTTAATAGATTTTGAAATTTTATAATCTCATTTATTTTGCAAACATCCAGAAAATCTTTGCTTTTTATGTATAAATTAGTTAACATTGACCCTATTTATCCGAATGTATCATAAAAATCAATATATTCAAACCTAGTCATCATCTTCATTCTTCTTCCTCTATTTTGTTATATAGGTTGCCTGGGAGATATCGCTTCTTAGCGATAAGGTAAAGTAGGTACTATTGTACCTACTTGATTTATTGCTTTTTGTATTCTTTCTACTCATCATTATCAGCCGATGGACGTCCACTGCTGGACATAGGCCTCTTGCATGGCCATAAAAGGTCGATTTCCACAAAAAATGACCACGCTGGGCATGCGGGTAGGTCATTCGCAGTCCTAGACTTCTCGGTCTGTGATACTTATGAAGTCTAGTTGAATTGAAATGGTTATACCGCCATTTTATCGGTCTCCAGAGCCTCGTCAGTCAATCTGCAATGTGCACCTCGAGCAGGAGAGGTTGGCATTTGGAGAGATTGACTGGTACTAGCCTCCCCCATTCTTTCTACTATTTTTATAATTTTCGGTGTACAATAAAGAGTGAAGAGCCGTGATAGCCCAGTGGATATGACTTCTGCCTCCGATTCCGGAGGGCGTGGGTTCGAATCCGGTCCGGGGCATGCATCTCCAACTTTTCAGTTGTGTGCATTTTAAGAAATTAAATATCACGTGTCTCAATCGGTGAAGGAAAACATCGTGAGGAAACCTGCATACCAGAGAATTATCTAAATTCTCTGCGTGTGTGAAGTCTGCCAATCCGCATTGGGCCAGCGTGGTGGACTATTGGCCTTACCCCTCTCATTCTGAGAGGAGACTCGAGCTCAGCAGTGAGCCGAATATGGGTTGATGACGAATAAAGAGTATTTTATCATTTCATTCATTTTGAAACTGAAGGGGCTTTTTCGTGTGCAGGTCAAACAGCAACGACGCAATCGTCGTCCATTTTCGGCAGCTCTGGTGGAAGTTTCAGTACTCCGACCCCTGGACAGCCGTTCGGCAGTCCACAGGGACCTTTTAGTGGTGGTGACCCGAAGCCTTCTGTGTTTGGAACTCCTCAACAGCAGTCAGGTACGGTATGATTTTATTCGATCTCCTAGCTGCATATGTTATATTACCTTATCGATATTAAAGAGCCGTGATAGCCCAGTGCATATGACCTCTGCCTCCGATTCCGGAGGGTGTGGGTTCGAATCCAGTCCGGGGCATGAACCTCCAACTTTGCAGTTGTGTGCATTTTAAGAAATTAAATATCACGTGTCTCAATCGGTGAAGGAAAAACATCGTGAGGAAACCTGCATACCAGAGAATTTTCTCAATTCTCTACGTGTGTGAAGTCTGCCAATCCGCATTGGGCCAGCGTGGTGGACTATTGGCCTTACCCCTCTCATTCTGAGAGGAGACTCGAGCTCAGCAGTGAGCCGAATATGGGTTGATAACGAACGAACGAACTAGCTGCAAACGTTATTTTACCTTATCGGTATTAGAAAAAGGGTTGATGGTAAAAAAAACAATATTTAGTGTCATAGTTAATTTATTACAGTATACATGTGAATAATCTATGCCATTTTAATATATTTTTTTAATTTCATAATTGGAATATTATGACACGAGATTAGGATAATAAAACATTATTGAACACTTTGAAAAATGTGTATCTTGCTTGCTCTGTGAAGTGTTACCTACTTTGTTTACAGGCGATGATATTTTCCATTTGCTGATTTCGTAAATGATTAAAATATAAAAATTATAGACTTAAAATAATTATAATAATAATTGTTCCGATATGCAGCTTCTGGATTCGGTGGAAGTGCTGTGTTTGGATCTAAACCTGTCTTCGGGGGATCGCCCACGTAAGTATGCAAAATAAATTATTTGTGTTCGTAATCTATATATATAAAAATGAATTGCTGTTCGTTAGTCTCGCTAAAATTCGAGAACGGCTAAACGAATTTATCTTATCTTGGTCTTGAAATGTTCGTGGAGGTATAGGGAAGGTTTAAAAGGTGAGAAAAATTAGAATAATTGCCGGGAAAACCATAAAAATAACCCTTTTCTAATTGCCATACAAACGTTTAAGAGTCAATTATAGATCTTAAGGGTAGGGGTAGGGTAGGGGTAGGGGTAGGGTAGTGGTAGGGTAGGGATAGGGAAGAATTGCACATACGTCAAAGCGAAGCTTGACGGGTTCGATAGTAATATATATAAATATAACTGTTGTATAAATATTTGAAATCCACAGAACTGATTTTGATATACATAGTTATTTATGCAATCGTAGCGTGAGTGATTTTTGTAACCTACATAAACTTTACAAATTCTAACTACGTACTTGAACATTAATAACATACCTAACATAAACAAGAAAATCGAAGTAATTATTCGGTAGATATTATTTAATAAGGTACCTACTTAAAATAACTTGTAAAGAATAAAAAAAAAATTTTTTTCATTACCTTCCTACATCCCTTGGAAGTTTGAAAAAATAGACATACATACAGCCGAACGTAGAACCAGGCCTGGCTTAACCACTTTCGTTCTGAGAGGAGACTCGTGCTATATGCCGAATATGGGTTGTTAACTCAGACCAATTATAGAAGGACCTGTATCACACTCATAGTCACGAACAAAATTATCTGTCATTTTCTGAAGAAAACGAGCTTAGATTTTGTATATATCTATACTAAACTAGTAGTTTTTGCCCGTTTTTTATACAATTCAATTACACAAAAAGATATTTTTACGGAGCTCTTTAACCGACGAACACGATTACAACTATTTAACATCGATTCTATAGAGACAGTTTTTATAATCTGTTCATATATTTTGACAGAAAAGTAACGTCTAGCGAGGCAGGTCCTATACAATAATTGGTCTGAGGTTGTTAATGATGATTGCTTCTGGTTATATTACAGATACGGCTCTTCAGCAATGGGCGGCTTCAACAAGAGCCCCAGTAGTGGGTTCGGTGCTCCGGCCGCGTTTGGTGGCAACGCCTTCGGAGCCTCCGCCTTTGGCAACGCATCTCCCAACCAAGCCTTTGGTGCAGCTGCACCAGGTAAGTTGTCTATTCTAATGTTCTAAAGACCGACCATTTTTGGTCCAACCAAAGATTTTATATTATAGACTAGCGGACCCGTCAAGCTTCGCTTTGACTTATGTGCACTTCTTCCCTATCCCTACACTACATTACTCAACCCCTACCCTTACTCTACCCCATCCCTACTTTACCCCTACACTTCCCCTACCCTACCCCTACTCTACCCCTACCCTACTCCTACCCCTACTTAAAACTCAAACGTTTATATGGGAAATAGAAAAGGGTTGATTTTATGGTTTTCTCAGCAATTATTCTAATTTTTCTCACCTTTTAAACCTTCCCTATACCTCCACGAACATTTCAAGACCAAGATAAGATAAATCCGTTCAGCCGTTCTCGAGTTTTAGCGAGACTAACGAACAGCGATTCATTTTTATATATATAGATATGTCACGAGCGTGTCAAAACTGAGGCGAACAAAAGCGGCTAATTGACCGCATTTCATTGAATCGCATAGTAAACAACGAAAGTTATTTAAACAAATAATACCTAAATATACGTGTATACGTCGCCGAGTGAGTTATTTGTTCGGTTAGCAAAATCTACGTAAAAGGTTGATAACGTGGCTCTCGTCCAATAGCATTGCGTCCAAAATGGCGCGTAGCCGGTACGCTTGACAGGTGGGGTACCCTGCCCCCACTGTAGTCTGCTAGTTGAGCAGTTTAGTTGTAATCGCGTTCTCGGAATGGATAATCGTCTTCCATTTGTTAAATAGTGATAGTGATATAGAAGCTAGTGGGTAAGTTATCCGTATAGTGGTAACACGAGTGGAGAAGGGGAGTATTAGTATACTGTTAAAGGATCCTTTAACCCTGCTACTAGCGGTAGCCAGCCCGTAATTTTACTCGTGGCTGCCTTACTGCCATATGCTAGATAATCCTGGTATACATCTGATAGTATCGGTGCTGTACCTGATCAATATTGTAGTTAGAGGGTAGAACTGTATTAGTAATTTAAGCGGTCAAAAGCTATATTATTTCTGAGTGTCATAGGCTATATTTTATTCCCGTATTCCCACGGGAACTGATAGATCTATATATACCTATGACTGCTTCAATTTTAAATTGCTTTCTACACTTCTGGTTACAGGTTGTTATTTCTTTCCAGTTATATTTTATGCAGTCGGGCTTTTGGAGTTTACTTCTTAAGAATCGTTTTTTTATATATAGCCCCCGGTATAAAAAAAATATGAGCAGTAAAATTCGGTGAACGAATGACAGCGTTGTTTTTGTGCGCAACCTATTCTGCGCACTTTTCACTTTTCAGGCGTCAGTATTGAAACGTGTACGCTGCGGGGCAACATACACCTATTTAGATAGTCGATCTGAAAGAGTGAACTCCATTCGTGTGTCGGAGCTGACACACACGTTTTTGTTTTTTTTTTTAATTATTACGGGTTTATCTCATAGTCATCACAGGCTACATACTCCACAAATACATACATTAAATATAATAACCTGTTCCAGGGTTCGGTTCCCCGACGCAGTCGAACGCGACGTTCGAGACTCTCGCCACACAGAACACGCTCACCTTCGGCAACCTCGCGCAGCAGTCCGGACAAGCGCCACAAGCCGCGCCCACTTTCAATACGTGAGACTATACTTTTTTTTTTTTTTATTCTCTACAAGTTAGCCCTTGACTACAATCTCATCTGATGGTAAGTGATGATGCAATCTAAGATGGAAGCCGGATAACTTGTAGAGAGTAGGTTTTTTTTTTATTATTCTTTACAAGTTAGCACTTGACTACAATCTCATCTGATGGTAAGTGATGATGCAATCTAAGATGGAAGCAGGATAACTTGTAAAGAGTAGGTTTTTTTTTTATTATTCTTTACTAGTTAGCCCTTGACTACAATTACAATCTCACCTGATGGTAAGTGATGATGCAATCTAAGATGGAAGCAGGATAACTTGTAAAGAGTAGGTTTTTTTTTATTATTCTTTACTAGTTAGCCCTTGACTACAATTACAATCTCACCTGATGGTAAGTGATGATGCAATCTAAGATGGAAGCAGGATAACTTGTAAAGAGTAGGTTTTTTTTTATTATTCTTTACTAGTTAGCCCTTGACTACAATTACAATCTCACCTGATGGTAAGTGATGATGCAATCTAAGAAGGAAGCAGGATAACTTGTAAAGAGTAGGTTTTTTTTTTATTATTCTTTACTAGTTAGCCCTTGACTACAATTACAATCTCACCTGATGGTAAGTGATGATGCAATCTAAGATGGAAGCAGGATAACTTGTAAAGAGTAGGTTTTTTTTTATTATTCTTTACTAGTTAGCCCTTGACTACAATTACAATCTCACCTGATGGTAAGTGATGATGCAATCTAAGATGGAAGCAGGATAACTTGTAAAGAGTAGGTTTTTTTTTATTATTCTTTACTAGTTAGCCCTTGACTACAATTACAATCTCACCTGATGGTAAGTGATGATGCAATCTAAGATGGAAGCAGGATAACTTGTAAAGAGTAGGTTTTTTTTTTATTATTCTTTACTAGTTAGCCCTTGACTACAATTACAATCTCACCTGATGGTAAGTGATGATGCAATCTAAGATGGAAGCAGGATAACTTGTAAAGAGTAGGTTTTTTTTTATTATTCTTTACTAGTTAGCCCTTGACTACAATTACAATCTCACCTGATGGTAAGTGATGATGCAATCTAAGATGGAAGCAGGATAACTTGTAAAGAGTAGGTTTTTTTTTATTATTCTTTACTAGTTAGCCCTTGACTACAATTACAATCTCACCTGATGGTAAGTGATGATGCAATCTAAGATGGAAGCAGGATAACTTGTAAAGAGTAGGTTTTTTTTTTATTATTCTTTACTAGTTAGCCCTTGACTACAATTACAATCTCACCTGATGGTAAGTGATGATGCAATCTAAGATGGAAGTAGGATAACTTGTAAAGAGTAGGTTTTTTTTTTATTATTCTTTACAAGTTAGCCCTTGACTACAATTACAATCTCACCTGATGGTAGCTGATGATGCAGTCTAAGATGGAAGCGGGCTAACTTTTCCGTTCCGATACGATGTTGTGTAGAAACCGAAAGTGGTGTGAATTTTCATCATGCTCCTAACAAGTTAGCCCGCTTACATCTTCGATTGCATCATCACTTACCATCAGGTGAGATTGGGGGGTGTATCCCACTATTTCCATGGAAATACAAAATGAAAAAAGTGGGACAAGCGTTTTTTTCCAAATTATATATATATACTTTTATTGCGGGGAAAAAAAAACGCTAGTACAGTATATTTCCTAACATAAGGCAACAGCCACCCGAGATTGATGAAGTTTTCTCAGGTCACCATTTATGCTTTGACACAGGATTTGATAAAATTGCACTGGTAAAAAACCTTTTGCAATTTATATAAAATCCTATGTAAAAGCTCAAATAACCACCATGAGAAAACTTCATTGGTCTCGAGCTGACCTGTCACCGTTAACCGAAAAGAAACAGTAGTAAAACCTTATTCTACCTAATCTTTTTCAGAAGGTAGGTACTGGCAGTTGACAAAAATTCAATCCACCATGAAATTGTAGTCAAGTGCTAACTTGTAAAGTAAAGGATTTGAAAAAAAAGCTTGGTTATGAATATAATACATAACTTTGTTTTCAGGTCACCTTCATTTACTGGATGGAGAGGCTGATTTTGCAAAGAACACATTTCTACGAAATAATCATCTGTGTATCATATTATATGTATCAATCAAGTTATTTTTTATTAAGTGAATATATTAAACTACTAAGAAATTACTTTAATTTTTCAGTTTAAATTAAATAGATTTTAATATGAATTTCGCGTTATTTTTATTATTAAAATATTTCCAATGCTACTACAATGTTTTATACCTTATTTATAAAGTAAATAAATTCATTACTTTTGGTCTGCCACATTAATAAGCAAGTCTTTATCAACGCCTATGGAGGAAAATATTTTTATCGCCTAGAGGCACAAAGAATTCCGAAAAATCCATGTTTCTCCAGAACTTAATTTCACAAAACAGCGGACGAAGTCGCGGGCGTCCATTTGTATACAAATATTATGTTTGGTAATCCTAATTAACACTTTTTGTGAGATTAAATAAAAGACATAGATAGACATTTATATTTTACATATACATATAATTCAATCATCTAACATTTAAAAATAATAACAAGTCGGTAAATAACATAATATCACATAAAACAATAACAGTTTTTTAGGGTTCCGTAGTCCACAAGGAAACTTATAGTTTCGCCATATCCGCCTGACCGTCCGTCCGCGATTTAGTGCAGATACTATTGCTAAGAGAAAGCTGTACATTAGCTGTAAATGAGTATGTACTGTACCTACATTTAAAATGTGAACAAAGTCTTGAAAAATATGTTTTTTAGAATACATCCCCTACATGCAATGTGAGGATGAATTTTTTATCGTCTATCTGTATTTTTGTGCTTAAGCGATTTAAGTGCTAACTTAATTTACGGAACCCTACATTGCACGTGGCTCGACACGCACTTGGCCGGTTTTATATAGTACTTATTACATAATGTGATAAATAACATTTTAATTTCATTAAAAATTAAATAAAGGTATAAAATGGATTTAAATTATTTTAACTTAAAGTCATACCTACCTATTCAGTGGCTTATAAATAATGTAGTCTTTTTGAATAAATTCTTACAGAATTAAGCTAGCTAGATTTTTTAAATGCAACATTTATTAGCTTACAAACAATCCAATATAAAATATCTATACTTAATATAAAAATTATTATAATATAGATAACATAATTAATAAATTTAAGTAATAATAGAAAAAAATATATTTAATACAAAAGTTCACAGAAAGAATAACCAGCCGTGTAAATATGTATATACAAAAAACCTAAATACCTGATATGTCACAGTTGGAAATTTAGGAAAAATCGCTCTGTACGTAGCAGTAGCGAAGACTGAAATTTTCTCGTAGGTAACCTAACCATTTCATGTGTTTTTGGATGAGTACGTTAAATTATGTACGTCCACAAAACTCATGGATTTTTAAAAGGTAACCCAATTTTGAATCGGGTTAGGAACCATCGCCCTTGGTATGTAGGTATCTTTTGATTCAACTTTATTTACGAAGGGTCGAAGTCAAAAAAGCCTCTAGAGTCATATTTTAAGCGTTTCAACTTATCACTGAGGACGTTGTATGCCTCAAGAACCAATTTGAAACGCCGTTCTTGCGTTTTTCGCTCGTGCAGCGAACGACCAGAGTGACGGTCCGGATGATGTACTAACGCGAGTTTCCTGCAAAAAAATTGTGTGGTTACTAATTAACTTTCAATGTTTATTGGGGTCGATTTGTCCTTTATCTAATAAAGGACAAATCGACCCCAATAAACATTGAAAGTCAAAATTCATTTATTTCAGACTAGCGGACGCCCGCGTGGAATTCAGTTTTTCACAAATCCCGCGGGAACCATGTATTTTTCAAGGATGAAAAGATAATCTCAGTCACATTGTCAATTTTTTATCGTATAAATGCACGTTTCCATTACAAACAATAACTACTGAATAGATTTACCTGAATGGAGATCATTAATTTAGGGCCTTAAAGAAAAAAGATAGAAATATAGATTATCTAATTGCTCCGAATTCGTGCCATTTTCACAAAATTGGCACGAATTCGGAGCAATTAGATAATCTATATTTCTCTTTCTTTCCTAATATATAAATGCGAAAGGTCATTCATCACTAAATACCGAGTACCTACTGCTTAACGTACAAACATGAAATTTGGCAAAGAGGTAGTTTACAGTTATTACGTGTCCTCTAAGAACAGATTTTGCGATAGAGCCGGATTTAGAAAAAAAAGAGGTCTAAAGACTTGCATGTTTGTATGAAAGTCCTTCGTTTAGAATGCTACTAAGTTGAAATTTGACAGGAAGGTAGTTTTTATAGTTCGCAGTCGTTCTTTACAAACTTTGACACTGGGCCGGATTATGGAGGTCAGAAGCTTTCGCAAGTTTGAAGGCAAGTCCTTCATCTTTCATGCTACATACTTGAAATTTGGCAGCAAGGTAGTTGATGGATATCTTTTACAAACCAATTATGCAACAGGGTTGGATTAAGGACTAAGGAGGTCTAAAGAATCTCGCATTTTACCCAAGCACAAAAATCTGTTAATTATATAGTTCGGCCGGGCACTTAATCGGCCTTCGGTCGGAAATTTGTGATATGGCCTTCGACCGTGGCTTTGGCCGGGAAATTAACACAAGCACATAAAACGCGCAGCCTACGGCCGCGCACTTAATTGTAAAAATATAACCCTTCTTGCAGTCGGGTAAAATTCTACTTCGAACGTAGCATAGTGAGAAATCGAGTCCATCGTCATAATATAGGCTAATTTTAATTTATATTAAAATTAAACTAATAAAAATAAACATATTCAAAGTTACCTGTATGCTTTTTTAATCTCATCTTCAGATGCGGTTTTGGCAACGTCCAGTATTTGATAATAATTTTGACATTCCGATTTCGTCGATCTCAATCGTTTGGCGTCGTCCAACAGCGTCTTGAATTCGTCGCTCGGCTGAAGTTTGTACAGTCGTTCATAATCATCGACAGCACTTTCATAGTCCTGTAGTAGGGTGAAACACTTGGCACGTAAAGTGAGCGCTGCCAAATAGTTCTGGTCTAAGTCCAGCGCCGCCGTACACGCGTCAACTGCCGAATGCGTTTGTTTCAGTTTCGAATACGCGGTCGCTTTATCGAAGTGCAGTCTCGCATTGGTCTTTACATGCGTTGTATCGATTGCCAACGCTTCGTCGCACAGCTGCAGAGTCTTTTGCCATCGGCACATATTCATTTGTTCGACAACTGTGTAAATACACACATTTTAATAGGGATGATGACAGTTTTTTAAATCTATAAAAGAAGGTCGGGTTTGTTACAACACTTATAACTCGAGATCTGCTTCACCGATTTTCATGGTTTTTGATTAGTTGGATTTGTCAAATTCTGTTTATGTAATGATTGACATATATAAGTGCGTTCATAAATTTATTTTGTGTAAATTAAAGTTTCTATTTCCGAAGATTTATGCTATAGGTTAACGAATGCGTAAATGTCCTTTCATGTCTATGATTTTTCCAAGATAAATAATATACATAGGTATAAAAATCAATGCCAGGGTATCACTGTAGGGTAGGGGCAGGGTAGGGATAGGGTAGGGGTAGAGAAGGGGTAGAGTAGGGTAGTATAGAGTGGGGATATGGAAGAAGTGCAGATAAGTCAAAACGAAGCTTGACCGGGTCCGCTAGTTGTATATAAATTAAGAGTATGCTAATAGTTTTTAATTTTGCAAAAGAAACAGTTATCTGCGATCATTGCTTTTTGAGCTACAGGGATTTAAAGTGCCAGATTTGCGGCGCTGCCGCGGATTCCTGAAAAACGCCCCATACAAAATGGCACGAACTAATGACGTCGTAGGTAATGATCGTTAGATTTGTATATGCGTTCAAACAAAATTACTAATATCGTTGTTATTTGTGCGTTTATTTTTATAGTTCATATATTAAAAAATGTCACATTTAATGTAAGGGAGCTAAATCTGTATGAATTTTCATCTAATTAGTACGATAAAAGATTTTCAATAGATTTTGAAATTTTATAATCTTATTTATTTTGCAAATATCCAGACAATTTTTGCTTTTTATGTATAAATTAGTTAACATTGACCCTATTTACCCGAATGTATCATAAAATCAATATATTCGAACCTAGTCATTATCCCCATTCCCACACATAAAGTTAGCTGACACTTTTTTTTAAAGGGTCTTAAATTGTTCATTATCGTTCTACTGGATTGGAATATATATATAGACTGAGGAATATAAGATCTTCAATTTATAAATATTTTTTGACAATCTCAGCCAACAAAACAGACACTAAAAATTGGACATCTATACTAATATAATAAAGCTGAAGAGTTTGTTTGTTTGATTGATCGCGCTATCTCAGGAACTATTGGTCCTATTTGAAAAATTCTTTTAGTATTAGATAGCCCATTTATCAAGGAAGGCTATATATTATCCCCGTATTCCTTCGCGGGAGTATTTTCCATAACTCTGGGGTATATTCTTTACCGAAAATTAATTAAAAATGTTCAAGGAACATGTCTTCTAAAATTAATATATTCGGGGTTCAGGACGCGCTAGTGACATATCCTCAGACCAATTATAAAAGGACCTGTATCGCACTCATAGTCACGAACAAAATTGTCTGTAATTTTCTGAAGAAAACGAGCTTAGATTTGGTATATGTCTTATACTACACTAGAAGTTTTTGCCCGTTTTTTAAACAATTCAATTACACAAAAAGGTATTTTTACGGAGCTCTTTAACCGACGAACACGATTACAACTATTTAACATCGATTCTATAGAGACAGTTTTTACAATCGCATTAGATCGTTGATCATATACTTTGACAGAAAAGTAACGTCTAGCGAGGCAGGTCCTATACAATAATTGGTCTGAGGACATATCTAATAGTATAAAATCTTTGTCTACTTGTTGCAAATAATAATAATATATTCACCTTGTTCTTTCTTTTGTATCAACAATTTAACCTTTTTGTATGCGGCCATCGCCTTCTTGTGTTCTGGTGAAAGTAGAAGAATATCTTTGAAACACTTCTTGGCTTCGTAAAGTTTTTCCTGAAACACGTTTTTAAAACATAAAGGAATAAATAAACTGCTATCAAAATGGCAAAATTACAAATTACAAAACTATAGACAATTTGGACCAGTACTAAACTTGAGAGAGCCTAAACTTTTGTACTAAACATTTTAATTTCAGTTAAAGCTAATAATTAAAAACAAAACGATTATATTTAAAAATGTTCATACAAATCTTCAAATTTAGAGGTATAGTTACACATACTTTAATAACACTTTATTATAAGTAGTCAGTGGATATTTTTAATATAAGCAGATTGTGCTGTATAGCGAATTATACACACACTAAATTGAAATATACATACGTTATCAACCCATATACGGCTCACTGCTGAGCTCGAGTCTCCTCTCAGAATGAGAGGGTTTAGGCCAATAGTCCACCACGCTGGCCCAATGTGGATTGGCAGACTTCACACACGCAGAGAATTAAGAAATTCTCTGGTATGCAGGTTTCCTCACGATGTTTTCCTTCACCGTTTGAGACACGTGATATTTAATTTCTTAAAATGCACACTACTGAAAAGTTGGAGGTGCATGCTCCGTACCGGATTGGACCCTCCGGAATCGGAGGCAGAGGTCATATCCACTGGGATATCACGACTCGAAATATACATACATTATAATAAATGCCCAGGCCCATAACAAAACGAGCATCAATGTCCGATGGATCGCATCTCATACATTCGTCGGCTATGTCTTCCGCTTGCTTAATTTTCCCGAGCATAGCCAAACACTCTGCTTTGATAAGTTTCATTCTAAAACAAGTAAGTAATTATTAAGAAGATTTCTAGTCCAAAGTTCAAAATTCAAGAATCCTCACCGGCCGCGCTATATTCTTCACAATACTGGAACTGAACGGGCTGGACTCGAGACACTGATCCAAAGAATATATTACTCCAAGGAGAAGGAGTGAAGGTACATACACGAAAACGTTGGACATAGCAGCGCTACTAATTCCGCAAACGGAATATTTTAGAACTAAAACAGCGGCAATTTTAAATGGAGATTTTTTTTTCATCGAGGTTTGGTAAAAAATTAAATTAGTTACTTAACTCTTAAATTAGTTGTAACAAACTTAAATTAGTTAAAAAAAAAAAGAATTTTTTTTTTTTTTGGTATCGTTACCCGGGCTCGAACTCATGATTATTGTAACGTATCATTGTAATTGTAACGTATCATAGGTTTACACTATTCGACCATTTACACCACTCGACCAATTAACAATGTAAGATGTAGTTGAAATTTATGTACGCTTACTGTCTGAATTTAAGTTCGCAACCAACACATGCATAATCTATTACGTCCAAAAATCTTGTACTGAAGTTTCTGCCCCTTGCACTGATCCATGCAGGATACGGCGCGCTTGTAGTCCCGCTCCTCGATGTGCTTGTGCTCCTCCTCGCACTCCTCGCCGGCCTCGCTAGCCTTCACAATAGCTCGCTCGGCGCCAGATACTCACTTGGAACTGAACGGGCTATACTCAAGGCACTGATTCATGCAGGATACGGCGCGCTGGTAGTCCCGCTCCTCGATGTGCTTGTGCGCCTGCGCGTGCAGCCGCTGCAGCGTCTGCAGCGCGCGGCGCTCCTCCATGCAGTCCTCGCCGGCCTCGCTAGCCTTCACAATAGCTCGCTCGGCGCCAGACAAGTCTCCTTCAATTATAGGAATATAATAAATGAATATTGCACATCATTTAATTAATGTGTGTTCTGTTGTCTGGATTTTTTAATAAATAAATAATAAATAGATAGTTTATTCCAAAGATTCAACATATTAGTACATTATTTTCAAACATAGCAGTAATATTGTGATTGGAACCATCCCATTAAGTTTGCAGTATTACTGTAACTTGTGACGGGCGGCCCCGCTCTTCCATAATATATAGTAGACTAATACATTTGATATAAATAATCATTAATACTAAATTACTAATAATATACAAAAGTGCAAGTGTTTGTGTTTGTGAGTGGTTTGTGTGTGTTGTGTTTGAGTGGTGTGCGTGGGTATGTGTACATGAGCATGCGAGTTTGTGCAAGTGTTTATATTCCGATTTATGCTATACTTGATGCAATTAGTTTTCGGCTTGATCATAGTTAAGTTTAAGTAACCAATCTGTAAGAATTTTTTTGCAGTTATGTGAATTTAAAGAGGCGATGTTTAATTTTTTGTTAACTATATTGTAGAATTGAGTGGATTTATAGATTAATATCATCAATTGTCGTTTAAACAAGTACTTATAGTTCTATACAGTGGCAATGGGTAGGGCACATAGTTAGAGACGAACATCTTAGCATTCCATGGATTCACCGTGCGGGTGCTGGGTCCATCGCGTGGTAGAGAGAAGAACTCCGAGCAAAGTCCCGAACTTGTGACTACAGGATGTAGGGTTAAGGAATTCCTTGACGAAGGAATTCCTTGTTCTCCCTGCCTAGCCAAATTTGGTAAGATCCTATTGGAGCAGCTTTGGATACTCGTTATAATATAGAACTAGCTACACTTCTAGAGAGGCCAAGGTCTTTAAGCAAGTTATAGAGAGATTTTGCAGGCAATCCTCTCGCACCTACTTCTACGGCGTACAGACTAACTACATAGCCATTTTTAGTTAGTTCATTTGTTAGGTTATAATATTTATTCACTTTTATACTGTGGTCCTTCGGAATGTTAGTCTCCCACGGCACAGTAAGCTCCGCTTCGCTTAGTTTGTTTGGACAAAAGGAAAATGTCTGGTCTAGATCTCGAAATAGCAACATCCGCTGGGATTTGTGGATTTAGTAATAGAAATTACAATCCGTAATGTTTCTCTCTTAGTTGTTAGATTAAATTTTCAATATGTTGTAACAAATAAAGTATTTTCTATTATATTTATTACTTACTTAAACCTGATGAAACAAAAGTTATAGTGAAATATGTAATATGTACTCACCTAAAGCGATATAGCATTTAGCTACTCCACCAACACCTTTACTGGAGTGGATGTCAAGCTCAACAGCCTTTTTGGCATCAATTAATGCTTCACTTAACATTGAGAGCTTTATGTAACAAGAAAATGTATTGCCATAATAATAAGCATTATGAGGATACAATTCTATCGCTTCCTTATACATTTCCAGTGCTTCTCTGAATTTATTATTCCTATAAAATCTATTTCCGTCCTGGACTTTTTGTTGAGATAATCTGCAAATAATTAAAATGTAGTTAGTTATTTTATTTAATCGCTCATAGAAGTACAACGTGACACGAGATTTTAACATTTAAGTTTATTGATGACACTCCCATGGTATGCGGGCGACGGGGGACGTATGACGGCGGGGGTGTGAAATACCTAGTATTAAACTATTATTAATTTAAATGACCTGCGGTTTTTTATTCTTTACAAGTTAGCCCTTGACTACAATCTCACCTGATGGTAAGTGATGATGCAGTCTAAGATGGAAGCGGGCTAACTTGTTAGGAGGAGGATGAAAATCCACACCCCTTTCGGTTTCTACGCGGCATCGTACCGGAACGCTAAATCGCTTGGCGGTACGTCTTTGCCGGTAGGGTGGTAACTAGCCACGGCCGAAGCCTCCCACCAGCCAGACCTGGACAAATTAAGAAAATCTCAATCTGCCCAGCCGGGAATCGAACCCAGGACCTCCGTCTTATAAATCCACCGCGCATACCACTGCGCCACGGAGGCCGTCAAAACGTGGTTGTGGTTGTCAGTACAAAACACACACGATGTTCATATTCGAAAATGAGTCCGACGATCAGGTAAGTTATTGCTTGTTAAGACTAATATTATAAATTCGAAAGTAAGTCTGTGTGTCTGTAACCTTTTCAAGACTGAACCGCTCAAAATGATTTTTGGTATAATTATAAATCAGACCTCGGAGCAAAACATAGGTAGGACTGTAGGACCCTAAAATAAAAATAGAAGGGGGTGAAATAGGGGTTGAAAGTTTGTATGGAAAATCCTTCATTTTTAGAGTCACAGTTTTAAAATTTGTTCATTAATCATAAAAAAAACTAAATATAATGTGATTTAAGAATTTTATGTGAAAGTGGTAATATATGGGTTGCAAGGTTACGTTGATTTCTACGCGGACGAAGTCGCGGGCATCCGTTAGTAACTTATAAATAGTAATATTATAAAAACTAGTTTTCTATTTAGAAAGAAGATTTTGTTGTTTTGTGTTTTTTCAATATATAAATCAATATTATAAACCAAATGAAACTTGTTATTCCGCCAATTATTATTGTATTATAATATTTAATTAAATCTATATCTATACTAATATTATAAAGAGGTAAAGTTTGTAAGTTTGTAAGTTTGTCACATTTTTTAAATGGGGTAATCTTCGGAACCACTGGTCCGATTTTAAAAATTCTTTCACCAGTAGAATGCCACATTATCGGGGAGTGCTATAGGCTATATTTTATATTGGTATCATATATATTAGCCGAGTTATCACAGTTTTTGTCATACAGGTCGGACTGAAAATCCCCTTAAACAGACTTATTCGCATGCGCTGCCTTAACTATTGTGTAAAATTGAAATTAATGTATGGAGACTTTATGTATCTTTAAAAGTTCTACAAAAAAGTCCGCGACACCATATATCTATATTCTATATATTAGCAGATATAGTACCTTTTGTGTTTAAAAAATTAATAATTTTATATACTTAGGTTTACGTCATTATTTATACACCTAAACTTTAATCCTTATTAAAATAAATTATTTAATAATCACAAGGATATTATGGAGATAAGATTTGCCCTTTACAGTATGTTAATTTCTTAAATAGTTTCGGAGAAAATACAAAATTTCTAAAAGACGCAGAAATTCCGCTATATGACGCCCGGCGCTTTCATTTACGTAGTTCCCGTTCCTGTGTGAATATAAGGATCAAACATAGCCTATAACACTCGCAAATAACGTAGCTTTCTATTGGTAAAACTATTTTCCAAATCGGTCCAGTAGATCCAGAGATTACCTCCTACAACCACACGAACTTTACCTCTTTATATTATTAGCATAGAAGTCTCTATTTCTCTTGGTCATACCACCACTCTCGAAGGACTGGACCGATTTTGCTAAGGTTAGGAGTAAGATAGAGAAGTTATAGGGTAGGGTAGGGTACGGGTAGGGAAGTGTAGGGGTAGTGTAGGGGTAGGTTAGGTTTAGAGCCGGGTTTAGGGTAGTGGTAGGGTAGGGGTAGAGGTAGGGTAGTGGTAGGGTAGAGGTACGGGTAGGATAGGGAAGTGGTAGGGTAGGGGTAGGATAGGCGTGAGTTAGGGGTACGGGTGGGATAGGGGTAGGAAAGGGATAGGGTTCGGGGAGGGTAGGGGTAGGATGGGGGTAGGGGTAGGATGGGAGTAGGGGTAGGGTGGGGGTAGTGGTAGGGTAGGGGTAGGGTAGGGGTAGGGTAGGGGTAGGGTAGGGGTAGGTAGATGTAGGGTAGGGTTGGGTAGGGGTAGTGGTAGGGTAGGGGTAGGGTAGGGGTAGTAGTAACGTTGACATCGAAATTTACGCGGACGAAGTCGCGGGCGTCCGCTAGTAGTTAATAAATCTATTTTAATACACAAATGATATACCTACTCGTTTAATATAATATCAAATTGTTATACATGATATTCAGAGATATCATAAGACTTATTCGTAACGTAATAAGTTATGTGTAGCAGTCAATTTTTATGTCATACGATACGATACCCGCCCACCGCCACCCCGCTGACCATTGGAGGAAATTAACAGTCTATAATAGATATTTTACAAGATATTATATTACTATACTATTTATTACTGTACTTTTGTCCATTGAGTATTGATTGCGTGTTTTGTATAAAGACTAAATTTTGTACACTTTTTTCAAGTGTGTATAATTTTTCATAATCTTTTAAAGCATCCTCGAATTGTTTAGCGTCTGTGTAACAGTTGGCACGCTTCTTTATGGCTTTGACGAAATTAGGTTGCAATAATATAGCATTCGTACATTCGTCAATTGCACGTTGTGTTTGCTTCAATTTCGAGTACACAGACGCTTTTTTGTAGTACAAATTAACTTTGACGTCTACATTATCATTGTCTTTGGTAATCGTGAATGCTTCATTAAATTTTATCAAAGCGTCTTGCCATCGGTGTTCTTTCATTGAATTCTCGCCTGAAACCAAAAATCGTAGGTACATGCTTTCCCATACTAACCATGTGATTTGCATACACATTAATATAGAAGTGAGCTCTTTGTCCGGTCAAAAATATTAATGAAATATATTTCTATATATTTCATTAATATTAGATGTCTACTCGTAGTTGTATACAACTACGAGTAGACATCTACTGGACGTTGCAGGAATTTAACTTAAAAAGTAATACAACACTTAAAGCTCCGAAGATTAGGACTTATATAGTATAATCAATAATCGTGCGAATTTTCTGACAGATGCTAATGTCACTTTGTAAAATAATGATACCATAATTATTGTCATAGTGATGTCCTGTTCTGTATAGGTAAAAAATAGTGCCTCAGACCATTCACTCTCAAAGAGGAATTTTGAACAGAAATTTCTATTATAACGCTTAGTGACAGACGGTTGAAAGAAAAATTGTGTAAATTATGTAATTGATCAATTTTTTTCAACCTATTTGCCCTGATCTCTGAGGGTACCACTACTTCCGATTTGAAAATTTAGAGTACCTAATGAAATTTATAATAAAATTCTAAGAATAAAATATTTATTGTACAAAAAAAGTGTTACAGTTGTTATTTAGTTACAAAATCCTCCTCCATCCTCATAAACTTGGCGTTTTTAAGAGGATAGCGGGTTCACTAGTATGCTAATTATTATCTAGTAGCGGACCCTGTCAAGCATCGCTTTGACTCATTCCCTACCCCTATCCTATTCTAATACCACCCTACGCCTCCCCTACTCTTACCCTACCCCTACCCTACCCCTAGCCTACCACTACCCTACATCTACTCTACCATACTCTACTCAAGCCTACCCCTACCCTAAGTAAGTACCCTTTTCTATGTCCTTCTCCAGGTTCTAAAGTACCTCTCCACCAATTGTCAGCCAAATCGGTCCAGCCGTTCTTGTGTTGTAAGTATTGTAACAAACCCGACTTAATATAGATACTAATATTATATAGGGGAAAGATTTGATTGTTTGTTTGTTTGCATTGAATAAACAATGACTATTCAATGTTCGACTCTGTGATGGCCGAAAAACTACAATTTAAAACAAATATCTAGAGCCTAAGCCAACGCAAACACTAACACTAAGTTTAGATTTATGCAACAATATTTTAATTATAAAGATAGTAAATAAAAAGTAAATTTTATAGAGATAGTAAAAAATCTTTGCTATTGTGTATTTTTGTTCATTCGTTCTTTAATAATTCCGGAATACAATAATACTGAAGTAGGTAACTTACTTACACGGACGAAGTCTTACAGGCGTTGGTAGTCGTAGTAATAACATAACATGAAAAATCTGATCTATTAATTAAATATAATTAATAGATCAGATTTTTAATTTTTCATTTTTTTTTTTAAAAATAAGGTCTTAGAATAATTTTATTTTCATCACTGTGACTCAAAATAGGTTTTACGTTTATTATTAAGCCATAGACTGAGAAATTTCTTAATAAATAACAGATGTAACTGTTATTTATTAAAATTATTTACTAATTTGGTTCAGAACATATTGAGTGAATCATGATCGTTCACTTTGTCACATCACTATTTTTGATTCAATAAAAAATGGTATCACAGGAAACTTCAAAAGAGATCGCAGAATTCATTATTCGACTATAGACAAGGATTCGGATTTAAATCTTAGAGGTGATAGTCCAAAATTGTATGGTACCCTGACGGAAATAAAAGAAAATATTTTTTTTAACTATTTTTGATTATACAAATCTACGAATTTACTTTAATTCTTTCGAAATATATATTCGAATATTTCTTGGGAGAGATTGAATATTCTCTTCCAAGAAATGCTAAACTATTAGGGGCAATAATGGCGGATTGATGACGTTTTCAATGTAGTAGTCGATTTGACGTTTGCTGTCAATTGTCACGTCATTGTTGCTTCAAGGGCGTCATCTTGATATAACTCAAAAACATGGGTTTTAATTTTATTTTATTTTTTTTATTTAGTTAGATTTATTCACTTATTTAATAAAATCCTTATATTTTTTAAATTTTAATGATACGGGGTACAAGAGTGGACCTGAAATGGACCATCTCCTTTCTTTATAGTAAAGTGATCTTTAACAGTACCCATTAGGTCAACTTTACTTTGAAGCATTGAGATTTTGATTGATATTCCAGTTTCTGCTTTGGAATAGGCTAGTTGTAACTTTTTTTTAAATGGTCTTAAATTGTTCATTATCGTTCTACTAGATTGAAAAAACTAATTCCAGATTCGCACTCCAAACATTTAAAATGTCTTTCGAGCACTGATTTAGCAACTTACTAACTACGTGTACGAGGAGTACATTCAAGTAAAAAACTAATCTAGCACCTTCTTTTTACCGTAGGCTAAATTTTCGCTTAGTTGCAAGATTTCCGATAAGCGCTAGCTTATATTACGTGTACCTATTGTGATAGCATCGGCAGTGATTGTACCATTATTTTGTGGTAGAGGAAACACCTCAAGCAGGTCCCAGGACTTGTGACTTTGGGAGTAGGTTTAAGGGATCCCTTTAGAATGCATCAACACTCACCTTCCCTGCCAAACATGTTCTCCATATTTATGGTAAACAATAATTATAACACAAAACATTATTGCACAAAATCACTAACGCGACTGGCAGCGTGACGGTGTCTACGCTGCCTAACAAACAACCGAGTCTAAGTCATCAAATACCCTCTTATTTATACAAACACCGATACCCCTCTTCTATAATAATATAAATAATGAATTAATACTATCTGTAATCGAGGAAGTTGTAACACTATACCGTAAAAAAATCAAATACCTTGCTCTATTGTACGTTTCAGATCTGTAATCTTTTTGCTTTCCTTGAGTGCTGTAGAATGCAGTGGTTCAAGTAACAGTACTTTATTAAATTGATTTAATGCTTGTTCTAAGTCGTTCTGTAACAAAAATTTAAACATGTAAATATGCTGTCACGATGATAAATGAATAGGAATACTTAGTCTATTAATTTAAATACAGACGGTACAGCTACAGGCGCTGCGCGATTTTTATTATGCTTTTGTGTAGATTTAATGAAATAAAATAATAACATACTGTGTTCGATTAATAAACGTTTTTTTCTTATTTAGTTTATTTTATTCTTATGGTTATTATTATAAAACATGAATATAATTACAAAAAAAATCTAATAAAAAGTTTAAATGGCAATAATGCAATTTATACTATATTATAGTAGGTATTTTAGTAGAAAAACTATTCGTCGTCAATGCAACGCTAGTTCTAGATATCCCCACTATTTTTATGTATTTCCGAAATATCTGTTGGTTGAATAAAATAAATAACTATTACATACTTTAAGGACCAACCTTTATAAACTTTCTTATTATTAAATTAAAAACTTACTTTTAATGCCTAAGCGTTAAAAACTACTTTAAACACCTGATATGACCAAGCAAAAGTAACATTTTTGAGCAAGTAAGTTAAAAAAATGTTTTGTTAATTCACATAGAACAGCAAACAAAAATAACCTTTCACTACTACGCTGCAAATGTGAATGCAAAATTCTCCACTGTACCCGACACGCGGTACCCTTTGTGCTAAAAACAGCATCTTTGACTGCGACGGCAAAATATCGGGCAGCATTTCACAAAGGACGTATTTGAGAATGAAATTTGATTATTTTGACCATTTATTTTTACAATGTCCAAACGCTCGTAACTTTAATTTTAAGTTTTCAACTAATTGTTAACACCATTCTACTTGACGTTTCGAAAGTGCTAGTAAAGTAAGCATAATTGCAATAAATTGAATTTAAACTTTTCACTTTGACTTTGACGACTGTATCAAAACAAATAGATTACATTGAAACATATTACCTTATAATACAGGCATGAACCCTTCACACAAAGCGCTTTTACATCAGATTTATCGAATTGTAAACATTCCTCTGCTAGTTTCATAGCCTGGATTATTTTCTTGTTTTTAATGAAGTTCTCAGCTTGCTCGATTTTATTTTTGTAAGCAATCTTTTTATTGAGGTTCTTGATAGATTTACGGGCCCAATATTTCATTTGTTCGCCTTTTATTCTTGGTGACAATATTCTTTCCCAATCTTCAATGGCATCACCATATTTCTCAATTTTCGTGTAACATTCAGCTCTTCCACGCAGTGCTTCCAGACACGTTTCATCTAATTTCAGTACAGCTGTGTACGCTTCAACAGCTTCTTGCATTTCTTTTAATTTTATATGTATTGTTGCCTTTTTACAATTCAAATTAATAATAAGATTTATATTATCTTTACCAAGCACTAAAGCTGTGTTAAATGTATCCAAAGCATCTTGCAATAGTCCCTTGCAAAATGAATCGTTACCTAGAAACAAGACAGTGGTACAGTCCAGTAATTTTAGGCATTTTATACTCCAATCTGGGACAAAATTTCTACCGAGCTGAATTCGTATTTGTATACACTTTTATTACGGTGTTATTATGAAGATGTGAAAAATCGACATCGATATCGTGCCGACTAAAAAAGTTACAAACGTCAAAAGGTCACGAAATTCAGTTTTTCGCAAATATTTCGCGATTTTAAGAAATTAAATATCACGTGTTTCAAACCTGCATACCTGAGAATTTTCATAATTCTCTGCGTGTGTGAAGTCTGCTTATCCGCATTGGGCCAACGTGGTGGACTATTGGCCTAACCCCTCTCATTCTGAGTGGAGACTCGATAATGATGATGAATTTGATGATTAAAAATAACGATTTGCTATTAAAAAATAAATTTAAACAATAATTAAATGTTTACCTTGCTCTATCGTACGTTTAAGCAATGTATTTTTTTTCATTTCCGTGAGCGCTTCTAAATGTGATGGTTTCAGATGCACTACTTTTTGAAATTGGTCTAATGCTTGTTCGTACTGATTCTGAAACACATAATTATACACATAAAAATCTCTCATAAATGTCAAAGTGCATAACAAATAAGACAAATGTGTACCTTATAATACAGACACGACCCTTTTACACAAAGCGCTTTAATGTCAGAACTATCAAATTTCAAACATTCTTCTGCTATTTTCAAAGCTTCTTCAATTTCATCAGTTTTCTGAGATTTAAGTAAATTCTCTGCGCGGTTACATTTATCCCTCAATGAAATTGTATTCCTAACTTTTAAAATAGCGTTATTAGCCAACTGTTTGGTTTCTTCGTCTGCTTCACTTCCGCATATTTTTGAGTAATCTCTAATAGAGTTTCTGTGATCTCCAACATTCAAGTAACATTCAGCGCGATTACGTAGCGCCTCCACACAAAACTTATCGAATTCTAGAGCACTCGTATATTCTTCGATAGCTTTATATATGCTATTCAATTTCAAGTATATTTCGGCATTTTTACAATGCATTTTAATTTTGAGATTTAAATTACCATCATCAATCTTTATTACTTCATTAAAATGAACCAATGCGTCTTGCCAGTTACCAGCTGTAAACGAATTATTACCTGAAAGGACGTTATTTGAATGTTAGTGACATATTAATTTAAATAATTATGTTTAACAGCAGTCGCTAGCTGCAGCATCTTTGTTCAATAGTATATGAAATTCAATCGTATTTTAGTAGTTCACTCAGAGTATGTATATTAGTATATTTGCTTCGGTTGCGTTTTTTAAATGTGTCTAAGCGACATTCAGTCAGCATTCCCAGAGTGAGCAATCTCTTCACAATGCGCGCCTATTCGATGACTACTAGCTTCTATATCCAACCCTTGAAAGCTTCTCAGGGTGTTTGTTGAACTTTTCACTTGACTAAAACAATTATTTTAAGTCAACAACGGATGACTTAACATTCCACATGGCGGTCATCTCGTAAGCAAGGTCCAAGTAATTTGATATGTTTTCCTTTTCGCCGTTTACCAGATTATCGTCATGTGGAACAGAAATATGACCAAATATTGCGCGGCGCAGACCGATAGAACCACTATATCAGGTCTATTGGCTATCAGGTCTGTCAGTCTCAGTAGAGAGATGCACTGCTATTTTCAAAACTGACCGGGTCATACATATAGGTTATCTCAAATTCCATGCAGCCATACTGAAGAGCAAGTTGTTGATGGATTATCCTGGTTACTTGAATAATTATGTCTGTCATTGTCTAAGTTCACTGTTAGCAAGATGAGAACAGGAAATAATATATCTAAGGCACTCCACAGAACTATGACTCGCTCTACATACACATACATCTATAGTGCCATTTTTAGTCATGTCTCCGGTAATTTCTCGTCTTAATAACTTCGATCATGAGTGCTCAGACAAAACCCTCGGTTTCCAAAAATGGTCACTGAAGTGTTACCAGGATTGTAAAATCAACTATCCAACTTTACTCTTCCATATCGCCACATAGGTATATATTATTATATTTTAACCTTTCGCTATTGTATTTTTGAGCAATGTAATCTTTTTAGTTTCGCTAAGCGCCATGGAATGTGATGACTCAACATGTAGCACTTGTTGAAATTGATCTATAGCTTGTTGATATTGATCCTGAAACAAATATTAATGAAATCGATGACAAAAGTTAGCTACTACATGGGAACTGAATAGGCTTTAGCGTTAAACTATACAAGGAATGTTAATGGTCACACAATGGACGATTTGAGTTGAATACATTTTAACAGTAATTGACTAGTTTGCACTCTCAACTGCCCCTGTAGCCAAGCGGCACGTCGATTCTCTTTCTACGATCGCTAACGCTTCTAAAACTAGAAATGTATGGGAATGACTGATCTTGATCACGTGACCTGTCGATAGCCAATGTCATTCCCATCATCATACAGGGGCTAGACAACAGCATGCATTTAATGCAATTAAAATATGTACACTCGAAAACTAGCAATATGTTCGATAAAGTAGTCTACTAACATTCATAAAAAATAGAGTAAGCCGTGTTTCTGCAATGATCGAATAGACAAACAAGAAGTACCTACAGATACCTAATGATGTCAATACAGTATCATCATTACGTTTTCGTGGTTTTTTTTTTTTTTCAATTTTTATTCTTTACAAGTCCTTGACTACAATCTCACCTGATGGTAAGCGATGATGCAATCTAAGATGGAAGCGGTAAGACGGATCCACACTCCTTTTGGTTTCTATACGACATCGTACCGGAACGCTAAATCGCTTGGGGGTAGGTCTTTGCCGGTAGGGTGGTAACTAGCCACGGCCGAAGCCTCCCACCAGCCAGACCTGGACCAATTAAGAAAACCTCAATCGGCTCAACCGGGGATCGAACCCAGCACATCCGTCTTGTAAATCCGCCAGGCATACCACTGCGCCACGGAGGCCGTCGGTTGATTTGGTGTTGATTTAGTTAGTAGAGAAATAACAATCCAAAACTAAGTAGCTGGTCCTAACAATATTCTTTCCTATCTCTACAGAGCATTTGTACTACAAAAATATAAAGATGACATAAGTTATAATGATATTAAATAATTTGTGCCCTCGTTCTCAATGCATAAACAAGTGTATTATGAATGTAAGCGGTTAATTAGTTTTGTTTCCAAAATACGTGCTTCAACTACATAATAAAATATCAAAGTAACAATGCCCACCTTGTAATATAAGCATAAGCCTTTCACACACAGGGCTTTTATGTCAGAACGATCAAATTGCAGACACTCCTCTGCCAGATACAGAGCTTGCTCTAGTTCCACAGTTTTCTGACTCTCAACCAAAGACTCTGCGAGCCGAATTTTTTCTCTATAATCAATCTTTATTTTAAGAGTGTGAATCGAACTTAGAGCCCATTCAGTAATATATTCACTTTTGTGAAATGATAGTATTTTTTCATAATCATCAATAGCAGCTTTATAATTTTCCACTTTTGTGTAACATTCAGCTCGACCGCGCAGTGCATTTAGACATTTGTCATCTAATTTTAGTGCATCCGTGTATGCTTCTATGGCTTGATGTATTTGTTTCAAATTAAAATACATCTTAGCCTTTTTAGAATACAGATTAACGTTGAGATTTCTATTATTTTTATCAATCGTTAAAGCTTCATTAAATTTGTCCAAAGCATCTTGCCATTGACCATTTGTAAATGCATCGTTACCTAAAAATAACATTAATTGTCCATTAGTGAGTATGTACACATTACTCAACAACTTCATTTTACGTATTCCGTGTCTAGAAACATTGACACAAAGCTTGTTTTTAAATATATATACAAATTACAAAACAAAGTTCTCTGCCGAGTCTGTCTGTCTGTCTGCTCGCGATGATTATTGAAGGGTTTTTCTGAAGAGAAGATTGATTTATGAAGATGGTTTTGGTATTTATTTTTTCAAGATTTTGTGTAAATTTATTGAAATTTGACCATAATTATTGAAAGTGTCACAAAAGGTCAATCCGACTGGGTTTTCACTAAAAAACGCTGCATAATGTTTAGAAAAATAGCAAAATCATGCAGAGTGGAATATTCCTCTTTTATAGATACATAAAAGTCTGCGATGTCATACATCGTGTCTATTAAGGATAACTTACTATACCCAAAATATATCAAAGGTATGGTAGGTAAGGTAAGGTAGGTAGGTAAAATATTATCATTACCTTGCTCGATGGTACTCTTGAGGCGAACAATCAGGTCAGTTAATAGAAGCGCACCTGAATGAGATGGATCAACCTCTAGTACTTGTTGAAAATAATCTAGGGCTTCTTGATATTGATTCTGTAACACGCATTTTTTAAATATTATCATTTGGACTTGTAACTAAAGCGGTTAAGCGTATATTCTCTTAAAAATGTAATGAACTAAAGATTGAGAAACTAAAGTGGCAATGGGCGGGGCACATAATTCGAAGATGGATGGAGGTCCCAAAGTGCTGGAATGGGATGGAATGGGATGGGATGGGACGCATTAGAAAGCGCAGTGTTAGTCGACCCCCTCACCACGTGGACTGACGACATCAAGCGAGACAGACCTCTGAAAAGGCTCGACTTATTTATTATTTTTTCTTTGTATCTATAGTACGTATCAGAAAAGGTCTTTCTTTATTATAAGTTTTAATTGTTATTATTTGATATTCAGCTCATATATAAGGACGTAAGTATGACCACAACACAGGCCTAATATTACCCTTGATATTTTATTACCTCGAAAAAATAAAGACGGCGTCCTTTCGAATAAAGAACTTTTATCTCCGAAATATCTTCATTTGCCCGTTTCACTTTTTGGTTTTGAGTTAAAGTTTTCTTATTCTTCAATATTACTATAGAGTCTTGGACAGACTGTCTTAATTTTTCGTTTTTAGTGATTGTGAATAATTTTTCGTAATCTTTAATAGCGGATTCGTAGTCATCAACCTCGGTGTAACACTTCGCACGCTCATTCAACACTTCAGTGCAATTGTTGTCTAGTGTTAGAGCATCTGTATACTCCTCAATAGCTTTATATATTTCATTCGATTGCACGTATCTCTGTCCTTGCTCACAATGCACTCTTTTTATAAGATTTACAAATTTATCATTATTTTTTATCGCCAGTTCAAGTTTATGAGCAACTTCTTGTCGAGCATCTAAATAAATAATTAAAAAACTGAATTAATGAAAATAACTTGTTTTTGTACTGAATTTAAGAAATGTATTTTGAAATATGTAGGTACAAACTAATTGATTAAAGATAATCTTTAAGCTATTACTTTTGTCATTACCAAATTTGGTTAGGCAGGGATAACAACACGAGCGCAGATGGGGAGTGTTAACTGTACCACTCCCCATCTGTAACTGTGTAACTTTAACTGTAAGATATCCTTAACCCTACACCCTTTGGTTACAAGTCTCAGTTGTTCTCTCTGCCACACGATGGACCCTGCACCCGCACGGTGATTCCATGGTATGGCATACCCCTCTCTTCATTGCATATAGGTGGGCATGACAATACAAATTAACGATAGGGATGATGACAGTTTTTTAAATCCTACTAATATTATAATCCTACTAATATTATAATAAACTATAACTAAACTATACTTATATTATAACTCTATAACGCCGCTACTACTGAAGCGATTTAGCTGAAATTTGGAATGGAAATAGATTTTACTCTGGATTAACACATAGGCTACCGATTTTTATCCTGAAAAAATCCATGGTTTCCCGAGATTCGCGAAAATTGATGATTTTGATGATATGAATGTTTGTTACTCTTTCACGCCTCAACTACTGAACCGAATTAACTGGTAAATTTGGTATTAAGATATATTATAGCCTGGATTAACACATAGAATCCCTCTGTAACCATGGATTTTTCCGGGATAAAAAGTATTTTATCCCGGAAAAATCCATGGTTACACAGGGATTTACGAAAAACTAAATTCCACGCGGACGAAGTCGCGGGCGTCCGCTAGTTGTATATAAATTAGGAGTATGCTAACAGTAAAGCAATTTTGTAGAAGTGACAGGGTATCTGCGAACATTATTTAAAGGGTTAGATTTACGGCACATACTTGAAAAACGCCCATACAAAATGGCAAGAATTGATGACGTCATTGACCATAATGATCGTTAGATTTGTATGGGCGTTCAAACAAAATTACAAAAATCTTTGTTATTTGTGTGATTATATTTTATTTAAAATGTCACGTTTAATGTAAGGAAGCTAAAAATGAATTTTCATCTAATTACGATAAAAGATTTTCAGTATATATATATTTATTTTACAAACATCCAGACAATCTTTGTTATTTACCCGAATGTTTCATAAAAGTCAATTTATTCAAACCCAGTCATCATCCTTATTATGCAGACTTTCGCTTGTTGTTGCTAAAAACTTAACTTTTGTTGTTGATCTTATTGAATTTATTTAAGTAACTTTTGTAGGTTACGTACCTCCATCAGCCAAATGTATGATTTCGTTAGCTTTACGCAGACAGTCAATCGCCCCCAAGTGAAACGGAAAGACACCTGCCTTGAAATCTGCCAGTAACAATTTGCGCTAAAACAAAGTAATATATAATAAAAATTTTAATAAAAAAAATACAACCGACTTCAAAACCTAAAAACGTACCCACTAAACTAAAAAGTGAAAAATAACATCATAATATGTTCTACCTGCTGATCAGTATGAAGGCGGTGCTAAGCCGGTGACGTATTAATTCAAGCCATGTGAGAATATCTTATTGATTTAGATTTTGCAGACAGTGTTGTTTCATGTGGTCCTGTCAGAAATGGCTTAAATTAAGACAACACCGGCTAAGCACCGCCTTCATACTAATCAGCAGGTAGAACATATTATGATGTTATTTTTCACTTTTTAGTTTAGTGGGTACGTTTTTAGGTTTTGAAGTCGGTTGTATTTTTTTTATTAAAATTTTTATTATTTTTCCATTTTTAGTGTAAAATTTCATCTCAAACGAATACATCAGACCCCTAATGACAGTCACAACCCATCTTGGTACAAAATTCTCAGCAATACAAATTAATCAAGCCCAAGCACAAGGTAGCTACCGTAAACTGTTAAGGGGTTCCCTTAATTGACCTTGGTCTTCATCATCAGACCCCTAATAACAGACACAACTCATCTAGCTAAAAAGTTCTCAGCAATACGAATTAATCAAGGCCAAACACAAGGTAGATACTGTAAACTGTTAAGAAGTTCCCTTAATTGTCCTTGGTCTTCATCACCAAACCCCTAAATGACAGTCACAACCTATCTATGTGGAAAGTTCTCATTAATACAAATTAATTAAGCCCAAACACAAGGTAACTGCTGTAAATCCCCGAGGAGTTCCCTCGTCTGTTTTATGGCTCCATCATCAGATCGATTTTAAACCTTCATGAAATTGTAGTGATTAAAAGTACTTAATGGAAAAGTTTATGAACACACTAGACACCCATATAATTTTTGAGAGTTCCCCTCAATTTCTCCAGGATTCCATCATCAGATCTTGACATGATGGCAATGGGACCAAATGGGGACTATACCGTTTCAAACAAAAAAAGAATTTTAGAAATCGGTCCAGGCGTCTTTGAGTAATCGGTGTACATACATAAAAAAAAAAAAAAAAAAATAATACCGACCGAATTGAGAACCTCCTCCTTTTTGAAGTCGGTTAAAAATAACTTTAAATAGTTTAAAAAACTAAAAAAACGCTAAACGCTTTTAGCACGCACTATAAATTACAAATATTGGATTTAAGTCACGTGACAATTTTTTTCGTATGACAGCATGATATGGAAGGGTCGTATTCTTGACAGTATGAATATCAAATGAAAGTGTTTATTTGATATCCATATCATGGGGGTGGATTTCAAGCAGCCAGTCTGCCATCTTGAGGAGACCGTCATATTGGATTTTCAATGATGTTCCTTAGCTAGTCATGTATTGTAATCAGAACTCAGAGCGTGTGCAAAATTTCATCCCAATCGAAGACCGGGAAGTGGGTCAAATTAAGATTCCAAGATTTGATTTTCTTACACACATAGTTACAAGTGAAGCTAATATAAGCGTGTTGAGAACTGCAATAATTATTTATATACTATCATGTAATGAGGGTCATTGTAGCACAATTAAATTAAATGAAATGAAATGAACTTTATTTGCCATAATACACTTAAATATACAAGATGGTCAAAGAGATTTTTGTGCACAGAGGCGAAGCGGAATTCGACAATAGGCAGCACGAATGCTACAATGGCTAATAAAGTGCAGTGGCGGCATACAATAATTTTTCTACGACCATGATAAAAAAAACAAAACTTGGTAAACAATTTAGAATTCAAAGCTACGGAACTATATAAAAATTATTAAAAAAAAAATGTACCGCGTTTTACCATTTAATGAACTTCACCAAATAGATATGGTTTGAGGTTTAATATTTACGAAATTGGAGTTTATTATGGTATACAGAGTCAGAAATTCACTCATTAAATAACTTACACTATAATAATGGCACAGTTTCATTGCATAAACATCTTTTGTCTCTATAACCTCATTTTGCAGGTAACCTCTAGCTATCTCTAATGCCTGCTCTATCCGTGCAAGCATTCTCAAACTGTTTTCTTTTATATATTTTATCCTGAAACAATAAAGAAGAAAATTAGTATCTAAATTGTGCTATTAATAGATTTTTTTTATTAATTATTATTTTTCCCAAATATTTTCAAAGATGGAGGTGGTTATGTAGCTTAAAGGGTAGGTACTTTTTTCAAAAATCCATGGTTGCCGCGGGGTTTGTAAAAAACTGAATTTCAAGTGGACGACGTAGCGGGCGTCCCCGCTAGTACTCGTAAGTAGTATATTTTATACTTTTTTAATAGGGATGATGACAGTTTTTTAAATTGTATGTAAATTAAGAGTATACTAATAGCAAAGCAATTTTGTAAAAGTAACAGGGTATCTGCGATCATTACTTCCGGAGCTACAGGGATTTAAAGAGTCAGATTTGCGACGCTGCCGCGGATCCCTGAAAAACGCCCCATACAAATTGGCGAGATTTAGTGACGTCGTTGGCTCGCTGATCGTTAGTTTTGTATGGGCGTTCAAACAAAATTACTAATATCTTTGTGATTTGTGCGTTTATGTTTATAGTTCACATAGTAAAAATGTCACATTTAATGTAAGGAAGCTAAAACTGTATGAATTTTCATCTAATTACGATAAAAAAAAAATTAATAGATTTTGAAATTTTATAATCTTATTTATTTTGCAAATATCCAGACAATCTTTTCTTTTTATGTATAAATCAGTTAACATTGACCTTATTTACCCGAATGTATCATAAAAATCAATATATTCAAACCTAGTCATCCCCATTTAAAAAAACGAATATGCTTCCACACAACTAAAGTAAAACTTCTTTAGCTCTCCCTCTCAACGTTCGTTCGCCTCGCCCGATTACACTTTTCGTAACGCACTCACCAGATTACTCGTCAAGTCAAGCGTGCGTAAAGAAGTTTTACCTACTTCAAAAATAATAAGTACCTAACTATAATCATCATTGACAACCCTCTCTCTCGTCTCGACATTACGCCAATCGTCAATGATGATTATAGTTAGGTACTTATTATTTTAGAATTTCTAAATAAAACGGTCTCAAACCGCCAGAACCCAGCAGCCGTACGTATAATCATTATCAACCCATATTCGGCTCACTAATGATCACAAGTGTTCTCTCAGAATGAGAGGAGTTAGGCCAATAGTCTAGGGTACTATGCTGGCCCAATGCAGATTGGCAGAATTCACACACGTAGAGAATTAAGATGCAGGTTTCATCACGATGTTTTTCCTTCACAATTTGAGACACACGATATTTAATTTCTTAAAATGCACACAAACGAAAAGCCCCAGGCTGGATTCGAACCTACGCACTCCGGAATCGGAGGCAGAGGTCCATCCACTGGTATAATATGGTGATATAATTACTCGTTTATAGAGACATCTGTAGCATAGTTGTGAAGCGACATTCTGCCTTGAGTTTTATTCTCCAACCAGCTAAGAACTAAATGCTGCATATCCTGAACCGAACTGATGCCTTCGTCCTTTCCATCGTCGACGTTGCAATCCTTTTTTACTACCTCGCCGGCGTTATCCGTAATATAATCTGTAACAGTAACAGATAGATAGATATATTCTTTATTGCACATAAAAATGTAAAACAACATTCATCAAGTAACCAAATAAGTAGGTAGAAATATGCACAAAGGCGGTCTTATCGCTAATAGCGATCTCCTCCAGACAACCCGCAATGTAAGAATCAAGTAATAGAAAACGGATAGTGCTATATTACTTGATTATTACATTTTAATTTTTTTATTAGTATGGTATTTTATTGTTTTTCCCTTTTTATTTTAGTTAATTGTAATGTACTATTTTAAATTTAAGTTATTATTATTGTTTATTTTAGTTAATAAGGTTGTTGTGTGCTGTGTTTGTGGCGGCATCTGGTCAACGGTTCCAACTGAAAACCAGCGCTGCATGCTCTTTTTATTTAAAGAGTATGTAGCATTATGCTGAGTTAGATCCGTTTACTGGGTTGTGCCACACATCGCAGGATATTGTTCAAGAACAAATTGTGTTGTGTGGCATAATTCACTAATAAAGCTTTTTTCTTTCTTCTTTCTTTCTTTCTATAATAAATAATAAATAAACTACATATTTTTTTTGTTTATTGTTTACAAGTTAGCCCTTGACTACAATCTGACCTGATGGTAAGTGATGATGCAGTCTAAGATGGAAGCGGGCTAACTTGTTAGGAGGAGGATGAAAATCCACACTCCTTTCGGTTTCTACACGGCATCGTACCGGAACGCTATATCGCTTGGCGGTACGTCTTTGCCGGCATATACAACATATACTTTACATACTGATAATACATACAATAGTAAGACATACTAAATTATATATAAATATATATTTACATACACCTACATACGAAGAATAATAGGTACATACATATTCATAATATAGATAGGTAGTAACTTTTTAGACGATCTTTGAAGACATTTAATGATTCAGAACATCTAATGTCCATTGGCAATCCATTCCAAAGGGCTACAGTTTTAACTGTAAATGAATTTGTGTATTACAGGTTGAAAGACTTATTATCGTTAAGAGAAAGACTTTTACACGAGCGACGTAGCTCAACGAGTTGCGAAGCTGAAGTGGCAATGGGTGGGGCACATAGTTCAAAGAGCCTATGGACGTTGGGGTCCCAAAGTGCTGGAATTTCGACCCCGCACTAGTAAGCGCAGTGTTGATCGTCCCCCCACCAGGTGGACTGACCACATCAAGCGAGTCGCAGGGGTTCGCTGGATGCAAGCGGTTCAGTATCGTGATGTTTGGAAGTCCCTACAAAAGGCCTATGTCCTGCAGTGGACGTCCGGCTGAAATGATGAAGTAACTGCCCCAAAGCGCATAGTAACTAACCTAAAGCGATGTCACACATAGCTAAACATATATAACCACTAGTTAGTTTGCAATTATTGTTTCCATCCTTAGCATCATTAACTGTATCCATCTTCAATTTCATGTAATAATAAGATTTCATGGCGTCAAGGGTAACTTTGTCCGGGCAATGCTGTATAGCATCTTTTAAACAGACGGAGGCAGATTTATAATCTTCGTAATTTAACAACTGTTGATGTTCATCAGTAGATCTGTGGACAAGAACAAAATATTTCATAGAAAATGTGATCTTACTTTGCCCCCTCGCTCGATAATGGAGAATGTTACTAGGTATGCAAAATCACTTTTCTTTTTTTTTTTAAATCTCTACAAGTTAACCCTTGACTACAATCTCACCTGATGGTAAGTCATGATGCAATCTAAGATGGAAGCGACCTAACTTGTTAGGAGTAGGATGATATCCACACTCCTTTCGGTTCCTACACGACTTCGTAACGGAACGCTTAATCGCTTGGCGGTACGTTTTTGTCGGTAGGGTGGTAACTAGCCTCGGCCGAAGCCTCCCACCAGCCTGACCTGGACCAATTAAGAAAACCTCAATCGGCCCAGCCGGGAATCGGACCCAGGACCTCCGTCTTACATATCCACTGCGCATACGACTGCGCTACTGAGGCCGTATCTTGAAACTTTGTTATATTAGAGATTTTATATAATATACAGGAAGAAAATTTTTTTAGTGCGGATATTTTTATATTGTGTACATAAACAAAATTTAATGATCACGTATTTTTTCTTTTTTTTTTTTAACTCTAAAATAACAAAATTATCGTTAGCTAAAGTTATATACTTTTGAACAGAATTTTAGGGTCACCCTATTGTGCGTTTATTTTATTTTCGTTTGATATCTAAAGGACGTCACCAGATCACTTTTAAGCTGAATATATCTTGTTTAGTAATAATATGTACATTATTTTGTTATTTTAGAGACATAAATTAAAAAAAAATTACATTAAATGTATCGAACTGTTTGTAGATTTATATTCTATTAATGATACAGAACCACGAAAAAAAATATCCGCACTAAAGACCGAATCACCCTGTATACAAACACACTAGTTTTTGTTTTATTTGTAAATACCAAATAGTTAAAAATAGTGAACATTCTCCTATTAGTGTTGTACATTAATTGTTTAGGTAATAAAGTGTAGTTTTTTTCTTTCCCATTTGTGTAAGAGCCTTAAGCTCCTTAATAGGACCGCAGCAGTGTCACCGGGGTAGGGGTAGGGTAAGGTAGGGAAGGGTAGGGAACGGTAGGGTAGGGAAGGATAGGGTAGGGAAGGGGGGAAGGTGCACATAAGTCAAAGAGAAGCTTCACTGTGTCCACTAATAAACATCTAAATTGAAATTGAAAATATACAGATACTTGTATGAGTATCTACCTGGTGAGATCCTGTTCTGTTGATGAGGTGTTATATGGATAAGCTGAAGAAGAGGGTCCATTTATGCCTTCATAATATATGGAATTAAATAGAGATGCTGTAATTGTTTTATTTGTAGTCATAGTCCTTATGTGTGGGGCTCGAGATGTTGAAGCCCTAATAATTAGGCTTTCATCTGAAACAATGTTCTGATGTATGTATTACCGAAGCAAGCACATTATACAGTGTTAATGTGTAACGTCATTCGATTTAACGACAAACTTGCTAAAGCGTCACATCACAATCACATTGAATGGTTTAACTTGCTTTCTATATAATGACACACTCTATATAACATTACGTGGTAAAACAATAAATTTTCATTTCATATAACATTACACCCTCTCTCAATAACAACAACAATTGGGCCAAGCTAGGAATCAAACTCAGGATCTCCATCTTGTAAATCCACTGCACATAACACTGTGCCACGGAGACCGCCATTTATATAGAAACTTGGTAGGTTCATGTTGGTAGGTGTAGGTAACCCTTCTTCAGAGAGCATGTTAAGCCGTCGGTCTCTGTCACTATCTTTAACAAGTATGTCTGTTAGACCAGGCAATTTTGAAAAATACAAATAATTCTTGCGTGATTTTGAGTAGCTTCTACATTATACATCCATCCATTCACGCTGTCAAATTAGGCACAGGTCCTAGGAGTTTTGGTGCCAACCCAGTCTGTGAGACCGGGTCACCATTTATGTAAGTAAAATTGTCATGGTTGATGTATGAAACATTACAGTTTATTTTTGTTAGTAGGATGTCACTTTTTGTTTATTTTATGTAAGCAATTCCTGAAATATACTAATAATTGCATGATTTAATTTCTTTTCATAATGTGTAAAATCTTAGTAATTTTTACAAGATTGTTTCAAGCGAAGTTGTTCAATAATAATTAATATTTCAATAAACGAGCTGTGATTAATTAAATATCTTTGTTTAATAATTAAAGAATATAATTACAATAATAAAAATAAATGTCAATATACATACATAAAAAACATTCTGAAAATTATTCCATTGAAAAACTTGGTAAGTGAGACTAGTCACATCACATTATTGGTGGTTAACAAAACTTTTTAAACTAAAATAACGATTCTTACTTGAAGGACCACATGTGCTCTCCCAGTCATTACCAAGACAATGCCTATTGTCCTGGACAGGTTGTTTATTGACCAGCGTAAAGTCTCTATTGTCCTGATTTGTTTCTTTCGATTCATCCATTTCACAGGCTGAAATAATAAAAAAATAGGTAAGTATCTAATATCATTACCATATGTATGAGATGGGAAATCAACAAAAAATAAAATTGGCCGATATCTAAACTAATATTATAGAGGTAAGATTTAATTTTGTCTGTCATTATAAATAGTCTCTGAAAGTACTGGACCTATTTCAGAAAATCTTTGCTTCTTCTGCAAAATTAGAATTACAAATCAAAGTTAACGGAAATTAGATAAGTTGTGACCAAGAGATATATTGAAATTATTTTTTAAATTGTTTATAGATATGTTTCCCCATTGCTCAAAGATTGATTTGGATATCCATTTTTAGTTTGTAACCTAACTTGTACTCTTTACCATAAAGGCGAATCTGGGAAAGGTTTACCAAAATACCTGTTATCTGGGGGCACGGAAGTGCCCCCGCCAAGTCGAGGGGTAGTAAACACCATCCTTTTTTCGAAGCCATTTAGGACATTTTCGACCCCCTGTACCTTTTGTGGGTAACGTAGAAGCTTTTTGAGTGATCAAGATTGCTTGACATAAAAAAGTTATATCAATAAATGGCAATGGAATTAAATTTATTGAAACTAAAATCGCACCACAACAAACAACAACAAAACAACAAAACACAGATCAATATAGACTATAAAGATGTTTGTGTTGTGACAAGTGACAACTGACAATGGTGACGGGTAACATTGACAATGACAACCGAATGACGTGATGACAAGTGGAGCTCACAGACAAGGTCAACTTACTTTGTACACAGATATTACTGTATTTATACTCACTGTCACCTTTGACTATTTAGACTATGGACCTGTTTCGCACCCAAATTCACCAACAAAAAAAGTCTGTCGTTTTTTGAGAGGAACGAGGTTAACTCACACATCGAAAATATTTAACACCATTAAATATATTCTGTGTCCATACACTTCACACAACTATGTATTTGACTAGCACAAGGATTTTATATACAGACAGGATAGAGTACTGGAAAAATATGTAAATAGAAATTGAACCTTATTACTAAGTAAAAATAAATCTATTTTTCTTTAAACTTTAAAGAGAGGCAAATCTGACCTGACAAGGAAGCTCGGAGTGTGTCTCGTTCTTTCATATTGTCAGCATAAAAAAATGTTTTTTCTTCATTAAAAACTTTTCGTAAGAAATCATCTTTATACACATATTTTATTGCTAATTTATTATTAATTTAAGTTAACATTAAAATGTTTTCAAATATTTTGCTAGATAAACTCAAAATATTAAAAAGAAAATAATATTATTAATTAAAATTTTTTAAAAATAATTTTTTCCAGTGGCATTTCATTGTCAAATAGTCAACTGTCATAGCGTTTGTCATATGCGTTGATGTTCATCGGCATAATTTCATATTTTTCATCGTTATTTTAAAAAAAAAATCATTAACTGAAAATGATTGTGAAAATTTGCTGTATAAATTTTGTAAAAGTGAATCCTATGGTGGTTGCGGCATATCATTTTACAGGTAATCTTATAGAAGACAATATGACTCGGTAGGGTGACCATTCGAAATTGATACTCAAATTCAAATTTTAATTTATACTTTATTTATTTCCAGAAAGTTTAGTTTGCAAGCACTTTTGAAACATCAGGTTTGTCTGTTTGTAGTAACTAGTGACTCTACCACCGGTTTCGGAAGGCAGAATCTGTTGAGAAGAGCCGGCAAGTAAAATCGTAGATTAATTATATGCGTAGCAACCTATTATTCTATGTTTCTATGTAATCCTATTTTTCGGGTCGTTTGCAGCAGTTTACGTTTGAGAGCGAAACGACGTAACATCTGAGTGATACCAGCGATCGTGTGAACAAGTGAACTTTGAAGTGAAGTGAAGTGGCTACGATTCTGGACCACGATACCTCTATGATTGGATGTGTGTATTTGGAACTTGAATAAGGGAGTGGATTAAAGTGTAAGAGAAGTCATCAGGTGTCTCCTTCCAACTCCTCAAACCCTAGTTCGTAACATTATGAATTATGATCGAATAAGAACCTAACTAGCTAGACTTTCCAAATCGCACGGTTTTGCCTTGCTAAATCTACATAGCCCCAAATTAAGCTACATTACAATTACAAGCATTTTTGAAAAGTCAAGTGATGTCATAATCTAATTTAATTTAATGGTGGTAATAATAGTCGAAAACTTAAAAATACGAGGTTACGAGGAGATATAGACGATTTACGCCCGAAATTAATAATGTATCTCCAATCTAAGATTAAAATCAATCTTAGATGTTGCCAATCACCCGATCGATCTCTAATCTTCGTGCCAATATTAAAACTCTGCAATCGATCTGCAATCTAAATATTTTTTTCTGACGGATCGCGAGCGATATTTTCCCTCCTTGTCATTCCGTTCTTAGCACAGTGCTTATTTCAATAATACTTTTTATTCAACGTTTTTTAAAAGTAACAAATCTTTAAATTAAAAACGGAATACTTGAAATATGTTTTAAGCTAAATACATACAAAGCTTTATATTTCAAAACACGTAAAAAATCCATTTTATTATCAAATACGTACAAACACACTACACGAAGAACGCACAATCGAAAATGGAACGGATCGTTTTTCACAACTTGGACTGACGTTTTTGTAGTTTGAGTACAGAAGTTCGTTTTGTTATTGTGTTAATTTTTTTTCTCTTCTATGTGATGCCTCCACTTTTTGCCAAATGGCGTGTGACGCGCATCTGTGACGATGCCACATTTTGCCAGATGACGTACTCATTTCATTTTAACCTTGAGAAGTTGTTTAAACCTCTTTATTTCACGCTCGATAACATTCGGTTATCCTTCCCCACTTTCACCCCCCATAACTGTTAAACGGCTCAACCTTATAACACCCCTCTTTTTGCATCGGGGCTTAAATTGTCGGGAACTAGCACAGCGTTCGTCGTCAGACTCGCTTTCAGAATCTGAAAGTGGAGCCAGTATCTCCAAATCGCGATCGTCACTATCACTGAATAATGTCATGGCCATTTTAATTTTCTTTTTAACTGACTTAAAAAAAAGGAGGAGGTTTCTCAATTCGACCGTATATATTTTTATAAACTTTTATTCAAAAATAATGCAACAATCCGAACAATTTCTCAGATTGCAATCTAAGATTGTTTACACCGATCTATGGATATATCAAAATGGTCGGATAGGTTATTGACACGCAAAAATTGACATTTTCAAACAGAGGCCTATCTCTAATCTGTGATCCGTCCTCCTAAACATTGATTGATTTTTACGATAGCAAACTCTATCCGAGGATAGCTTATTGGCTAAGCTTTTTTTTAAGAAATGGATTGATATTTCAATCTTAGATAGGAAAAAACGGATTAGGAGTGATTATTAATTTCGTGCGATAAACGATAGAAGTAGAGTATAGTACACCTTTACTGGTATTAGCGGTATTCATATTATGCTATTATCTATGTATCTAAGATATTATGCTTATTATGTATGTCCACAAAAATCTTATTTATTATATTTTATTTTCATTAATATCTTGTCCTAGAAAATTATAATAATATATTAGAGAAAGACACTGTCCCCTTACTATACCCTTCCTGCTTGGCTCGTTTTTACGTTGGGAGTACGCAATCCAGTTATTCTAGTTACTAGGTCCATGACTCGCAATACACACACGCGTAATTTTAACACAGACAAACCAACACATCGCTTAGACTATCCGCAGAATATACACATAGAATGTTCGATTACTTGATCGATTTTTTGATGTTCCATCAAAAAAATCGATTATTTTAAGAAATTGTTTTTATTACAAATTAGATAAAATTATGGTAGAAATACTCACAAATGTAACTTTACTCCATCTTTTACTAAACTACGAGTTTTTGGCCGTTTTTTATGTCATTCAACTACATATACCGGGATTTTAAGGAGCTTTTTACACGACGAAAATGAATTACAACAATGAAACATCGATCCTATAGCAACAGTTTTTATAAACGCGTTAGATCATTGGTTTAGCTATTTAATATATATATTTGAACTTTGTCAGAGGGGTAACGGCCAGCGAGGCAGGTCCTGTTATTATGACGGTCGAAGACTGTCACTGAGTATAATTATGGTCTTTGCTGTCACTGGTTACTTGTTTTTAGATAAGTGGGTGGTGTGGTGCAATGATTTTAATTTTTCTAGGTACCTTTGTAAAATGTAAAATGATAAGTGGACTATTTATTAGGTATAAGTTATAAAACTTGCAAAATAGAATGTGAAATAGGGGTTGAAAGTTGACATCGATTTTTACGTGGACGAAGTCGCGGGCGTCCGCAAGTTATGTATACTCAACGTGCAAAACCACTGAATAATGTTAACTATTTTAAATGTTAGCTTTCTGTATTATCCGTTGAAAACAAAAATACCTACTCGTGAAAGAATTATTTCGATACGTTAATTAATTCCCGAGATATAGAATTTTAAAGTGAGCGCGCGGTGAACACCTCGCGTTTAATGTCATCAAACAACATTTGCTCGTTCGTATAGGCGATTTCGTACTTCTGTCTTACCTACTGATGAACTAATGTTTAGAATTGAAAAATACTTTTTGTGTTGAAAAGCCCGTTTAACGAGGAAGGCTATTAACTACATAACATCACGCTACGACCAATAAGAGCAAAGCACTGATCAAAAATGTTGCCAAAACGGGGAAAATAATGTTCGGTCGTCGGCTAATCTTGTTATCTTAATATATAAATGTGAAAGGTCATTCTCACCAAATCTCAAAAACCGCTTGATGAAAGATGAAATTTGGCAGGGAGGTAGTATATAGTTAGTAGTAGTATTTGCTAATAATCGATTTTCGATAGGGCCGGATTGAAGAGGTCTAGAGGCTCTCACAAGTTTGTATGAAAGTGTTTCATTTGTTATGCTATGTAGGCTACATATACCATTATTTATTTATAATATTACTACTGTATACATAATTAATTTATTTATTTATAATATATAATATTATATATTTTTATTTCATTATATATAATTATTTTAATTTATTTAATACATTCATTCACACTTACATACACACTTACATTACATACATTCATAATTCCACACTCACAAATTATTATATACACATTTCACTCATTAAATTTAATTCGCGCGCATACTCGAGTGAAACCCGTTGTATGTGGCGCGGCGGCCGGCTTACGTCACGCGCTCCGCGCTCAATGCAGTCGACAGTCGAAATCTACCCACTTTTCGTTCTCGGTGCGTTCGATTGTTGCGTTTGACGCGCTCATAGTCTTGTCGTATTACCATTGTAAATATTTAAACTATAAAGTAATTAAAGACCTTTTGATACTTTCGCTGTGTTTAAGTATATCTTCATCACTGCCATAATAAATTAGTGCCAACGAGCCTAAACTGGTGACCCTCAAAAAAATCATTCAAAATGAGCAGTGATAGTGATACGGCCGCTACAGTGAACACTCGGCCACGCGCAAAACCGAAAATGATGTCAAGTGGATCGCAAGACACCGCGCCTGTGAGGCAGATCAAAGCCCCACCGTTTTGGACAGAAAAACCCATTATCTGGTTTCGCCAGGTAGAAGCACAGTTTCGGATGTTCGGCATAACGGATGACGAGATAAAGTTCTACCAAGTGCTCGCTTGTCTCGACAGACAACATGCGTCCGAGGTCGAGGACATCATCACAGGCCCCCCGGATTACGAAAAACTGAAGACGGAGCTTATAAAAAGGTTATCAGTGTCGAAAGAAAACAAAATTAAACAGCTGCTGACGCATGAGCCAATGGGTGATCGCAAACCATCACAGTTTCTCCGACACCTGCAACATCTAGCCGGCGCCGACGTCCCTGAAGATTTTTTAAGGACAATCTGGTCCAGCCGCTTGCCTACGGAGATACAACCTATCGTCGCGTCACAGAGAGGCTCACTAGACGCCCTGGCGGAGCTCGCCGACCGCGTGTTTGAAATCGCAGCACCGTGCAGACAGACAGCCGCTGTGACGTCATCGTCGGCGTTCGACGTACTAGTACGACAAGTCGCGGAGCTCACAAAACAGGTCAGCGTACTCGTCGCTCGCGACAGCCAACGAACATCGTCGACTGACCGTGGTCAAGCCCGTGGGAGGAGTCGAAGCCGTTCCCAGTCCAGACGATCAGCCTCAAGCACCCGCCGGTTCGCTAACTGCTGGTACCACCACAAGTTTGGTGCTAGCGCAAACAAGTGTGTGCCGCCGTGCAATTTTAAATCCGCGTCGGGAAACGATCGGAGCAATCAGTGATGGCGGCCGTCGATTGCCGGAACTCAGGTCGCTTATTTGTGATGGATCGCGATACGAAGACGAAATATTTGGTAGATACCGGTAGTGACATTTGCGTATACCCCGTTAGTGCAATCCGTGAACGTCGTAACAAAACTTCGTTTTCTCTGTGTGCGGCTAACGGTACAGTTATCGATACCTACGGTTGCATTCAACTTACATTAAATATAGGATTACGCCGTAACTTCCCGTGGCGCTTTGTAATCGCGGACGTCACAAAACCCATCATTGGCGTAGATTTTTTGTCTCACTATAAATTAACAGTAGACATATGCAACCGTAGGCTTATCGATAGCCTTACTAATATTAGTACTATAGGTATGACGTCACCCGAGGTACTTGTAACAAGTGTAAAGGTTTCGACTGGCGGTAGCAGTAGGTATCATAAAATATTGGCTGAATTTCCAGACATCACCCGCCCCGCCGGTAAACCAGGTACACCTAAACACCAAACACAACACCACATCAGAACTACACCAGGTCCTCCAGTCTCTTCCCAACCCAGACGCCTCGCTCCTGACAAGCTAAAAATTGCCAAACAGGAATTCGAAGCCATGCTTGCAAACGGCACCGCGAGACCCTCGGAAAGCCCATGGTCGTCTCCTCTTCATCTGGCTCCAAAAAAGGACAACAGTTGGCGGCCCTGCGGCGACTACCGACGGTTGAACGCCCGGACCATCCCTGACCGATATCCTATCCGCCATATTCACGATTTTTCCCACAACATCACTGGCTGCCGAGTCTTTAGTACCATCGACCTCGTGAAGGCCTACAACCAGATCCCAGTGGCTGAGGATGACATCCCGAAGGCGGCGATCACATGTCCCTTTGGATTATACGAGTTCCCCTTCATGGGCTTCGGTTTGAGGAATGCCGGTCAGACGTTCCAGCGATTCGTTGACGAACTAACGCGTGGACTTGACTTTGTCTATCCGTACCTTGATGATTTTTTGGTATACTCTAGGACTCCCGAAGAACACGAAATCCACCTACGTGAGCTGTTCTCCCGTATGCAAGACTACGGCGTGCTGGTGAACACAGCAAAATGCGTCTTTGGAGAATCTGAAGTGACATTCCTGGGCTACCATATCTCCGACAAAGGTACCAAACCTTTAGATAGCAAGGTCAAGGCCATCGCGGACATAAACGTCCCTAAAACTGTTAAGGAGCTCAGGCGCTTCCTGGGCATGGTAAATTTCTATAGGAGATTCCTGCCCAATGCTGCCCAGACTCAAGCCCCCCTTAACGCCCTTCTCATGGGTTCTGTGAAGGCCTCAACCCCCATTAACTTAACTGGCGATGCTCTGAAGGCATTTTCCGATACTAAGGAGAGCCTCTCCAATGCTACCCTTCTGGCGCACCCTGACTGCGGAGCCAAGCTAGCATTGGTTACAGACGCCTCGGATATTGCCATAGGTGCTGTTCTTCAACAGTTGCAGGACGACGCATGGCAGCCATTAGCCTTCTTCTCGCGCAAACTGAGTTCCGCTCAGCAGAAGTACTCGCCTTACGACCGCGAACTTCTCGCGATTTACGAGGCCATAAAGTACTTCCGCCACATGGTCGAAGCGAGACACTTCACTATCTTCACGGATCACAGACCGATCAGTTTCGCGTTTCACGAAAGAAAACAGAACTGTTCGCCGAGACAATTCCGACATTTAGACTTCATCTCTCAATTCACGACCGATATTCAACACATCGCGGGCAAAGATAACGTCGTCGCCGACACGCTTTCCCGTGTACATGAATTAGAGATGCCGGTTGATCTAGAAGTGCTCGCCAAGTCCCAGACCACCGATCCAGAGCTCATTCAGTGCCTGAACGGCGAAACATCCCTCCGATTGACAAAGAGGACAATACCTGGCAGTCGTACTGAAATGTACTGCGACGTTAGTACCCCGTCTGCCAGACCTTTTGTCCCCGAGAGTTGCCGTAGGCAAATTTTTAATAGCCTCCACTCTCTTAGCCATCCTGGTCCCAACGCTACAGCTAAGCTCGTTGCACAGCGCTTTGTGTGGCCTCTCATGCGCAAAAACTGCCGCGACTGGTCTAAGGCATGTTTGGCTTGCCAGCGCACGAAGGTAAGCCGACACGTGTCGTCACCTATAGGTACGCTTGCTTTACCTTCAGCGCGGTTCAAATACGCCCATTTAGACCTTGTCGGGCCAATGCAGTACTCAAACGGTTATCGGTATTGTTTGACAGCCGTCGATCGCTTCACGCGATGGCCAGAAGCTGTCCCTATCGCCGATATAACCGCTGAGACAGTGGCCAAAGCTTTCATTTCTTGTTGGGTATCGCGTTACGGTGTTCCTACTGATATAGTTACAGATCGAGGAGCACAATTCCAATCGGCGCTTTTCCAGCAGTTGGCCAAATCCATTGGATTTGAACACCGCAGGACAACTTCTTACCACCCACAGTGCAACGGCTTAGTTGAGCGCTTTCACAGACAGCTGAAGGCAGCTATAACTTGCCATGCCGACTCAAATTGGACCGAATCACTGCCCCTTGTACTTCTTGGCATAAGAACTGCTATGAAGGAAGATCTCAAAGCCTCTTCAGCCGAACTGGTGTACGGTGAACCGCTCAGGCTGCCCGGTGAATTTTTTGACCGCGCAAACCCTGGCTACACCACCGACATCACTGACTTCTCAGCTCGAATGAGATCTTTTGCCGAGAAACTTCGACCGGTCCCAACTCAGCACCATTCCAAATCCCGCAAAACCTTCGTTTTCAAACAGCTCGACACGTGCAGTCACGTATTTCTTAGGGATGACGCTGCACGTGGGTCCCTACAAGCAGCTTACACAGGTCCTTACGAAATTTTGCAGAGAGGTGCTAAGACCTTCAAAATTAATGTCAAGGGGAAAAGCGTCACAGTATCCATAGACCGACTGAAACCAGCGTTTATACTGTCTGACGACACATCCCAGCCATACTCCCTGGATATTCCACCATCCAAGCCTCCAGACCCACCATCTAAACCTTCAGACCCTCCATCCACCCAGCAACAAGCTGGAGAAACTCCACGTTTCTCACGGTCAGGGAGACGAGTACGGTTTCCGGATTTCTATCGTCCGTAGACACGGCCTCTGGTGGGGAGTGATTGTAGGCTACATATACCATTATTTATTTATAATATTACTACTGTATACATAATTAATTTATTTATTTATAATATATAATATTATATATTTTTATTTCATTATATATAATTATTTTAATTTATTTAATACATTCATTCACACTTACATACACACTTACATTACATACATTCATAATTCCACACTCACAAATTATTATATACACATTTCACTCATTAAATTTAATTCGCGCGCATACTCGAGTGAAACCCGTTGTATGTGGCGCGGCGGCCGGCTTACGTCACGCGCTCCGCGCTCAATGCAGTCGACAGTCGAAATCTACCCACTTTTCGTTCTCGGTGCGTTCGATTGTTGCGTTTGACGCGCTCATAGTCTTGTCGTATTACCATTGTAAATATTTAAACTATAAAGTAATTAAAGACCTTTTGATACTTTCGCTGTGTTTAAGTATATCTTCATCACTGCCATAATAAATTAGTGCCAACGAGCCTAAATGCTACAAACTTGAAATTTAGCAGGGAGGTGGTTTATAGTTGGTAGACGTCTTTTACAAACCAGAATGAAACGTCATTTTTTCTGATGTTCAAACGTCATTCAAACATCAGAAAAAATGACGTCTTTTATGAAAGGGCCAGATTAAAGAGGTCTAAAGGCTCTTAAGCTTAAAAAGTAAGGACTTTCATATGAACTTGCGAAAGCCTTTGGAAAAATCTGGGAGGAAAACCCCTAAGTTGGGAAGCCTGTTGTAACATGACGTCACAAGCGGTCACGTGACTGTTAGCGGGACTCGATATTTTTCGAAACCTATAAAAATATTGAATGCCTATAAAATCAAAACTATTAGGTATTTTTGACTGCAACAAAAACTAACTAGTGCGTTTGTATGCATACAGCCTTAACTGAGACATAACATTTAACATTTCAAATCATTTGGCATACCTAGAGTAACATTATTCATTCCGCGACGCTTCACGGGCCTATCTAACGATCTACGATCGATGGGTGTACAAACAAAGACTATGATAAATACATAATAGTACTTACTTAAATGATCACGCAAAATCTTTTTCAAAAAGTCTCAATTCATATTACATATTTAAATGTCATATTTTTATTATTGCAATACGTGTTACCTTTACATAAGTATATAACCACTCAAGTCACAGAAACTGGTAGGTACATAATATTAATAGAAATGTACCTACATAAATTGCTATATTGAACACAAAAGACTTCACATTTCACAGTAAAAACTTTAATGATTAATATTACGATAAGTTTATGAGGAACTGATAAGAAAAGTGTTGTCAGCCTGAATGGGAAATTGACAAATTAAGGGAAAATTGCTACATTTCTAGCTTAGTCTGTTCTGGGCTCGGCTAAGTCCAATTCGTTACCATTTAATTTTCATTAAATGAAAAAATAATAAAAATTCTTGATTTAGGTAACATAAATGTGTTAACAATGGAGAATGTCCACTAATTTTTCTTTTTGTATTCTCCGTTTAAAATAAAAAATACTTTTAAAAATAATTTGGCAGGGAGGTAGAAAACAGTTTAACAGAGTTAGTGTACGTTTGTTATGAATGTATTTTGCGATTGGGCCGGATTAAGGAGGTCTAAAGGCTTTCGCAAGTTCATATAAAAGTCCTTACTTTTTAAGCTTAAGAGCCTTTAGACCTCTTTAATCCGGCCCTATCGGAAATCCATTATTAGCAGATACCTACTAACTATAGACTACCTGCCTGCCAAGTTTCATCTTTGTACGTCAAGCGGTTTTTGAGATTTCGTGAGAATGACCTTTCGCATTTATATATTAAGAAGACTAGGTGACGACCGAACATTATTTTCCCCGTTTTGGCCATATTATCATATTATATTATACATCGTTGTTTTGCTCCTATTGGTCATAGCGTAACGTAATGTAGCTGAAAGCCTTCCTCGATAAATAGGCTTTTCAACAAAAAAAGTTTTTTTTCAATTCTAACCATTAGTTCGTCAGTAGGTAAGGCCTGTACCGGTAGGTATAAAATTGCCTATACCGGCCGAGCAAATGTCGGGCGATGACGTCACGTACAATATCACGACCGTTAGCGGGAGTCGATATTTATGCGAACTTTGAATGCATATAAAATCTACTATTTGGTAATCTAAACTATTCGGTATTTTTCAATAAAACAAAAACTAGTGTATCTGCTTAAATAAAAGATGTAATGTAACGAAGTTTTAAATGATTTTGCATACCTAGTAACATTCTCAATTACGAGCTGGAGTTTTTCTTCCTAGTCTTAAAAGAAGACTCCAGATTATAACTCCGGTGTTAAAACTCCGCTCAAAAAAGATACTGATCATGATAAGGATATGAGTTTTCACATTAAGCTGTACAAGTTAAGTAATTACACACAAATTGAGGACTTTTCTCAAATTTGGCAACATTTGTGGAAGTTTGTTATTTCTTTGATGAGTGTGAGTAACCAGCCATAGACAAAAGGTATAGCTCTAGAGGGCTGACAGAGTAACCCATAGATACCATAAAATGGAGTAACCGGTTTAAGCATAGAATATACTATACGTACTATCCACAGGTACTATCTATTAATAAGTGATAGATACCATAGATAAAAGGGTACAAGCACAGATTAAATAGAGATACTACGTACAAGCTTCGACCTTTGACACCTATTTATAAGGTTCGACCCTCTTCGACCATTTACTCTATGGGTACATGCACATAGATTTACGATTCGTAGCAAAGCAATGGGTGTAATAGGAACTCACCTCTGAGCTGAAGTACCAAAAAGTATTCTGTGTTAAGTGCCAAAGATTCTGTGCCTTTGACCTCCTTTGTCAATGAGTCAATGGGTTTCTATGTATCTAAGGGGTTTATGCTGTAACTTTTTTGACATACAACTTTAATACCAGATTCAGTGTTGCCAAAATCTGCAACGCAATAGGTCGGAAAATATTTGCGAAAAACTGATTTTGTGACCTTTTGACGTTTGTAACTTTTAAGCCGGCACGATATCGATGTTGATTTATCACATCTTCATAATAACACCGTATTAAAGGTGCATACAAAAATTCAGCTCAGTAGGAATTATTCCCCAGATAAAACCTAAATTGTAGCTTTTAAAAGCTTAGTTTTTTACAAACGGATCCCTTTGACGAAATATGTTGGTAGAAGACCCCTCACAACTTTCAAAGACCTATCCAACGATATACATAAAATGACTATAAAAGTTCGACCCCACTTTACACGTAGAGGAGGTACCCTTATAATTTTTTTTTTTCAAGATTTTATTGGAGTTTACTCCTTAAGAATCGATTTTTGTACGACTTTGTTTACATTTATAATTTACATGTTCATGCTAATTTACAGCTTTCTGATAGTAACAGTCTCAGCGCTAACCACGGACTGACGGATAGACAGAAGGACATGACGAAACTTTAAGGGTTCCTTGTGAACTACGGAACCCTAAAAAGCTATAATTTTTCTGCCTAGGTGGTTAGGTACTCCGACAAACTTTATAATTTAGAATTCATTTAATATTTGTAGAAAGGAACGAGCAATCAATGATGAAATTATACTCAGTAAAATAATACAACAGTAATTTTAACATTCTTTTATTAATAAAATCAATAAAAATCATTCTAATTCAATACAAATTCAAAAGCAGGTCATAAAAACCCATGAAAATATTTTTTAAAGATGGAATTGTGTATAAACAATAGGTACAATTATAAAGAAAAGTGTTAAACACATGCTCCGTGTTTGCTCAAAAAATACTTCGCAATTTGAGATTTTATTTATACCATTTGTAACAACAAACGTACTACTAGCGCCATCTAGAACTTATAATAAAACTGTAACAGATCGAACTGTGTACATTCTGAATCTAAAAATATTTTTATTCGATTTTTTGTGTCTGTCTGTCCGTGTTATTTTGTTATTCGGGCATCACGCTGAAACTAATGAATGAATTCAAAGGAAACTTTGCACGGTTTAAGACCATAATACGGAGAAGGTTATAGGATACTTTTTATTGCGAAAATAAAATAAAAAGGGGTTGAAAGTTTGTAAAAAGTAAAAAAATACGACATATGTGATTTTTTTTTTAATTCAACCCCTAAAGTGGTGAGATAGGGCTTGAAAGCAAAAGCATACGAAATCACCAAGGTGGATACGGCTAACACTTTTCTTTAACATTGTACCTGCGCAGACAACACTTGCCGGGGTCTGGGTTATATTTGTGGCAGCAAATATGAATATATCATATTATGCATACTTTTAATAACGATATTGGGAAATAATCGAAAATACGAACATTATTCTAACTTATACAACTAAAATACGGTTATAGCCTAGCATGTTTGCATATAACCACTTACACAATAGCATGCACATTATAAAAAATATAAACATCAACAATCATCACAGCAATATTTAGCATATACTTTTAGTGTATATAAGTAACATTCATAGCTAGAGCGACTTCTTTCGCGAGACAATCGATGTTAACGTTCAATATCATTATAATTTTTTAGAAGATACCTACGTAAAATGGGTAAATTATTAAGATATACATAAAACATGGGTATAAGTAACAGATTCTTTCTTGTAGATCTATAAACGAGGAACAAATATACTTATATAATATGCATGTTGTTATATCTCAAAGGGATTGGTCAACGTTTCCAATGAAAGCACCCACGTGGCATCACATTTTTAACCATAATTATAAATGAGGTATCGTTACATTCCATTATTTTCTGGTAGTATATATTTGTAATAATTGGTATGTGTAGGTACCACATACAAATTATTACAAATAAAAAATCAAGGACTTACCTTGCAAACTATCAAATCCTCTGCCTGAGGTTCCGGAGGGTGTGGGTTCAAATCCGGTCCAGGGCATGCACCTCCAACTTTTCAGTTGTTTAAAGAATTTAAATATCACCTGTCTCAAACGGTGAAGAAAAAACATCGTGAGGAAACGTGTGTGAACTCTGCCAATCCGCATTGGACCCGCGAGGTAGACTAACCTAACCCCTATCATTCTGAGAGGAGACTCGGGCTCAGCAGTGAGCCGAATATGGGTTATTACAAATAAAAAAGGACTTATTGATAATAACATAACTTATGCATATACTTATGGCCAGATGAGTTACTATACAGACTTAAGACTTAAAAAAAAAAACAGATACCTACTGTACAAAATCTTTGGTATCCTACTTTTACTGGGGTGTGTACTCGTAGTATTAGTAAATATGTACAAAGTTATGTATATAATATCGCAGCCATCTGGAAGAAATGCCGGCGATTATTGATCGGCCTAGACGTTCAATTAGCTGGTTAGTTTATCCAGACGACTGTGATATATCTATAATTTGTAATATCGAATATTATCACAAATCACAAACGTTATTTGTAAAGGAGATGGTCCATTTCAGGTCCACTGTAATACCCGTATCATTAAAATTTAAAAAATACAGGGTATTTGTTAAAATCTAAATAAGTGAATAAGTGTAACTAAATAAAAAGAAATAAATAAAATTGAAATCCAAGTTTTTGAATTATATTAAGATGGCGCCCTTAAAGCAACTATGACATGACTTTTGACAGCAAACGTCAAAACGACTATTGCGTTGAAAACGTCATCAATCCGCCATTGTTACTCTTATTAGTGTTGCATTTCTTGGTAGAGAATTAATATTATTTCGAAAGAATTAAATTAATTCGTAGATTTGTATAATCGAATATAGTTAAAATATTTATTTTCTTTTATTTCCGCCAGGGTGCAATGACTGATCTTGGGCTCCAGACAATTTTGGATCATCTCCTTTAAATTAAGAATAACTAATTGTTTTTCTAATATAATAATGGCTTCTCTCCATGGATACATTTAGGTACTAAAGCCGAAGTGCAATGTTGATCAATAAACAAAATAAAAAAAGGAATATAAATTGCTAATCATTTTACACCTAATAATAATTTTAACTTGTTCCTAAACTAATAAAAATAAATTTGATTAATAGGCTTAAAACAAATAGATATACGTGTAAGTATATAACATTTTGAATAAGTAACATTTAATAAAAAAAACAATATAATTTAAAATAAATCAGGTATGAAATTATCCTTCGAATTCGCTGTAGAGCTTATCACATCAGTTTGCTGGACTTTGGGTCTTTGGGTGACTAACAAATTAGTTAATGATTAATAACAATTAATTAATCAGATTGCTCATTAATTCTTTGATTATAATTTTGTTTGACCTTTAAGTACCTACGTGCGGTCCGAGAGGCCCTGGCAACTTGAATTGTTAGTTTATTCTTTTCGCCGCACAATACCGATCCCCTGTTTTTAGAAGCTGCAAGGTCAGTGCCCACGACATCGAAACAGGCAGTGTTGTTATCGTGCGCATATTTTGTGAGTAATTATGCTTTGAAATTCCGACGCGGCCTCTCAGGCCTCACGTCGGTATTAAACTAAGTTTTTTTTTTAACCGACTTCAAAAAGGAGGAGGTTCTCAATTCGGTCGGTATTTTTTTTTTTTTTTTTTTTTTTATGTATGTACACCGATTACTCAAAGACGCCTGGACCGATTTCAAAAATTCTTTTTTTGTTTGAAACGGTATAGTCCCCATTTGGTCCCATTGCCATCATGTCAAGATCTGATGATGGGATCCTGGAGAAATTGAGGGGAACTTTCGAAAATTATATGGGTGTCTAGTGTGTTCGTAAACTTTTCCATTTAGTATTTTTAAGCACTACAATTTCATGAAGGTTTAAAGTCGATCTGATGATGGAGCCATAAAACAGACGAGGGAACTCCTCGGCGATTTACAGCAGTTACCTTGTGTTTGGGCTTGATTAATTTGTATTAATGAGTACTTTCCACATAGATAGGTTGTGACTGTCATTTAGGGGTTTGGTGATGAAGACCAAGGACAATTAAGGGAACTCCTTAACAGTTTACAGTAACTACCTTGTGTTTGGCCTTGATTAATTTGTATTGCTGTGAACTTTCTACCTATATGAGTTGTGTCTGTTATTAGGGGTCTGATGATGAAGACCAAGGTCAATTAAGGGAACTCCTTAACGGTTTACGGTAGCTACCTCGTGCTTGGGGTTGATTAATTTGTATTGCTGAGAATTTTGTACCAAGATGGGTTGTGACTGTCATTAGGGATCTGATGAATTCGTTTGAGATGAAATTTTACACTAAAAATGGAAAAATAATAAAAAATTTAATAAAAAAAATACAACCGACTTCAAAACCTACAAACGTACCCACAAAACTAAAAAGCGAAAAATAACATCATAATATGTTCTACCTGCTGATCAGTATGAAGGCGGTGCTTAGCCGGTGTTGTCTTAATTTAAGCCATTTCTGACAGGACCACATGAAACAACTTTGTCTGTAAAATCTAAATTTATAAGATATTCTCACATGGCTTGAATTAATACATCACCGGCTTAGCACCGCCTTCATACTGATCAGCAGGTAGAACATATTATGATGTTATTTTTCGCTTTTTAGTTTTGTGGGTACGTTTGTAGGTTTTGAAGTCGGTTGTATTTTTTTTATTAAATTTTTTATTATTTTATAGTAGTGTTATTTTCACAAATATTTTGAATTAAAACGAAAGAAAATCGAAACTCAAAAGAAAATTGACCTGTAATTCGTGCAAAATCATGTTTGTTTGCTGTGCGCAAAACAATTAATCTGATATTTCTCCAAAAAATCAACCCAAATAGTGTTTTATTCAAAAATTTAATAAAGTTGATTCTATACTTATTTTTTATTAAAACCCTTTACTTTTCATCATAATGCAAGAACAAATATTTAACTCTTCATTTAATTTAAATAACTCTATATTATATACGCGGCCTCTCAGGCCGCACATCGATACTAACGTTACAAAAAATGCACGTCGGTACTTAAAGGTTAAATAATTTTTCATCACTATTTTTGCTCAAAAAGTTCGCCGGTGTATCAAAGCGGTGAAGCAACATTTTGGGATGGGCAGCCTTTTGATAACAACTGAACAAAACATATAAATTATCTACAAACTATTTAAAATATAACCTGCCAACCCGCATTGGACCAGTGTTGTGGGTCTAAACTCCATATCCCCTCTTCTATAAAGAGAGTGGCCTGCCCCCGCAAGTGGCACGTCGGTTCTCTTTCTACGATCGCTAACGCTTCGAAAACTAGAAAAATGTATGGGAATGACATTCGCTATCGACAGGTCACGTGATCAAGATCTGTTAAATAATTAAAAAAATTAAAAAACTCGACTGTCTAACCTGCTCGCACCTAGTCATCCGCCTCGCGTATTTTGTATAACGATTCATAAAAAAAGTTTTTCTAATTGTACATTTTTTTAATATAGCCATTATAATTATCATTTTGAAATCCTCTTGATGAGCCCTTGAATTTAATACCCATATCGCAATATTCGGAAAAAAAATCACGTCGAGTTTATAGCGACTCTCAGCCGTGTTGTTTTTTTTTTTTTAATTTCACCTATCTAAGAACACTTGGGTTATTAAGAAAAATCTAACGATATCTTAATTACGTAAATTCGTTCAGCGGTTTGGAAGTTATGAGGATGTATAGAATATTACATACATACAATATACGCGCGAAAAACATAACCCTTGTTGCAGTCGAGTAATAAAAATAGGCTGATAATGACAATGGTTAACAATATTAATAACATATTCTTATTATTCTAGACCTTAAGTTTAGATCAACTTTGTTGAAAATATTTTTTTATAATATAAACCGAGGTAGATGATTTACATTAATTCATAAATGTAAAGGCACGGAATTCATTTAAATGTAAGTAAATACATGAAAAATGCAATAAAGTTATCAAAACATTAACTTGTTTTAAGTACTCTATAAAATACATCACTTTAGCAAACCTTATTGTTACAAAATAGGACTTCAACTCACTTCCTCCGATAGTTACCTGCCAAAAAAAAATTAAAGAATAATTAATATATTTTTTATGGAGGACAAAGTAGGCCTTTATTTATTTATAATTTATATCTTTTACGGACAGAAGATACAAATTGCCGTTGAGAAAATAATTTTCAGAATTTTTGGAACCAGCATTAGATAAATATTTTTTTTTGTTTTGCTCCTTTGTCTGCAAATTAAACATAGACAATATAGTAAGTGTTCAAAACAGCTAATAAATAAACCTGGAATTGAATTCATATCCGTTGCAAGCTGTCAATGTCATGTCAAATGTCAATAAGACACAAGTTTTAAAAATTCATTAAATCGTAAACAGAGAAGCATTAAACAAAAAAATCCTTAAATTGCTTTAAAAACGCCATAAACGATCGCTACTACGCGAAGATCACTGACAATCTGTTAGGGTGTGAGTTACAAGCATGTTGCCATGATAAAAATTCTCAATTAATGTTGTCAGCTAATGAAAAAAATTCATTTTATTAATAAAAAAAAATGCGGGTTCCAAAAAATATTTTTATTTTGGGTTTTAAACCTATATTTTATGTTCTTTTATGATAAAATTAATTGGTTCTGCTTACATTGGTTTGGTTACATTGGTTTGGTTATTGGTTACAAAAAATGTGATAAATGAAGAACCACTTGACCGATTTTGTGCTTCACATTAACCATCTAGTATTGATCACAATATATTTTTTATTCGGAAGTTTTATATGTCTCGAAGGGCAATAAGCCCTGCTAGCATCTTTGGAAGTTTAATGCATGGTTCCAAACATTTCCGGTGACATAAATATAAAATCAATATAATATAACACAACGTTGAAAGCCGAATATTCTGTATTCCTGTTTTGATCTATATGTAAGTCTACTATTAAAATTCACAAAATACCTCCATATCTGTCGTAGTCCGCGCGTTTTTCCGGATCACTAAGCACCTTGTATGCATTGTCAATCTCGTGGAAGCGACGCTCCTGTTTTTTGCGCTTAAACAACGAACAGCCGGGATGTCTGTCTGGGTGATGCGCTTTAGCAAGTTGTCTGCGAATCAAATCAATGTACCTACGTTATACCTATATGTTTAAAAATGCCGTAAAAACTCACTATCTGGTGCAGTGAGAACGATCTGTATCTATTATTTCTCATCAATATGACTTTATAATGTATTTATTAGTATATTTTGATATGTATTTTATTCATTATTGTAGGTATTTGATGTATGTGTATTACTAATACTATGGTTATTTTTGTTTTACGCCACCTGCTGATGTCCTTAAGTTTTTCTAAACCGAAGGTTGCCTGGAAGAAATCGCTACTTAGCGATAAGGCCGCCTTTTGTATGCTGATCTCTTCTTAATATGTTTTTATTTCACTTGTATTTGTCTTTGTGGTGTGCAAATAAAGAATATCTATCTATCTATATGTGTTTCTTTTAAAAACAACAGTAAGAGTGTTAAAATAGTATTATTTTTATATATATATATGAATACAATACGCAATACAATGGTGTAACCCTACCAGCTTGCTCCGATTTTGGGTACCTCGGATCGCTTTTTCAAAACGATGGCAATGTGGACCGAGACGTGAAAAGTAGAATGAATGCGGAATGGATGAAATGGCGAAAGGTCTCAGGTGTGTGCGTGACCCGCGAATGCCTTTTAGACTTAAGGGTAAAATATACAAAACGGTTGTAAGACCCGTCGTGTTGTATGAATCAGAATGTTGGGCGGTGAAAGGGACGGATAGTAAACGAATGCATGTGAATGAAATGCGTATGCTGAGATGGATGTGTGGTGTGACAAGAATAGATAAAATAAGCAATGAGTATATAAGAGGAAGTCTGAAGGTGGAGCCAGTGACAGAAAAATTGAGGAGTAGAAGGATAGCTTGGTATGGACATGTAATGCGTAGGGAGGAAAGCCATATTACTAGAAAAATGTTGAATGTGCAAGTGGAAGGACATAAGAGGAGAGGAAGGTCAAAGAAGAGATGGTTGGATTGTATAAAAGAGGCCATGTGTGTAAAAGGAGTGGATGATGAGTTGACGAGTAATAAAGACGAATGGAAAACATTGACATATTTTACCGACCCCACTTAAGTGGGATAAGGGTAAGGCGATTATGATGATGCATAATACATTAGGCATTCATATAATATTATACTAGCGGACGGTCGCGACTGCGTCCGTGAAAATCGATAAAAGCTTTTTAAACTCCATCTATTCATATACCTTCTTATTACCTATGATAAATAGTCCAGTCATCATTTAACAAAAATACTAATAACTTCAGCCCCTTTTTAACCCTTTAAAATACTAAAAAGAATCTATCTAAAGATTTTTCAAAATCTTGAATTATTAGCATGTTTTTGGTAGTACGACAAAAAGGCGGTCAGACAAAAAAATTAAATTAATATTTTGTTGATCATACAGATGTCCCGTAATTAATGGATAATACGCAAATGGTAGATATTTTCTGTTTAAGGTACACAAAGTATTTACCTGTACGCAATCTCGATGTCACGTTTCGTCGCAGCTTTTTTGACACCAAGTATATTATAATAATTCTTTTGTTGTTTCGATTTCTCATTTTTGAGCGCCTTGGCTTCCTCCAAGAGCTTTTTGATTTCGTCCTTTGGCTCAAGTTTGTACAATTCTTCATAATCATCGACAGCGCTTTCATACTCCTGTAGTAGGGTGCAGCATTTGGCGCGGAGAGTCAGCGCTTTCACATATTTGTGGTCCAAGTCCAGTGCCGCCGTGCAAGCGTCGGCCGCCGCCTGCAGTTCGTTCAGTTTCGAGTACGCGGTCGCTCTGTTAAATTGCAGTTTAGCATTGATCTTCACATGTGTCGGGTCAATTGTCAACGCTTCGTTGTACAGATCCAATGCCTTGCGCCATCGGTTCATTCTGAATTCTTCATTCCCTAAGTAAAAGTAATTATTTTTATCATTTATTTACGTATTTCTTTTTAATTCTTACCAATAGTGATAAAAATAATATAATCTATATATATAAAAATGAATTGCTGTTCGTTAGTCTCGCTAAAACTCGAGAACGGCTGAGCGGATTTATCTTATCTTGGTCTTTAAATGTTCGTGGAGGTATAGAGAAGGTTTAAAAGGTGAGAAAAATCAGAATAATCGCCGGAAAACCATAAAAACAACCGTTTTCTATTTCCCATACAAACGTTTAAGAGTCAAGGGGTAGGGGTAGGGTAGGGATAGAGAGGAGTAGGGCAGGGGTAGAGTAGAGATAGGGAAGAAGTGCACATAAGTCAAAGCGAAGCTTGACCGGGTCCACTAGTCTACTATATAAAAAAAAAGTCGGGTTTTCCTTCCTGACGCTGTAACTCCAGAACGCACGAACCGATTTCCACGGTTTTGTATTCGTTGGAAAGGTCTCGGGCTCCGTGAGGTTTATAGCAAAGAAAATTCAGGAAAAATTTCAACAGAAAAGCGGGAATATGTAGGGGTAGGGGTAGTTGAAAGTTTACATCAAGTTTCACGCGGACGAAGTCGCGGGCGTCCGCTAGTTATGTATGTATAATGTACAAAATTACTATTTTGTTTAATAATACCTATGAACATTTTTAAATATGTATAAAAATTTTGGTGTTTTTTAGGGTTCCGTGGTCCACAAGGAACCCTTATATTTTCGTCATGTCCGTCTGTCCGTCCGCGGTTTAGCGCAGAGACTATTACTACTAGAAAAATGTTATGAATATGTCAATTATAAATGTGAACAAAGTCGTACAATTAAATTAGAAATTATAAAAAGAAATAAGAATAACGCGGCTTCTGAATACAATTTATTTGTATTTCGAATTGCACGCTAATCCACTGATAAAATACATCTGAAAATGCAGGTTATAAAATCTAATTTCTTATTGGATTTTAATTTGAAGACCTATTTATTAATACAAAAAAATCATCCGGCAAGTTACAAAGCTTGAGAGCCTAAAGCAACCAGCGGTTAGGGCTCTAGAATGAGAAACCTTACCACCACCACCTTACAAAGTAATAAAATAGGTATTATAATTGAAGCTAACAAAAAATAAAGAACCTTTTTCTTTATTAATCCTAAGCAATTTAGCTTTATTGTACGCCGCAGACGCAGCTCGGTGGTCTGGCGAAAGACGTAAGACTTCTTTAAAATGTTTCATTGCCTGTTCTAGATTTTCCTGAAACAAACAAACAAAAAGTCATTAACTATTATTAGACAGGTTGGTAGAATATAGGAAAGTATAGTGTTTTTTTCCTTACATGGCGAAAATGCAAAACAATAATGGCGGACTGAAAACCATAGACAATCAGTAGGGATGGGAAGTTTATCGCGGAGACTGTATCGCGAACTATACTGTATCTGGGTAAAATATATAAATAAAACCTCTATTAAACAATACCGTTACAATAATTAGAAAAATAAATAATACTATTTTAAATATAAAATTTTTAAATTAAGGATAAAGGAAACAATACACAAATACAACTGGAATATTATTATTGCTGGACCAGAAAAATAAAAAAAAGAATTAATATACTAATGGAAAAAATTTGTTACTTTTGTTTTGCAATGGCGAGTTTTTTTATTTTCATAGTCAGGCTAGTATGCGTAAATCATGATAGTCAGAGTTATTTTAATAGTTAATTAGAAGCAGTTATTTATGTAATTCGTGGTGTACGCGTTAAACAAAGTGATGTGTATATAAATGTTTTAGTTTAAGCGGACGGTTAGTGAGAAATATGTGAATTTCGTGACAACGGGTCTTTGTTTACCATTTTCGCCATTTAAGGATATATACCGTATAGAAAAAAGGGAGGTATAAACTTGTGTATTATGTGCATATGATGCAGGTCTCCTGATACGGAATACTTAATAATCGGTAGCGGCGACTAGAACTGTACTATTGTGTTCCGGTAGAGGAAACAACTCGAACAGGTCCCAGGACTAGTGACCCTGGGTGAAGGTTTAAAGGTACCTTTTACAATGCGGCTTCGTCCATCCTTAGACTTTCTTAATCTGGCCCTCTTGCAAAATCCATTCTCAGTGGACGTTCACTAACTATTAAGTACCTCTCTGCCAAATTTCAACTTTGTACGTCAAGCGGTTTTCGAGATATCGTAAAGCACAACCTTTTCGCTTTTATATATAAACCAAACTATGGGGATATATAAATGGGGCGACTCTACCTCTAATATTTATAAACTTTTTGTAATAATACGATTATGGATGTAACCCCCTTACTCGTAGCACGTAGATAATTAAATTGTCGATAATCTAATTTTCGAACATACTCGTAAAAAGTATCAGGCTCTAAAATATAATAATAATGAATAATCAGGACATACATACTTGATAGTAAATGCACAGTCCCTTAATATAAACAGCCTCTACGTCCGTATGATCGAATCTTAAACATTCATCTGCTATCTCCTGCGCTTGATCTATTTTCCCGAGCATCGCCAAACTCTCGGCTTTTATGAGTTTTACTCTGAAACAAGTATATACTGAATTATAAAAGACGTCCTCCAATATGCAATGCGCGGCGCTCGTCCTCGCACTCCTCGCCGGCTTCGCTAGCCTTCACAATAGCTCGCTCGGCGCCAGATACTCACTTGGAACTGAACGGGCTGGACTCGAGGCACTGATTCATGCAGGATACGGCGCGCTTGTAGTCCCGCTCCTCGATGTGCTTGTGCTCCTCCTCGCACTCCTCGTCGGCCTCGCTAGCCTTCACAATAGCTCGCTCGGCGTCAGATACTCACTTGGAACTGAACGGGCTGGACTCGAGGCACTGATTCATGCAGGATACGGCGCGCTGGTAGTCCTGCTCCTCGATGTGCTTTTGCGCCTGCGCGTGCAGCCGCTGCAGCGTCTGCAGCGCCCGGCGCTCCTCCATGCACTCCTCGCCGGCCTCGCTAGCCTTCACAATAGCTCGCTCGGCGCCAGACAATTCTCCTATAATTTTTTATATATATATGAGGCCTATGTCCAGCAGTGGACGTCTATCGGCGGATAATGATGAATAATAACGACTGGGCCCGAGCCTTTTAAGACGATTCCCAAACAACAGCTGATGTCTTTTGAAAAAGACTTAATTAAAGCACAATCATAATCAGCATGACAGATATAAACTTACACCCAGGACACAAGTCCTGGGCTCTGCTCAGATTTCCCCCCTTTGTAAGCATACAATATTCTATTTATTATTTAAATTTTGTACTACAATTATCACCAAAATTTACCCAACAGACGAATTTTGTACATACCTATATAGATAAAGCATTTCGCTATGCCACGTATAGTGTCATTGCATTTTCCATAAAGTACAACAGCTTTCTTGGCATCAACAAATGCCTCCTTGAACATTTCTAGCTTCATGTGACAGGAAAATGAATTGCTGTGATATTCGGCATTTTCAGGATGCAAACGGATTGCTTCTTTGTACATAACCAATGCATCTTTAAATTTGTTTCGCTTGTACAAGTCTTGTCCTGCTTCGAATTTTATTCTGGCTTGACTACAAAACGATAAAACATGGTCACTATCAATTGGAGAATGTTACTAGGCAAGCAAAACCACTTGAAACTTTGTTACATTAGAGCTTTTATATATACAAATACACTAGTTTTTGTGTTTGCTTCAAAGTTCGGATAAATATCGACTACCGCGAACAGTCGCGATGTTGTACGTGACATTATCGTACAACACTTGCCCGTTCAGGCAATTTCGTATTTACGAACTAATGGCCTTTATATTCATTTACTCTTTGACTAATTGCTAACCATTAGTTCGTCAGTAGCTAAGGCAGAAGTACGAAATTGCCTGAACGGGCCGTGCAAGTGTTGTACGATGACCTCTCGCACATTAAACGCGGGCAGTCGCCGCGCACACACTTTAAAATTCCATATCTTGAGAACTAATTAACATATCAAAATAATTCTTTCACGAGAGAAAGCTAACATTTAAAAATAGTGAAAATTCTCCAATCCCAATCATGTAACTAATACGAGTGAACACTCTAGTGACAGAGAATAACTTCGAGCAGTGACCGCGGCTTGTGACTTTGGGTTGCCATGTCGAGAAACCTCCCATTGTGCACTGTTCGGGGGCACGAGCAACAGTTGGGTCGATGCACTCATGCGTAGCATGCGTTGTCTCGTGAAGAGAATAAACTTATTGAGGCAGAGTTGAGTTATTGAATATCGCTCTCCCTCTGGTCCCAATACAACGCAACGTGAGCAATATATTTTATTGTGCCACTATTCTCGAGATATGAGTACGTCATGGTTAGGTGTTACCAGTGTAACATCATCAAATAACAATTTTTGTCAGCGGATAGTGTTAGCCTTAGGCTAATAACACCTGGCGTAACGTGAGTTTTCGCCGCGTCCCTTACTTTAGTTATTAATTTGAATTTAAAATATTTCATCGTACAAGTTACTAAAAATCTATCTGAACAACCACTACATCGGAAGGAGAATAATGAGAAGAAGTGACCAACATTACAGCAAGCTTTGAAAAAGCTTTTAAGCTAGATTTTGTTTATGGAGTTTTAGGTGTGTGTAGCGTATCCATAGTAATATTTAGTTTGCAGCTTATCCATAAGTTGGTAACGAAATCATACGTATCATGTCAACGTAACCATTTAACTTGAACATATTTTTAACTCTACTGAGTTATTAACCTAAAGCATTTTGTAAATTGTAAAATCAGTTGAACAATAAACGGAGCTCTATAAACACGAAGCAAATGAGTACTTTTAGATTTTCCATATTATTTTATTTTAAATTGACAAAATTGTGGTATTTGCCGCTGCTACCTTTTGTATGTCACCTGGGGCAATTGCCCCCAACCCCCACATCGCTACGCCACCGCTAATGGCTCTTAAGATCCCCTAAATCTTGATCAAAACTTACCCAATTTTGGATGCTCCTAGCGCTTTTTGCAGCAACTCCTTGGTTTCATCACTTTTGTCGATTGCGTATAATTTTTCACAATCTAATAAAGCATTTTCGTGTTGCCCAATAGCGGTGAAACATTTGGATCGTCCGCTTAGAGCTTCAATACATTTGTCATCTAACCTCAAAGCGTTTCCGTATGCTAAAATCGCGGTATGTACTGTATTTAAATGTACATGCCATATGCGGCCAGTAGTACAATACAGTCTAACGCTTAGCTTTTTATTTTCTATACAACATTTTAAACATTCATTGTAATGATGCAAAGCTTGACTCCATTGACCATCCATCAATGCAGTTCTACCTGTAAAGGACATTTTTAACAATTCTTGAAAAATCAATATATGAATAAAATTAAAGTGCTTTCAAAATATCTGTGTTGTTTCAAGTGCTTAGTTATTTACACGTTATTAAAACAAACTGTTGGTCACCAAATGTCTCTGGAACAGCTAAACCAATATTTTTCATTCAATTGATGAGAATTTCCCTGGAAGATGGAAAATAATGAGCAGAACATAAGCTCCTTAATATTACAGCATTCCTTAAGATTGCACCATTTTTCGATACCGAGCAGAGCATTGCACCATTTGTGCATTATTAAGGTTTATAGCGCTAATTTAATCTACGAAACCTGACATGCGATTGGCCGGTTTTTCAATATTTAATTCATTTTAAGACAGTCTGCCACGTACGTCTGTAAAAACATTCTGTCATCCTAATCACTACAATCAACTAATACCAGAACAGTTTGACTAAGTCAGACTAGAAAACACTTACCTAGTTCCAAGTTATTTTTCAACGAAATAGTTCTGTTTAACATTTCACAGGATTCAACGTGTATTGGGTCAATTTTTAGTGCTCGTTGAAAATGTTGAACTGCTTCATCATATTTTTCCTGCAAGGACAGCAATACCAATGACTATGACATTATAGTAATTAGTTATTTGTTGACATTATAGTAATTAGTTATTTGTTGACATTATAGTAATTAGTTATTTGTTGAGTAGCGTGTAGTGATTTTGTGCTATAATGTTATTAATGTGGCAGCGGAGGTTAGTTTTAATGCATACAAGCCCTGGGACCTGCTCGAGACGCTTCCACTACCACAAGAGTACTATCATCTGATGGTACAATTCTTAGCGCCGCTATCCGCCGCGTTCTTTTTCTACAGTTAGTTAGTAGTTAATACAAATTAATATCTATAAACTTATCACGTCATGATTAAATACCAACTTTATGAGTCAGCTGACAGCCATTTTGTTTGCTTGATATGATTTATATATGGTCCAAAAAAAACCCACTGTTGGATTCTGGCATCTTGTATGGACTTACCAAACAGAAAAAACACAACCCTTTAGTGTAAAAAACTTTTGCATCACACGTATATTCTGGTAGGGACTGGTCCATAACCTTTAGTGCTTTCATAATTTTATCGTTTCGAATCAAACAATCCACTTCCATAAATGTTTTGCTGAAACAAAAAAAAAACGAAAGTTCATAAAATTAAAATAAAGATGATAGAAGACTTGGTCGCTAACTATGGGCCTCATAAGAAGGCTCAGAGTCACACAGCGGGCGATGGAACGAGCTATGTTAGGAGTATCTCTGCGTGATCGAATCAGAAATGAGGAGAGCCACAGAAGTACCAAAGTCACCGACATAGCTCAACGAGTTGCGAAGCTGAAGTGGCAATGGGCGGGGCACGTAGTTCGAAGAGCCGCTGGACGTTGGGGTCCCAAAGTGCTGGAATGGCGACCCAGCACTAGTAAGCGCAGTGTTGGCTGACGACATCAAGCGAGTCACTGGGATTTGCTGGATGCAGGTGGCTCAGTATCGTGATGTTTGGAAGTCCCTACAAAAGGCCTATGTCCTGCAGTGGACGTCCATCGGCTGATATGATGATGATGATGATGAAAATAAAGATATCCTAATAAGGGGTAAGAGTTACAGCAATGCTCCAGGCAACCACTATAACGGTAGTTTCTCAAACGTACTCTGACTATAATTGGTATATTTTGCTGACGCATTGAATGGATTGAGGTAGCATTAAACAGCAATTCATGCAGATAGCAACTTAATACGTTACAGGCAAAAAAACCAATAATTACTTGTAAACCGCTTCTTTTTCTAATGCCTCTTTCTTGGTTTCCGACATTAAATCAGCGTAACCAATATTGTCAATTTCGTAGCACTTCTCGATATCACTCAGTGCATCCTTATATTTTCCAATTTTTTTATAATATTCAGCGCGCCTGCTCAGCGTTGGTATGGAGTACACATTCTGTTCTAGAGCCAATGTGCAAGCCTCGATTGCTAATGGTATGTTGTTTAATTTTGAATACATCTCTGCGTTGTTCCAAAACAGTTTAGCATTTGTCTTTTTATTTAATTTATCATCATTTGCCATTGCATTATTTATCATTATGACTTTATTATAATCACCCGCTTTTAAAGCTTCCTTTCCTGAAATGTATAATCATCACTATCAGGATTTTAACGGCCCACTATTTTTGTCACTGAAATGTTGAATTCGATTTAATGTTATTTTACTAGTAAAAAGACGTTTCAGTGACCGTTGCACTAGTCATGTTACTGACTGGATTTAATAATCGTACTATACAGTGCTAAGCCTTCGCTGAGGGTATATGGAGCTTAGACCTACCACAAGTCTTCTTCTTGATAATATATGTAAAATACGTGCTGCACACCGTGTGCAGTTTGATCCAATTTGAAAGATAGGATAGCTTAGGGGTGGGGTAGGCTAAACTACTTAACCAATAATAATCAACTAAACCAGTCCGAATGCATTTGATCCAACGTAAAAGAAATAGGTTAGGGGTAGGGTAGGCTAAACTACTTAACCAATTTATCAACAACTGATGATGGAATCCTGGAGAAAACGAGGGGAACTTTCGAAAATTATAGGGGCAACTAGTGTGTTTGTTAATGTTTTCATTAAGTATTTAAAAGCACTACAATTCAATGAAGATGTGGTGTCGATCTGATAATGGAGCTGAAGCACAGATGAGGGAATTCCTCATCAATTTACAGCAAGTTACTTGTGTTTGGACATAATTAATTTGTATCGATGAGGACTTTATATCTAGAAAAGTTGTGAATATTATCAAGGGTCTGGTGATGGAGACGAGAGACAATTAAGGGAACTCCTCAACGGTTTACAGTAGCTACGTTGTGTTTGGGCTTGATTAATATGTGTTGATGAAAACTTTACATCTAGATGTGTTGTGACTGTCATTAAGGGTCTGGTGATGGAGACGAGGAACAGTTAAGGGAAATCCTCAACGGTTTACAGTAACTACCTAGTGCTTGGGATTGATTAATTTGTATTGATGAGAACTTTACATCAAGATGTGTCATGATTATCATTAAGAGTTTGGTGATGGAAAGTACAATCTTACAGGCAACCCTTGACGACATAAAAAAACAACTTTAGTTACTCTATCCTCCTCCCAACTTCTGCCAATAACAAGCTTATTAAAAGTTGTTACTAACCAGCTTTTTTTTTTTACTGTTGCTTAATTAATAGTTATACAATTTAAGAGCCTACAAATTGCGTGGTACATTATCTCGTTCCGACGCTCTGAAATTTTAATTTCCTGGTAACTCAGTTAGCTACCAGAATCAAGAATTTTAGTAAATAAAACAGTTGATCGTCCCATCGAGATGAAGCTACTTACGAAAAATTTACTTGTTAGTAATCAGTGGTTAAAAATGTTCTACGCATATAGCATTCAGGGATAGTGTAGCTTCTCAACAGTGAACGAACTTTTGAAATCGGTTCAGTAGTTTCGGAGCTTATTCATTACATACAAATACACAATCAAATCTTCCCTTTTTATATTATTAGTATAAATAGTATAGATAAAACAACAGTACCTTCCTCTTCCCAGGTCATGAATCGTTTAATTTTCTGCAATAAATCAGTCGCGCCCATGTGTAAAGGAAATATATTTAACACTTGTTCAAAATAAACAGTTGCCTTCTGTAAAGCACCCTAAAAATATAATAATAAATTGTAATATTATCAGGACAATAGAGATGTTGTTATTTACCACGATTGACTTTTGTATATACAAATATGGAGATGATTGTAACTTACGTTAAAATAATGACATAGCCCTCTCGCATATAAAGCTTCCACTTCCAAACTATTTGTTTGTAGGCATTTCTTTGTAATCTCCATCGCTCGGTAGAGCTCCATTTGATACGTCAAACATACTGCTTTTATAGCTTTAACTCTAAAATAAAGTTACATTTTAATTGAAATTATAATAATCGGTTGGGGGAAAAGTCTTTTCGCATATAGCATGTATGAATTTGTAATAATCTTTGGTTTGGTATAATTAATAATTTTTAATTTTAATTCCAAATTCAAATTAGGAAAACGTGTGATTTTCATTTGTTTTACCTATTGTTAAAATTAGTGAATCTAATAAAAAAAATCGATACATTTTAAAATTTTACTACAAATAAAAAATAAAGCTTGAAAACTATAACCCGACTACGTAAAAAGGGGTCTAAAAAGTACGAAACAAGAAAATATTTCAGATTGAAATAGAGAAATGCATAGGAACAAAAGTGGTCACGGTAGAGCCGTGGTGGTAATTAACAAATATTTTTGTCAAATGCTCCATTTTTATGAGATTTATTGTAGTGACGCCATGAAACAGTTGTAATATAGACTGTCATCGCCAACAGGCGTTTTGCCTCGTATGGTCAAATACATATTTAATTAAAATCGGTCCATAAATGACGGAATTATGGCTGGACATACATAAAAAAAAAACACACAGACAGCCGAACGTAGAACCTCCTCCTTTTTGGAAGTCGGTTAAAAACTAAAATGTGCATGTAATCACGTCCCAAAAAAATATGATTTCTTTTCAGTCTAGTAGAATGATAATGAAATATTTAAGAGCATTTAAAAAGAAGTACCAACTAGCTTATTATTATATAATGATTTATTTATTTTGCTATCGTGCAATTGCACGTTGTAGAGTCAACATCTCCTGAGGATGCTCCGGTTTCGGGGTGAAACGTACGTAGAGAGTATTTTGCCGGACCTGGGTGACGTTGTCGCATGGGTTCGTCGACTTTTCGCGGATGATAGCAAAATAAATAAATCATTATATAATCATGATGAACTTCCGCAAAGTAACGCCTGCTTCTATCCAACTAGCTTATTGTCTTAATTTCATTGAGTCAAACAACGAATATTATAAAAACGTTATAAAATATCTTTAGTAATGTTGATATCTACTCGTAGCTATGATAATATAGAAGTTGTATTACCTATTTGAAGGACACAGTGTGAGGAACTTGTTTGCGGATGAGTCTGCGTGGCCAAAGTTTTTGACAGAAATGTCCCGTTGTATATCTCGGTATAGCTGGATCAACCGTTCCACCTCCTGTAGCAAGCTTCGCTCGTCTTCCCCAGAGAGTTCATTGACCCGAGCATTGGCCTTAGCGTCTTCGGCGAGATGTACGTTTCCTGAAACAATAATTAATTGTGGCCAGTGATGACTTACGAACTCAGACCAATTATCGGAGGACCAGTCCAAAATTCTTCAGTGCCTGAAGACAAGTCTTCGAACAGTGCGTGTTGCCAGCGATAACCTGTGGTTCCGAGACTTGGTCGTTAACTATGGGCTTTATAAGAAAGTTCAGAGTCATACAGCGGCCCTCTAAACCGAGGTCCGAGTCTCAGAGAAGACGCCCTTAGAGAGTCGTTCTACCCATCTACTCTGCTTCTGCCTTCGGGCCCCAGCAAGCGATGCTTCTGCGCTCGTCCAAACCCCCGGTGACACCGCTGAGGTCCTACAAGGAGCCTACGGCACTTACACAATCAGAAAAAAGAAGTATAAATCATTGCTTACCGACCTGTGGCAATGTGACATCTAGCCAGCCAAATATAACCATAAGTGAACGTGTGGTCGGCTGCGACGACTTTCTGTGCGTAATTTACTGCTTCATCATAATTTCCAAGTTTCGAGTAATAATGAGATGCAAATACATAAAAGGTAGCGTTATCCGGGCACAACTGTATTGCATCTTCAAACATTGCCAATGCACTTTTATAATCTTCGTATTTATATAAATCAAGTTTAATCTTTCGTTGTCCATTAGTTGATCTGCAGACAAAAAAGGTTTTAGTTTTATGAGTTCCTCAAGTATGGGTGGTGTTAACATTCATAATTATCTCTACTACGTTTGTACGGTGTTTTTTTTAAATCTTTGACTAATTGTATAAAATGCCACGTTATCTGTAAGTATAACAAAACGCTACAACCAATAGGAGCGCAGCATCAATGCGTGTAGCAAAAACACGAAAATAAATTTCCTTTTGAAAGCTTCGGTTGCGTGCGCTGCGTAATCGGCCCCCCCTCTCATTCTGGGAGGAGACTCGAGCTCAGAGTGAGCGGGTTAGTGTCAAGCACAATATTCCTCAAAGGTTTAATTATAAACATATCCCCAGTTTTTTTCATTCTTTACAAGTTAAGTTAATCCTTGACTGCAATCTCACCTGATGGTAAGTGATGATGCAATCGAAGCGGGCTAACTTGTTAGGAGGAGGACGAAAATTCACACCCCTTTTGGTTTCTACAAGACATCGTACCGGAACGCTAAATCGCTTGGCGGTACGTCTTTGTCGGTAGGGTGGTAACTAGCTACGGCTAAAGCCTCCCACCAGCCAAACCTAGACCAATTAAGAAAACCTCAATCCGCCCAGCCGGGGATCGAACCCAGGACCTTCGTCTTGTAAATCCACCGCGCATAAAACTGCGCCACGGAGGCCGTCAAGTTTCCTCAAATACACGCGCATTTATGATGATGGCCAAGCCAGTGACGTGCACTTTAATTTTATAGATGCAAACAATCACTGCATACATGTTTAAACACCTTATGCACACCACTGGGCCAACCGCCAGTTACTCTGTTAAATGTGGTGCCTTTGAACCTGTGCCCAAGGTCAAAAGTCCTGGTACCTACTTGAGAAGTTTCCTCTACCACAAGAGTACAATTTATAACCAAGTCGTGCTTATAATACCAATACGCGATGCGGATATTTTTTTGCTGTTGCCTATGTTTTGTATCCTTGAGGAAAATAGATATTTTCTTATATAGATTAGATTTTCTATATTAATAAAGAATTTGTGTACGACAAATAAGGTAGTTGACTCATCAAATTTAATATAAACAATATTAATTTTGTGTAGTACATGGAATAGGGTCCGAAATATATCGATATCAATTAATAAAAGTTAAGGATTTCTTAGAAAACTTAATTTTAATATCATGTATTTTTTAAATTTTCCATACGTCAAAAATGCTGTCGTCCATTTTGTGACGTCACTAACATCCTTGCTTGAACTAATTATTAACTAATATTTTTGTCAAACGCTCCGTTTATAAGGGATTTATTATAGTGACGTCATGAAACAGTTGAAATAACGACTGTCATGGCCGACATGCATTTAGGTTCATAAAAAAACATGAAAAATTTTCATGTAACCATGTCTCAAAAAATATTGTTTCAGTCTAGTAGAACGATAATGAACTATTTAAGACCATTTAAAAAAAAGTGTCAACTATCCTATTATGAAATTTATTAAAACCATCACTTACCTGGTTTCTAATTGTGATTTTTTGTTTTGCTGAAAGACTGAAGTAGATTTTCCAAGTTTCTCATGCTTTGTACAATCTAACTCTAGTGTTAACTTTTTCGTAGTATCTCGTGTGATAGACGTAGCCTTGTCTTCAGATGCAGTAAAAGAATGACTAATATTAATAGGAGCTAAAGTCGCTGGGCCTCCAAACGCATAAACAGGTGTACAACTTTGCTGCACCGAACAGAAATATCCTCTTTCATTAGATGAACAGAAATTGGGTAAAACACTTTTGAATTCAACACTTGCTGTAGGATCGAAGTTTTTAAATTCAATTCTTGATGTATTATCTTGAGGAAATAATTTTTTCTTTGATATCAACGTAGCGGATGCAACGAATTTGTTTCTAAATGGAGAAGTAACTTCAGGACTCTTTATTGTAGATGACTTTGGTGTTTTAGATGTTCCAATAATCCATTCACCAGCAAACAAAGACATTAATTTAGGTTTATTAAACGGACTCTTAGTTTTACATGGAGATTTCTGATCAAATATAGATTCTGGATTCTTCTTGCTTCCAAAGATATAAATAGAATCAGTATTTTGTTTAGCAGTCCTGAAAGTGGGTTTTACTGTCTTAAAATCTACATACATAATGTATGGTATAGATGAATTTTTCAGTAATTTATTCTGGGAAATTAAAGGTTTCTTTGACAACAAAATGGAGGACATAGTAAATATATTTCTGAACGGTTTTGATGATACCGTAGGACTTGTCACAGTGGGTACTGCAGTTTCCATAGTCGATCTTCCAAGTTTCCAAGTATCTTGAAATAATGATATCAATGCAGTACTATTGAATGTGCTTTTTTTATTCTGATCTTTGTGTGTACTATCAGTATCCAGTGTAGATGTTGGTACTGTTACACTGATTGGAACTAAAGATTTGTTAAAAACAAATTTAAAATTTGATGGTACCACTTGTATTGTTTCACCTTTAGTATTTTGCGGAATTGTATCTATTATGAGCATATTGGAATTAGCTTCAGAACTAAATTTATTATTAGGATTTTTTATAGAAGACACAGCATTTCCAAGAGATTTAGGATTTAATATTAGAGCTTGAGCATTTTTATCACCAAATACAAAAACAGATACAGAATCTGATGTTTCTTGAGTATTTTGAGGAATTGTATTACTTGTAAAACTGTTTTTGGAAAACGTTAATTTGGAGTTCCTTAGTAGTCCTGTAAAAGAGCTTGAAGTGTTGTTTGCAGTGCTTAAAATACTTTTGCCATTTTGTAATAATTCTTTCGATAATTCTGAAATAGATAAAGTAATATGAGTAAATAGCAATTAATTTTCTGCTCCTGCCATCGAAAAGTGCATCGAAATTGGTCCCAAAAATGTTTTAATATATTAAGGCAGTGGACTCAAACCATAATATACCTATTCGCCTTCCTTTGTTTTCAACCTCAGACCTTAGGACCTGCCCCGTAAGACGTTACCCCTGTGTCAAAAGTATGTGATCACGATCTAACGTGTTTATAAAAACTGTTTCTATAGAATCAATGTTCATTGTTGTAATCTTTTTCGTTGTATGTGTGTGTTGACTGTTTTTTTATGGTATTCAATTACATAAACTGGCAGTTTTAGAGAGCTCTTTACACAACAAAAACAATTACAACAATGAAAGATCTATTTTATAGAAACAGTTTTTATAAACATGTTCGCTCATTCATCTTGTACCTTGACAGAGGGGCAACGTCTTGTGAGGCAGGTATCTATATAATTTGTCTGTGGATGATCCAGATTATATAATGAAGTATTAAAAAAAATTTTAGTAAAATAAAAAATCACCTTCTTTTAAATCAGATAGATTAAAAATAGATTTATTTGTTTCTACTACACTTTTCCCTCTTTCATTCAGTTTATTACAAAATAAGTAGTTTTTTTTAGAATTGCTTCCTGTTATGGCACTTTTAGATTGAGGTGCAATTTCTAACTGTTTCATCATTTCACTAATAGTATCCATTGTAGTTTCAAAATTTGTTTTTAAAGCTGGAATAGAGGTAGAGTTTATTAGTATTAAATAACTGGTCATTTGTTTTTGTAGGGACAGTGGCCTTTTGATAAATATTGGATAGTAAAAAAGTATTGTAGCTTTTTACTGAATATTAAGTCATATCATTAAGCAAGTAAGTAATATTAAGTTGCATAGACAAAACTTGTGAATAAGCTCCAACACGCATAAGGTGGTTAAACTTGCTCTTAATATTGCAACTGCACTTATATTCCAATATACTGGGCTGCACATATATTATAACACAGCTGAAATATATTTTTGTATACTGAGCAGCTATTCCTTTAGTGTTCAGAGCGGACTCAAAGTTTGGTGCATACTATGAGGAATAAACCTCACAACTATAAATAATTATCAAAAATTGGCAAAAGTAAAAATATAAACATTTCAGAATCATGATATAAATATTATTGATTTTAAAATAATAATTATTATGATTGTAGTATAATTTCTGACCTGTCCTTTCATTTACAGATCCTATATTATTGTTTGTACAATATCCATTTATACTCTTGGTAGTGTCATCCAAGGAGTCAGATTTACCACTTTTACCTTCATTTGATTTATTCATTTTTTTCCTGAAACATGAGACATTGTGGCAAATGTAACAAACATTTTATAAAGGGATAAATATTTAGACTTAACAAATATATCCTGTAAAACCAGGTGCAAGAGGAATACCAGCAAAATCTCTCCTACAAAAAGATTTAGGCTTTGCTAGAAATACAGCAAGTTTTATATTAGAATGGGTATCTATATCTAAAGCTGCTACGCAGCTTTAGAAACCCATTAAAGTTGAGGGCAAGTTGATATAAGAATGAGAATAGCATTAATTTTCAAAAGTATACAGTTAGAAACGAATATCTAAGCATTCCATGGATTCACCGTGCAGGTGCTGGGTTCATCGTGTGGTATAGAGAAAAACACCGAGCAAAGTCCAGGACTTGGGTCTACTGGATGTAGGGTTAGATGCAGAGATGTATCCGTACTATGCGCAGCACGGATTGGATCTCCAGCAACACTACATGAGGCGTTCAGCGACCTGGGCGGTCTGCTAAGCTTCTGGAGCGAGCTAAGTTGGCTGGAGCCAAGGTTACTCCAGCGGGGACCAGCACCAAATACCAGGACCAACGTACAACAGCCATCCCTTGTGGCTGAGTGTGGAAAAGGCCCAGGAAAAAAAAGAAGAAGCATACAGTTTTATACTGATTGTTCCACTGTGTTGGTGTATGGCCGCTTTAAATAAAGAAATAAACCCAACCAATTGAGATCAAGCCTCAAGAGTTTTATTAGACCTTTGGTTCCAGTTTGGTAGTGTGTGATGGGTTTGGATGCTCCGGCTACATAGAAGCACTGTACCTCTCAGGTGATTATTATTGCATGGAAACATGTCGGCTGTATGGCCTTAGGACTTCACTTGACTTGCATTTGTGTATATTTTTTTAACACTGCAGCAGTAGGATTGACTTATTGAAAAAATCTACGAAATGCAAGGATATCATACAGAGGGGCACTGAGTAGGTATATAATTATTATCACAATGTTGCCGGGTTTGTCAAGGCTGACGTCAGACAACAAACTTCTTCAGATAAATACTAACTATGAAGAGCGATTTCTAATTATTATTATCAACATATTTTACCTGTATTATGTAGACATGAAGCTTTATTTCTGATCCAATCACTGGAGATAGCAGAATAGCACTCAGAGATTATTACGATGCGCGATATCAATATCACTATTGAAGTTTAAAAGTACAAAACATTTATTTACATATTAATTGTTATACTTTTTTATAAAGTTCGCCATAGTGATCATATTAATAAAAGCACTTTGAGGTTTGATTTGATCTAATAATTGAAATTTAAAAATAAGCAAACCAACTTTTATTCATTGATAAAAATTACAAATACAAAATATATGTTGTTGACTTGTTGCCCTACAACTTGTATTTTGATGATTTTTGACACATTTTGATAACCTCACCTCACGGACATCAAAACTCAAACGTCAAATAAAGTTTGCTATTCTATTTAGTCTATACTCCACAGTCCTAAAAAATATCGTTGCAGATATCTATTTTCCCAAATCCGAATAAATGTAATAAATGCGGATAATACTAAAATTATTAAAAAAAATAGCCCAATTCCCAGCAAAGTACCTACATAAATGAATAAAAAAAGTTAAATTAATGCAGTTCTTATCTATATTTAATAGAGTTTTTGCCAAATTATCCTTCCTTTCTTGAAACTTGTTTTGAAAGGAAATATATTTATTCATAAATAGTACCTACAATCAATTATTTATACTAAAGGAAATATCATTATAATATCTACAACTATTTTATTTTCACGCAGGCAGCATTCCCGCGTTAAATTGCGATTGAAATTCTTTGCGCGAGAAAGCTGCCTGACCGAGGGTCGCCTGTTGCCTCTCCGAGGCGTTTACTTATCTCCTGGGCGCTCCTGCCCCACGAGCCTAGTGTCTCGACGCCAAACGGGACGAATTCATATTGGGCGCCGAGACAACTGTATTTTAGTAACTTTTGACGCTCCCGCATGTCTGCCGCCGCCCCGCCACGTCTGCTGGTCGACTGGATGTATGAAGCTGCTAAAGTGTCTGCACACGTGGCGTCCCACACCAGCGCACGACCCATTCTCCAGGGTATTAATGACATCCCGTCGGGACGCTTGCCATCGTTGCGCACGATCTGAGGCTCCAGAACGGCAGGTACGTTAGCCCTGACGAGCGCCCTTCTAAGGATGTCATTAAGAGCGGAGTGGCGGGACAAGCGGCCGGCGCCTGAAGGGCAGGCGAGTCCGTGGTGGCCGAGGTCATCTACGCGGGCTCCGCAAGATGTGCAATTGTGTTCCGCGCATAGCACAGCTCCAACCCGGAGAGCAGCGGCAATGCGGAATGATTCTGGGTCTATTAAAGTGCCAGTATTAGGTGATGGATTAGCATGAAGCCAGCCTGACTGGTCTAGAAGATGCCAGGAGCCTCGCCCGTTTGTTTTGAAATGTATTGACAATCACCCTGAATTAATTGAGTATTTTCTATAGTTGATGCTGATATTCCAGGAAACTCTCCCTCCTCTATTAAACTAATTACGATTTTTTTTTATTCTTTACAAGTTAGCCCTTGACTACAATCTCACTTGATGGTAAGTGATGATGCAGTCTAAGATTGAAGCGGGCTAACTTGTTAGGAGGAGAATGAAAATCCACACCCCTTTCGGTTTCTACACGGCATCGTACCAGAACGCTAAGGTAGGAAGGTACGTCTTTGCCAGTAGGGTGGTAACTAGCCATGGCCGAAGCCTCCCACAAGCCAGACCTGGGCAAATTAATAAAATCTTAATCTGCCCAGCCGGGGATCGAACCCAGGACCTCCGTCTTGTATATCCACCGCGCATACCACTGCGCCACGGAGGCCGTCAAATTAAACCTTTTTAGTTTTATAGTAGGCTATAGTAGGTATTTTGTTTTTTTAATTTTTGTAGGTACTCGTAACCGACAAAAATTAAAAAAACAAAATTACTTTAGCAGACTTTCAAACGTCCAGACCGTCAATCAAAGAGTAAATTATTTTATAGGGTCGTCAATCGTCAAAGTATCTATAGCTATATTTTTACAGAGTAATAATGTCGCCAGACCAGACACTCATGTTCACTAGAGTCCAGTTTAATCTCTAATGGAGTTTTTGAAGGGTTATCACCCAAGATAAGTGGACTGTGTAGGATATTTAGGATTGCTAAGTAATTATAAATGTTTTCACAATCTACGAATATAAATTTTGTCATTTCTTTTAAAGTCACTGTGCGATTGATAGATATCGCTATCGTAGATAGATGATTTTGATAAAGATCTATCAATGCCATCAATGCATTACTAATACGAATAGGTATAAATACTAAGTACCTACCTACGGGCTACGACATTATACTGTACTGTACCATAGGTACAATGTATGTCGTTGTACAACGTAGATACGTATTTTAAAGGCATAGCTAAGTTTTCAAATTAGATTATTTAGATTCTTGTTAAAAAAAACAGTAGGGAATTATTGAAAAATTTATTCATCGTCGGGAAAACTTAGAAATTTTCTTATCAACCAATGGTACGTTGTATCTGGAAACGGCAGTTTTAATAAATTGTAATACAACTTGTATCGCAACGATTCCACTTTGTAAATTTTCTTAGGCTTACGATCAGTGAGAGCGTTCAAAAATGTTTCAGTAATATTTTCATTGGTCATTGAATCAAATCTCATATTTTTGGACGCTTGCCCCAAGTAATTGTTTAGGGTTTTTAATCTTTTTTCATATACGGATTTCTGTTCTTCGGTTAAATGTTTCAACATTTTGTCTCCATTCGCTACTTGGTTCGTAGTTAAGTTGCTTGACCCGATGAATCCACCTGGAAATTTAAAAAAACACGAGTAATTTAACAAATAAAACAACTCATATATCTCGGTTTTTTTTATAGAACTCCTCCGAAACGACTCGACCAATAGTTTTATACCTATTTTTTTAGTATGAGAATAAGCCACTATGAAATGAAGAGATCTATAGAAGAACCAAAAGCCGACATAGCTCAACGAGCTAAGAAGCTGAGGTGATGATGGAGCACAAAGTTCGAAGCGCCGATGGACGTTGGGGTCACAAGGTGCTGGAATGGCGACCCCGCACTAGACAACTCAGTGTTGGTCGACCCCCCACCAGGTGGACTGATGACATCAAGCGAGTCGCAGGGATTCGCTGGATGCAGGTGGCTCAGGTGATGTTTGGAAGTCCCTACAAATGTCCCTACAATGGCCCATGTCATGTAGTGGACGTCTATCGGCCTATAATTATGATGACGATTAAGCCATTATGTATTTTTTTTAACCTCATTGTCATAATCCCAAAACAATTTTTTAATTGCGATTTTAGTATTTTTGTATGAAAGAAATTCTTCATGCTTAATATGCTTAACTTTGCCGGACTAGCTAGTTATTTATAAATGATACTTTTTTTTTTCTTTTCGCGGGGAGGAAAAATATCCCTACGGACATCTGCAGTCAGGCAGGACATGTCCGACTTGCACAGACTAAAAATAACCCCTAAGAACTCCTCGGTCACCGCGTACCGTACGGAACCGCGTAGCAATACTTCGTGCTTCGATCAGATAACATTCCTCGCGTTCCTTTTTCTCTTGTCTTTCTCTCGTTTTCCACCATTATTGTTCATAAAACTGTGGCTAAGCTTTATATTTTCATAGTTACGATCCGTCCAGACGGCAACATTTTTTCAAATTCCGTCAGCGTTTGCATGATTGAGAACAAACAAGACAGTATCGCTATAATTATATAACTAAGATATGTATTACAATTTGACAGTGTGACTTTCTAATTCGTCTCTATCTTTCTCTCTGCCTAACATGATATAGATAGAGAGGGATAGAGATGAGTTTAGATAAAAACATCATTACAGAATAGAGGCTGTACTAACCTGGTACAAATGCCACTGCGCTAAGGCCATCGCGAAAGTGTTCTAAGTGCAAGGCGCGAGTCCATGCCAGTAGCCCTGCTTTACTGGCACAGTATGGCCCGAAGCCAGGCAACGGTTGCAATCCACAGTGACTTGCTACATTTATGATTCGGGGCTTAAAATCCTGCTAACAACGTTTTAAGTTGAACGTGACATCGTCATAAGCAAATACAGATCGAATGGTTTCATTTTTCAAAAGAAAATGTTCGTTTTTTTAAAATACTGTTTAATAATCTTCATAGACCAGAATATACTTTATTTCTTGTAAATTAAAGTTGGCAACCCTAGAGCGAGAGAACGACGCATGACGTCATATTTTTTCGAACAAAATAAAATAATAAGACTTTGTCACGTCAAAAAACTTACATTGTAAGTCCCACTTTTTCTTAATTCGGGTAAAAATGATGAAACCACCCTCATTGCTCCCAGTAAATTAACGTTTATGGTGTTTTCTATTATCTGTGGCGTATGCCATTCGTAGTTAGCAATAGTCATCACCCCAGCGTTATTTATTACAGCGTATAGTTCTAAAAAAAAAAAAAAAATTATAAGTTCATCATCATCATCATTAACACAACACATAGGTATTCTGCTCAATGTTGAGCACGACTCTCCTCTTAGAGTGAGAGGGATAGGCTTATAGTCCACCACGCTGGCCCAATGCGAAAAAGAAGTTATGTTCCCGTATAGACTTACTAAGTAATATTATTTTTCTCTTATTTATTTACTCTTTTTTCTGAATGCATAAAAAATACTAAATATTGAACACAATATATCACTATTAAATAAATAAATAAAACTTTTGCGTTATGGACGCTCGACAGAAAGCTGCCGTATGCGAGAGAGAAAGGTAAGCCTGACAGAATGGCGCCGTAACGCGTTAAGTTACGATCTATCACGATTATTATATTATTACTTACTGTCGTGATAGGCCAGTGGATACGACCTCTGCCTCCGATTCCGGAGGGTGTGGGTTCGAATCCAGTCCGGGGCATGCACCTCCAACTTTTCAGTGGTGTGCATTTTAAGAAATTAAATATCACGTGTCTCTAACGGTGATGGAAAAACATCGTGAGGAAACCTGCTTAACAAAGAATTTTCGTAATTCTCTGCGTATGTGAAGTCTGCCAATCCGCATTGTGTCAGCGTGGTGGACTATTGGCCTAACCCCTCTCATTCTGAGAGGAGATTTGAGCTCAGCGGTGAGTTTATTATGGGTTGATCAAATGAACTTACTGTAATGTGGATTGTCTGTTAGTATATTTTTAACATAATCCCCAAATTCCGTGACACTTGTTGAGTCCGTGACATCTAGTTTGTATGGGTGGACACAAAGACTCTTGAGTGCTTCTGCAGCTTCAGTGTCAGAACCGTTGTACATGCCTGTAACAAAGGTCTATGTTTCAAAGTAGTAGTGTATCGCGGTTTCACTCGCATAGACAACGATGCCGTGGGCCGTTATAGTGAGACTGTGGTCTGAGACTGATATAACGTCAGGTGGCGGTTGTTTCCGTAAAGAGTGGGGTGTTAGAGAGGGGTACCGATTGGTTGGCGGGAACGACTTGCGATATAAGGCGCTCGTCGTGCGGTCGGCTTTAGTATACTCATGGCGTTTGAGCCGTCCACATTTCTTGTTGTGCAATTCTTTATGAGTTACTTGGGATAAGCGGGAGAGTGACTTGAGTGGAAAAGGAAAGTCTCGGTTAACTGTACCCCTCTTCTCCCTTAACCCTACACACAACGTTTACAAGTGCGTGACTCAACTCAATGTCATTATCTGCCATTCTAGGGTAACGGTTACAGATTGATTTGTTAATTAAGTTGTACTGACAAATGTTGTAAGTCACATCTTTGTTCGACATTTTCTTATTTTAGTTATCCACTTTCGAGTCTTCTAAAAGTATATATTACCTGCTATAGTCACAAATCCTTCTCTAGCGGCCCGCGCGGCCATTGCCCATCCTAGTCCGCTGTCACATCCTGTTATAGCAACAACTTTCGTCCAAGACATTTCTTCCAATTGCTCTTACTGTAAACAAATTAAAGTAGCAAAATTACCCATTTGAACAACTCACCCCTTTTTGACGTGACGACGTCTTATGATTCGATGAAGCCGGCTGCACAGTCTAAAAAACATGACGTCATGCGTCGTTCCCTCGCTCTAGGGTTGCCAACTTTTTTACAAGAAACAAAGTATATTCTGGTGTATGAAGATTATTAAACAGTATTTTAGAAAAACGATAATTTTCTTTTGAAAAATGCAGCCATTCCATCAGTATTTTCTTACACGTCCAACTATCGTCAGTAAACCGACTTTACAGACAACCGTTTTTTCTTTGAAGGACTTTACATCCACCATTGTGTTCCAAAGCGGGAACTTTCCAACTCTGGTCTAAGGGCTTCCGCACACGGACCACCGCACAACCACCAAACGCCGCTACCGGCATATATCCTGTAGTTTTCATACATTTTAAAAACTCGCTGCACGCATGGTTGACGCCGCTGGCCGCCACACGCTACAATCGTCGCTGCTCGCTTCTAGTGGCCCGCACTGGCCACTAAACGCCGCCCATTGGCGTATCTAGGATTATTTCCTGGGGTGGGCTACATATTACTGAACAGAGTCGACACTCAATCCAAAAATGTCGTTAGCATTTGTAGACGCAGACCTCTGAATCGGCTCCATTTATTTATTATTTTTTCTTTGTATCTATGGTAGGTATTAGAAAAGGTCTTATTATATTTTTCAAAATGTGTGTGTGTGTGTGTGTTAGGTTAATCTTGTACTCGTATTATGTAATAGGCTTCAGTAGAGATACTGGGCTACCAATTAGAAATTCTACGATGGACGCCGTAATATTTTTATATATATTTATTTTATTTTTATTTAGTATCCTAGGGTGGGCACTGGACTATTCTAGGGTGGGTCCAGCCCACCCAGCCTATCCGCTATATACGCCTATGACGCCGCCACAAAACGCTGCAACTCGCCACTCGCGCGATTATGATGCTGCATGTATGGGTTAAAAAGTAAAACACTGACCACAAGTGTATAACACAATTTAGAATTTAGTCTGCCTATTCGCAATATCTGATGTCTCGTTGGTCCAGTGGTTATTCTATATGGCTTCGATCACGAGGTCCTAGGTTTGAGTCCTGGGTCGGGTTATAAAATAACGATTTTTCCTTTGTTCTAAGAAATTTTTAGAAAAATGTTGTAGCTGGGAGGCGGGAAGTTAGTGCTGTGCTGATATACCCCGTACCACGGAGAGCACATTGACCCGTTGGTCCCGGTCACTATCCTAGCAGTGTGGTGGGTATAAGCTACATACGCCGTCTCCAGTAATGTAGGACGCCTGCCCCCCTAGCCAAGTGGCACTTCATTACTTTCTACGATCGCTAACGCTTCGAAAACTAGAAAGATGTATGGGACTGGCCTTATAAAAATAATATTAGAATTTGATAATGATTCCAAATATTTTTTGTTATATCTATACATTTCAACGTACCTAATAATGTTTAATAGATATTAGCAGACGCCCTGCAGCTATCGCCGTGAGAACGGGAATGCAACATAGCCACTCACAAATAACGTGGCTTTCTAGTGGTAAAAGAATTTTCAAAATCGGTTCAGTAGATCCAGAGATTACTCCTACACTACTACAAACTTTGCCTCTATAATATTAGTATAGAGAATAGATATAGAAATACACATTGGAGATTGTTCAGATCATGTCACTAGCTCTAAATAATCAACAACAACAACAACAAGATTCTAGTTGTATCTTCAACAAAACAACAAAACTAAGATGAAATTTTATTCACTTACCTGAATGCTTGTGTTTGTGAACAGAGGCAAGAATATACTGACCGTTTTGCAGATAGTTGTCCATAGCGTTGCATATGAAGTAGGTGTCAGATTTCGTTGCATATTTATAACGAATTTCATGTTTGAATTACCTTAGGTAGGTACATGTTGCCATGATGAAAAAACAGAAGTTGAAACTTGTTTAGAGTTCTGATGGATTGAAACCTTTCTCATTTAATATATACGTATACATATAATATACAGGGTCGCTAGAAACGAATAGCGATCCCTTTAGTTTAAGGGGTGATAGTAGGGATCATTAGCTATCAAATTGAATCTATACTAATATTATAAAGCTGAAGAGTTTGTTTGTTTGTTTGATTGAACGCGCTAATCTCAGGAACTACTGGTCCGATTTGAAAAATTCTTTCTGTGTTAGATAGCCCATTTATCGAGGAAGGCTATAGGCTATATATTATCCCCGTATTCCTACGGGAACGGGAACCACGCGGGTGAAACCGCGCGGCATCAGCTAGTTATGTTATATAGAGCAAAAATTACCGATTTCGACAAAAAGAAGCTTTTCTTTTTTTTTTTAGGAAATGTGTGTATAAAATACCATAAAGTGGAGTATAAAATAAACTTACGTATTTTGTAGTTGTTTTTGGTGTTTTTAGATTGGTAACAACCTATTACATAATAATAATACAAAAAAGAATACAAATGTACCGATTTTGAATCATGTCTTATAAAATCTAAAAATATTAAAATGTTTTTCTGTATCCTATGATCTGATGAAAGTTTATTTCAAAAAAATGTCTAGCAACTTTATTAACATAGAAATTTAAAAACAATTTAAATTTGTTAGCTATCTAACGAGATATTAAAATATAAATTATGTTGAAAAATTGTTGAGTTAAGGGACTAATACGGAAACAAACAAAAAATCGTAATTTTTAAAATATACGTAATGATTTTTAGAGGTGGGGACATACCACCATCTGTCCAACTTCGGGGCTGATATTTCATTGAAAATTTCTGGGAAGTCGAAGCGACGCCTATTTTTAACCTTATGTGAAAATTGTTGTGATACGACTAGTAATTATATAATGATTTATTTATTTTGCTATCATCCGCGAAAAGCAATTGATTGCACGTTGTAGAGTCAACATCTGAGGATGCTCCGGTTTCGGGGTGAAACGTACTTAGGGAGTATTTTGTTGGACCTGGGTGACGTTGTCACATGGGTTCGTCGGCTTTTCGCGGATGATAGCAAAATGGATAAATTATTATTTAAGATTTTAAGCTTTAAGTTTGCTGCTACTAAATGTCGGAACGATTTGCCACCACCAATAAAGGCTATTAAATCTATTTGTGCTTTTAAACATAAATTAAAAAAATATTTAATATCTCAGCAGAAACAGAATTTTTGATCATAAAGTTCCAACATTTAATAAAGCTAAGTAGGCGGTTTTATTTTTTAGTTTTTAGTTTTTAGTGTAATGTAGTACTTGTAGTGATTTTATTATTTTTAGGCATTGTTTATTTAGTTATATTTTATATTTTTGTAGTTATATTGTTTTATGTATTTTTTTTGCTTTTACTTGTTTATTATTTTTGATAACTGTTTGCGCCTGTGATGTCACCCTTTTAAAGGCTTTCACTGAAAACCAGCGCTGCAGCTAGCTGCAGCTTTAAGCTGAGTGGCAGACCTTTATTTGGTCAGTGCGCCTTTACTTTCTTTCTTTCTTATTATATAATCATGATGAACTTCCTTTCAAAGTAACGCCTGCTTCTATCCAATACGACTAGTAATGTTAACGTTTTAATATAATAAGTAGGTATATTGCTGACTGCAGCACACGTTCTATCACGAAATAGCAATATTTTAGTTTCTAATTACGCGCTGTTGTGAAATGTAACTCTATACTACGAGTAGTTATGGACTGAATTATTGAGAGCCTCAATAGCTCAACAGTAAAGAACTCATCTTTCATAGGTGGTGGTTCGATCCCTCCCGCTATACGACTATTGTCGTACCCACTCCTAACAGTCTTTTCTCCTAACGCACTCACAGATTCTATGTGGGCATAGAATAGGGTATATAATTATTCGATCGATATGATCGTGATACAGTGGATATGTGGCTAATGAAAGTAGATCCAGAAATCATCCGCCAAATTTAAAAAAAATCGGAGGAAATTCTCATCATTGTAGTGCAAATATTGGAATAATTGAGTTTAATACTAATAGTATAAGTTACTACTTATAAGTATAAGTAGTATTCACAAACAAAAAGAAAACTTTTGGCTGGTGAGAGGCTTCGCCCGTGGCTAGTTACCACCCTACCGGCAAAGACGTAACGCCAAGCGATTTAGCGTTCCGGTACGATGTCGTGTAGAAACCGAAAGGTGTGTGGATTTTCATCCTCCTCCTAACAAGTTAGCCCGCTTCCATCTTAGACTGCATCATTAGTTCCATCAGGTGAGATTGTAGTCAAGGGCTAACTTGTAAAGAATAAAAAAAAATATTAAAACGCAATTTTTAATGTTTAAATGATTTTTAAACATTGAATAAAAATTTTAATAGAAAAAATTCAACCGACTTCCAATTCAAAAATTAAACCTAAACTAAAAAGTAAAAAATAACATCTTACCTATGTGCTACCTTCTGATCAGTTTGAAGGCGGTGCCAATCCAGTGTCATGTTTTAATTAAAGCCGTTTCTGAAAGAACCACAGAAATTTTGTAATTTAAACGGCTTAAATTAAAACATCACTGGCTTGGCACCGCCTTCAAACTGATCAGAAGGTAGCACATAGGTAAGATGTTATTTTTTACTTTTTAGTTTAGGTTTAATTTTTGAATTGGAAGTCGGTTGAATTTTTTCTATTAAAATTTTTATTTTTTAATTTTTAGTGTTAACACACCTACTGAGTGTAAACAAAAATTAATAAGCAATAAGTTGAAACGTTATCTTATGATAAGTATCGATCCGTCTTCATCACCAGACCCCCTATGCAATCACAATCCATATGGTTGGAAAGTTCTCATCAATATAAAGTTTATCAAGTCCAAACACAAGGTAGCTACTGTGAACCATCAAAGAGTTCCCTTAACTTTCCTTCATCTTCGTCACCAGACTCCTAATACAGTCACAACCTATCCAGGTGGAAAGTTCTCCTCAATACAAAATTATCAAGTCAAAACAGAAGGTAGCTACTGTGAACCGTCGAGGAGTTCCCTTAACTATCCTTCGTCTTCATCACCAGACCCCTAATACAGTCACAACCCATCTAGGTGGAAAGTTCTCATCAATACAAATTTATCAAGTCCAAACACAAGGTAGCTACTGTGAACCGTTGAGGAGTTGTCTTAACTGTCCTTCGTCTTCATCATCAGGCCCTTAATACAGTCACAACCCATCTAGGTGGAAAGTTCTCATCAATACAAATAAATCAAGCCCAAACAAAAGGTACCTGCTGTAAATCGTTGACGAGTTCCATGGTCTGAGTTTCGGCTCCATCATCAGACCAACCCTAGACCTTCATAAAAGGGTAGTGGTTTAAAATACCTTATGGAAACACTAACAAACGCACTAGCCGTCGCTACAATTTTCGAAAGTTCCCCTCAATTTCTCCAGGATCCCATCATCAGGTCCTGACATGAAAAAAATGGGACCACCCTGGAATCAAACCCTTCAAAACAAAAAAAGAATTTTCAAAATCGGTCCACAAATGACGGAATTATCGCTGGACATACATAAAAAAAAAAAAAAAAAAAACATACATACAGCCGAACGTAGAACCTCCTCCTTTTTGGAAGTCGGTTAAAAATTAGTATTAGCTAAACTCTGAAACCAGAATTCCAATTTTCTTCATAAAATGGAATACCTATACCTACAGATATTTGAAGTAGAAATAGAAATTTTAATTTACAATGACCCCTACTATTTGAGCGGACTTTGAATTTTAATTTCAAATTTTAGTGAAATAATGTCGAACCTTAGAACAAAGAGGCTTCAATAAAAGAGGATCATTTCGGCACGGATACCCAACTGACGGATTAATGCTATTGAACGGAAGTAATCTTGTGTTTCTGCCTCACTTCGCCGGCTCGGGTCGGATTCATGGGCTCAAAGTATATCGGGAATAGGTATGAGAAGGTACATAATATATCGAAATTGACACTAAAATAGATTCCTACCTAAAATGGAATGAACATGAAATATTTAATGATTTCTTTGATTTAGTCACAGATTAATTAATAATATGCAGATACAACACGACGGTGTCGTAGCCGCTCCAAATATAAAATTCAAAATCGAATACATTCTCGAGTCAGTACGAAACGAAGCGTCGCATCAGTAACTTTTAATATTATTCAAGAAAAATGGCGTCGTTTTTGATGTGACAACGTCTTATATTCGATGGAGCTGCAGACTCGAAAAAAGATGACGCCATGCGTCGTTCCTTCGCTCTAGAGTTGCCAACCTTTTTTACAGGAAATAAAGATTATTTTTATTTTTTTATTAAAGATTATATTATCTATGAAGATTATTAAACAGTATTTTAGAAAAACGAACATTTTATTTTGAAAAATGCAACCATTCCATCGGTATTTTCTTATGACGTTGTCACGTTCAACTATCGCCAGTAAACCGACTTTACAGACAACCGATTTTTAATATTTTAAAAACGGTTAACAAAAACTAAACGGTTAACAATAAGATGGAGTATTTTTTTATTGGTAATTATTGATTACCATATTAATTTACGTAATTGGTTTTAGTGTAAAATCTTGAAATACAAATTATAAAAAAAGTTTGTATGTGCGGATGTCAAGGAGACGCGTGACGTTTGGGTTTTTATGGGTTTCACCGGCTTTACCACGCTGCTTGTGAAGACTCATTCTGTATGATCTTTATTTTGTGGATTTAGTTAAATAATCAAATAACTAGCGGTGATCGGTGATCCATTTCCATTTAGTTTCCGAGATTATCACTAACTGCCGAGTACATCTCGGTGTACGAATTATGAACGTTTTTCATCGATTGTTCGTTTTTGCGATCACCCAGTGGCGGATTGACAAAGTCACCAGTACGCTATAATTAGGTACATAGTCGGCTCACTGCTGAGGTCAAGTCTCCTCTCAGAATGAGAGGGGTTAGGTCAATAATTCACCTCGCTGGCCTAATGCGGATTGGCTTAGCACACGCAGAGAATTAAGAAAATTCTCAGGTATGCAGGTTTCCACACGATGATTTTCCTTCACCGTTTGACACGTGATATTTAACTTCTTAAAATGCACACAACTGAATAGTTTGAGGTGCATGCCCCGGACCGGATTCGAACCGGATTTGTATGTAAGTGTGAACGTTTGTTCCTCCTGTGACTACTTAGGCGATTTAGCTGAAGTTTGGAATGGAAATAGATTTTACTTTGGATTAATACATAGGCTACTTTTTATCCCGGAGAAATCCATGGTTTTCGCGGGATTTTTGAAAAACTGATTTTCACGTGGACGAAATCGCGGGCGTTTGTTAGTTTGTAATAAAACGTGTGCTCCCTGTGGAGGTTTACTAATTGTGACAGGTTTATATTTATCGCTGTGACCTTTATTTTGTGGCTCTGGTTCAAAATGTCGATCTCGGTCAAAGACCAATGGCGTACCCTCGTCCTAAGCATGAACAACTATACTCAGAGGCATAATTATCCGCCCACTTTAATATACTCGCGTCATATTAAATAGGGCGGATAATTGTACTGTTATATACAGTAAATATAAAAGTAATGGTATCTTTAAACGTTACGTTCAAAAATGTACTCGTTCGTCGAAGTTCTTGGCTCAGTTGGAAAAGCCTTTTTAACCCTGGGGTTTGATGCCCAGTTCCGGTAATTTTTAAAACAATTTGTCTTTAGACTAATATACTAATACTAGCGGACTTCCACGACTTCTTCCGTTCTTAGACCTCCTTAATCCGGCCTTCTCGCAAAATCCGTTCTAAACGGACCTCTACTATCTATAAAACATCTTTGTACTTCAAACGGCTTTTGAGATTTCGTGATGAACGAACTTTTGCTTTAAAATAGGCAAAGTTTGTTGTGTTGTAGGAGGTAATCTCTGGATCTTTTTTTTTTTTTTATTCTTTACAAGTTAGCCCTTGACTACAATCTCGCTTGATGGTAAGTGATGATGCAGTCTAAGATGAAAGCGGGCTAACTTGTTAGGAGGAGGATGAAAATCCACATCCCTTTCGGTTTCTACACGGCATCGTACCGGAACGCTAAATCGCTTGGTGGTATGCCGGAAGGGTGGTAACTAGCGAAGCCTCCCACCAGCCACAATCTCTGTATCTTCTTAGAAGGTGTTGAATATTTTTATACCTATAGAATATTAGTATTTCTTAAGGTTTCTTTTTCCCTTTTGAAATACGGAATCCTAAGAATAATTCACAAATAACATTAGATTAAGGTAGTTTCAAGTGTTCACTTGTCGATGAATAAAAGGAACTTTTGCCAAAATTCATTTAATACCTTCCATTGTCTTCTGGTATGATTTAAAAGGCCCGTTCACGGAATGGCGGTCATCCCACCGACACTTTTAAAGAGAAGGGCTCTCGGGGGAAATCTGCGCGCCCCCGGCCACATCCTGATAATAGTGTTTGCGCATTTAAGTGCTTTGATGTATTGTATACTGCGCCTAATGGCAAAGGCACTGCGCGAAAATGTTTGCCCACTAAAAATTATGCTAGTCACATGACGTAAAAAAAAAAGTTTAAAAACTATAACGTAAAAATTGGTCTAAAAAGAACGAAACAAGAAAATATTTCAGATTGCTCTATCATGAACATTTTTGTTCCTATGCATTTCTCTATTTCAATCTGAAATATTTTCTTGTTTCGTTCTTTTTAGACCCCTTTTTACGTAGTCGGGTTATAGTTTTTATACTTTATTTTTTATTTAATACTTTTCCGTTACCCAATTGAGCCTAGCCTTGCAATCTGATATGAAACGACTGGACCGCGAGAACTTTACGATCGCCTTTTAAAGATATATTTTGACTTATACAATATGATGTATAATTATATATACATATTAGTAATGTGCTCGGCAAGACCTTTCGTTTGATACCAAACACATAGTGAATATCTCGATTTAATTTTTTTCGAGGTTAAAATATCAGGTTTAAATTCTTTCATATATTTTTTTTATAAAATTTATATAGCCTATGTCTTAAGTTGACTTATTACAAATCTTTTGACCTATTAAAATCGGTTTAGTAGTTTAGGCGCTACGGTGGAACAAACATACATACATACATACATACATAGACTGCCAAAATCATTACCCTTCCTTTTGGCTTCATCGTAGTCGGGCAAAAATAGCTCATGGTTTATTAAACATAGGTTCTCAATCTAGTTTTGCCTACCCTATAAGAGAAAATTAAGTCTTTATAAAACCGCCAACTTTGCTTTAAAAAAAGGATTCCAAACTAAACATAATGCAATTTTATTTATTGTAAAATCTTATTTTTAAAATTTTTGGACATTTTGTTCTTTGGTATCTCAATGCCCCTAACTTTCTCTGGATTTTCTACTGACTCAAACGATCATCTACATAGAGAACTTATCTATACTCTATACTAATATATAAAGCTGAAGAGTTTGTTTTTTTGGTTAAACGCGCTAATCTCAGGAACTACTAGTCCGATTTGAAAAATTCTTTCAGTGTTAGGCAGCCCATTTATCGAGGAAGGCTATAAATATTTTCATGGCGTAATATAAATATTTTCATATTGCGATTAACTTCAACTAATACAATCTCAAATTAAATCAGTCTATATAAAATATTAATCACTCCGCCCCTAAATCGGCCCTTCCGTTTGGAAATTACAATGCAATAGACAATCATAGATGTATATTATAAAGTAATACATTAATCTTTCATGTTTCTCTTAATCCATAAAATGTGACGGTACACATCTGTATACAGAGAAGGCACAGCCTCTCCCAGGACTGTGCTATATCTCGCTGCACTAAATACACCGATTACATAATAAACTTCTTTGTAAAGCATCATAAGTGGGCTTCCAGTCACACCGTCTAGAGTTTCTTCGCCTTTGCGACTAGTAGCGCAAATATGAGATCTGCTTAAGAATGGGTAGAATTTGTGACATTGGAAATTGGATACATGGAAAACGGTGGATGCCTGTTTGAGGAAAGTGTTCTCGTCGACGCCCAAGACTAGCGCTTCTCTGACGTTTCCAGCGAGGTCCCAACCAATGACCACTAGCGGTTCATCTGCATATCGCGAGTCTGTGTTGAAAGTTGGGAGGCACACTGGAGCTATACTTCCTGTAATAAAAATAAAGTAGTAGATTGTTATACAATGCATGAGGTAATTTTAGGGCAAAAGCCGTAATATGAGGGCCGCTAAATAGAAACCGAGTTTATAATGGGTTTAGCCCCGCGTGTTACACTATACTTTACACTACGATTGCGAGAAAATAAAATAATTAAGTACAGTATTCAATGATAAAATCTTTTTGCAGACGCAGCTCGCAACCCAATAAAATCAAATAAAAAAAAATTACTCATTCCATAGACAAGAACGCATTTCGTTCCAATTTCAAATTTTTATCAAACTATCAGGGTCTTACGTAAGTACTCGTAGCCACATATTATGACGATTCTATTAACGAATAAAACCTCCTTCGTTTTAAAGATGTAATTAGTTTAGTACGATTAAACTATTTACGAATTAAATGTTTTTTGTTTTATTTTATTTATTTAATTACCCTAGTAATCGTAACCGAATATGGGTGCCTCACTTTAACTTCAGGAGACGGTGTCTGCCTATTTATTACATCGATGTATGTAGGTAGGTGTAAATAAAAAAAAAAAAATAGAATAAAAATGAATGGTATCTTACGTGTAGACTCATTATCCCGCAGCCTTACAAGTGCTATGTCGTGTAGAAGGTTGTCATATTGAAAATATTCGTGATATACCACATTTTCAACTTGTAAGTTGAGCAGACATTCGGGGTATACCTCAAGGGGATTGTCAGGCATTATTTGGAAACCACAATCAGTTCCATACTTTGCGAGCGTCACGTTGATCCTGAAAATATTTTTAAACTTATAGCTTTTTAAAGTTTAAATCCTATTAAACGATATCAGAAGTTTTTCTTTTCATAATACATTTTTTCTTCATCTACACTAATATTATAAAGCTGAAGAGTTTGGTTTTTGTTTGGTTGAACGCACTAATTTGAGGTTATGTGAAAAAAATGTTAATACAAAAGTTGTAGATCTTTATATACCTACAACTTCCATAGGACATAGGACATAGGCCATTCAACTTTTTTCCATAGGACTTGTAGTTTTTCCGGAAATCAAGATAAACCATTTTTTATCCTTAAAAACACCCCCTCCCACTTTCCGAACTCGGATCGACCGCAATTTATTTTTCCTTTAATTTTTATCATATTCTCCTCCTTTTCTAATGGATTTCATCCTACTGTACTTTTTTTCACTTTTTACCATTTTTTATGGCTTTGGCCCTGGTCTACAATGCATTGCTATATTCAAGAACTGACGCTGGGTTAAAAAAAGGACTACTATTATTAATACATACTTACGTTTTCAATGTGGCGCCGGGACTATAGACGCAAGAAGCAGATGTCAGTACATAGCGATGACTGATTAAAGCTCCTTCACAAGTAAATACTGATAGCTCTTTATTTTGCTTGAACGTCGAAATTAAAAATGCAAGCCAGGGAAACATATCTACGTCCGTTTCACTTTTATCTGAAATTACGAAATGAAAATAATAAAAATTGTTAGGATTATTGGAATAAAACTATCGTGAGCAATTGAACACAATCAGGAAATAATCAAGTGAGTTTCACCAGCGTTATAGCGCGAGCATTCGCCCATCCTTATATTTGATATCTCCGGTTTCGCCTATGTAGTTCCCGTTCCCGTGAGAAAATGGGAATAAAATATAGACTCACAATATGACACAAATAACATGGTTTTGTATTCGTAAAAAACCTTTAAAATTAGTTTAGTAGATGCAGATTACCCCCTACAATACTACAGACTTACATAATACTGACGGCCTCCGTAGCGCAGTGGCATGGGCAGTGGATTTACAAGACGGAGGTCCTGAGTTCGATCCCCGGCTGGGCCAATTGAGGTCTGGCTGGGGAGGCTTCGGCCGTGGCTACCGACAAACCGACCGTGGTTAACACCCAACCGACAAAAACGTACCGCCAAGCGATTTAGTGTCCGGTACGATGTCGTGTAGAAACCGAAAGGGGTGTGAATTTTCACCATACTCCTAACAAGTTAGCCCGCTTCCATCTCAGATTGCATCATCACTTACCATCAGGTGATATTGTAGTCAAGGGCTAACTTGTAAAGAATAAAAAAAAAGCACTGCCACGGACGCCATCTGAAAATACATAATGAGTAAACTATAATACATGCCTATAGCTGTTTCGTCGAGGTCATAAATGTTTTTACCACAGCACAGAGTATCAGGATTAGGCACTCTGCTGGCATTCGTACATTGGTCACCCCGTGATAATATATTTTCATTCACGAATGGCAAATCTTTTATAATTTGCTTTCCTTCATCTGAATTTGGTGTTATTTCACTTCCGTTAGAATTATTTTCGAATTTATTTGAGTTTGAACAACACACCTGTAAAGGTCAAAGAAGTATAATAATTAGTACTTACGTCCCTTCTTAGCGCGTTATCAACTGAGCCGTCAGGTCGTAGCTCTTTGCGTTAAATTAAGTGTTATTGGTAAGAGAGGTTTCTTACATATACAGGGCCCAAAAGTTTTCCCAGTTCATTTTCACTTCGTCCACGTGAAGATTTAGTTCTTCTCAAATCCCGAAGGAGTTATGGATTTTTCGAGTCAAGCAGCCCATGTAATGCTCAATAACCTCTTCTATATAACAGTAAAGGTCCCAGTAAAATCGGTTCAGCCGTTTCATAGATTAACCCGGACAAACAAACTGATAGATAGACAAAATATCTAAAAAACCTTGATTGTGTTTTAGTATTGTGTAAATAACATACTGTACTATTTTTTTCTTTTTTTTTACTTTAAACAGTTAATTTGAAATCACAGACAAACACTTTAATTAGTGTTGAAGATTATGATTTTGCAATAGGTTAGTTGATATCAAATTTAATATATAAAAAATATTAATTTAGTTTAGTCGATACATGGAATGAGGCTCCGAAATATATCGATATTAATTAATAAAGGATTTCTTAGAAAACTTAATTTAAAAATCATGTAATTTTTCAAATTTTCCAACGTCAAAAACGCTGTCGTCCATTTTGTGACGTCACAATGTTACTTGATATAATAAACGTCAAACTAATTACTACATTTTTGTCAAACGCTTCTTACGGTGAAGGGTTTTACATAATAACGTGACATCTCGTGACATCGTGACAATTTTATAAACGATACGATCAAAGTAGAACGATAAGTGTCGCCGCACACGGGCCACACGCGACAGCCACAAACGCCGCTACAAGAAGCAAGAAGGGGCCACAAAAGTAGCTGAAGCACGCGACAGCCACTTGTAGCCGGTGGTCGACACTTGCGGTCGGTGGCTGCTACTTTTTTAACCTTGTAGCGTGTAGCGGCCAGCGGCGTCCACCGTGTACGGTGAGCCCATATAAAATGTATGAAAACCACAGGAAATTTGCCGGTAGCTGCGTTTTGTGGTTGTGGCCGGTGGCCCGTATGCGGGAGCCCTAAGACCATTTAAAAATAAGTGTCAACTAGCCTATCACTTACAATGCCTTACGAGTATACTATTAGATGTTACCTTTAAGTCTCCTGACGCTTGTAGTTTACTATGATCTTCTTCCAACTTCCGCTCCTGCTCCTCTTGGTTACGCAATTTAGATGAATAATCGTCGATATTTACAGATTTTTCATAATCCTTATTAGTATCTAAAACACAAATATGCATGCTATATATTTTTTACTCTCTCTGAGAAACTTACTAACTCTGAGAAACAAATGTGGACAAGCACGCGTATGCACTTCATCCATTAACTGTTTGCTAACTTCCAGCTAAGCCTGTATTAAGCCTGTGTTGGAAATTAGGATTATCCTCATTGACTTCACAGTTGAACTACAATCCGAGAGGTCTTAGTTCGATTCCTGTTCGAGCGGAATCGTTTTCATGATTTATTAAGAGAAAAGCCTGAAAGCAAGACCTTTTTCATTTTACAAAAGCTGACAGTGTGGACGGGTCTCAAGGTGCTGGAATGACGACCCCGCTCTATGAAGCGCAGTGTTGGTCGACCCCCCACCAGGTGGACTGACGACATTAAGCGAGTCGCAGGGATTCGCTGAATGCAGGTGGCTCAGTATTGTGATGTTTGGAAGTCCCTATAAAAGGCCTTTGTCCTGCAGTGGACGTCCATCGGCTGATATGATGATGATGATGATGACAGTGTGGATTATGGATCATGGTTAGGTTTGGGAGGTAGTACCTAAGGTCCAGATCATCAATCCACCATAATAATTATAAACTTTATATAATATAATAATAGACTTTTACACAGGTCAAATCTTACCTTCGGTAATGGCACTCGCAAATAAAACAATAATCCAAAAAAAGAATTGTATGTTTTTAAATCTCATATTTTATTTTGTACATTCACTTCTATTACAAATGACTTGGCAAGGCGGTCTGTTGACTGATTCTAATTGAGAATAACCACAGAATACATTTGTACAAGATAACGGATAAATGGACAAAATATCGTTTATAAATATACTTATAATGTCTTTGTAATTAACTTATACGATTGAGTTTACTGCAGCATTTTCTAGGTTTCGTGATTTTACGGAAGGTAATTTTTTTGGCTTACAATAAAAAAAAAATACTTAATCATTAGGTATTCGGTGACAATAAACAGAGAAACGAGACTTTTCTAATCTATTAAAATAATTATGTGTTCAGAGATATAATTTTAGGGTTGCGCACAATCATTTAATGTATTGAAGTTTTGTGTATTGTAGGTTTAATTCAAGTCCGATCTTTAACTAACATGGTGAATCTTTCAATATTGTTTTCGAACGTTCCTGTGAAAACGGTGAATCTGTTGAGATATTGGTATGGAAACCAAACAAACAGTGTGAGATGGGGCGACGCGACATCTAGCGAATACAAGCTAAAATGCGGTGTACGCCAAGGAGGGCTGACCTCTCCTGACCTCTTCAGCCTGTATGTGAATGATCTGATCGAGGAACTGAGAAGAGCCAAGGTGGGTTGTCATATCGGGCCCACCTGCATGAATAATTTTAGCTATGCGGACGATATGGTTCTTCTCAGTCCCTCAATCAGTGGACTTCGTAAACTAGTTGCAATCTGCGAACGTTACGCCTTAGATCATGGCTTAAAATATAACGTCAAGAAAACAGTTACGATGGTGTTCCGTGCAGGCAGAGGTCCAGAGAGGATCCCTGGGGTGTTCCTTGAAGGAAATTTACTTGAAAGGGTTGAGCGGTTCAGATATCTCGGACACGTTGTGACTGAGGATCTCAATGACAATGAAGATATAGAGAGGGAGCGACGTGCTCTGTCTGTCAGATGCAACATGCTCGCACGTCGGTTTGCAAAGTGCAGCGAACAGGTCAAAGTGACATTGTTTAGAGCATACTGTCTATGCTTCTACTCATGTCAACTTTGGACCAAGTACACCAGACGCGCAATCAACAACATCAGGGTACAATACAATGATGCGTATCGTATCCTGATGAAGTTGCCGCGGTACTGCAGCGCGTCGGGCATGTTCGCGATGGCCAGAGTACCGGACTTCTTCGCGATCATCCGATCGCGAATCGCAAATTTTTGGTACCGTTTGCGATCCTCAAAAAATGAGATTCTCACCACGCTGGCTGAGTGTCTGGACTGCTCAATCTATAAACATTGGCTTTCAGTGCACCAAGAGCCTAATAGAAAGTAGCAGAACATACGAATATGTATAGATAATACCTATACTAGTTAGACAATTAAATTAGTGTAATGTCAATTTTAATAGTGTAATGTCAATTTTAATATTTTTACTATTTTTGTATTGTTAATATTATTGTTTGTTTTACACTGGGTTTTTACCTTTAAATAAACTATTATTATTATTATTATTATTATTGTGCGTATCAACTTACATAAATGATTATAAAACTTATTCATCAAAACCAATGTTTTGTTTTGTTATATACCTAGTACGTCTATTTATAATAATAGTTTTAGGTTATATAGATATAGATATATATATATCGATAGATATATATATATCGAGATATAGATATATCGAAAAACAGAGTCCAAATATTTTATAATTCCAATTTAATGTCAGATATAAAAAAACATAACAGATTAACATCGTTCGGTATCGGAACCCTATTCACGCGTATTCAACTTGCAGATGTTCAGTTTTTTTGATATTATCCTTAATCCATTCTAAATAAAGATGCACATTAGTATACAATGGAGGTCCATACTTTCCGTCGAATGTGATCTCTCCTATTGAACTAACTAAACCTATTAAATAATAACTTCCCTCATGAAGCATCATAACGGGGCTTCCAGAATTCCCTTCAGGTGTTTTATCCTTAGAACGGCTAACTGCACACATGTGGTACAAGCTTAAATTGGGATAATATTTCCTTTTACATGCATTATGTGATTCATGAAAGACGAAATGTGCTTGTTTAACGAAACGGTCTTTTTCGATGCCAAAGTCTAATGCTTCCTTGTAATTGCTTGCGGTTACCCAATTAGTAACGATCAGCAGGTCATCGGTGAGATGTTTGTTGTCTATATTGAAAGTTGGAAGACACACCGGTGCCGCATATCCTGAAATATGAAAATGTCTCAATAATTTGTATAAAAATAAATCCTTTTACCTCAAAAGGTACGGAAACCTTTTAGGGTTCTTAAAAACTTCTAAAATAATTTATTGAAAAACGCATATTTCGATAATCTCAAGGGAATCAAAACTAATACGGTACATCCCGTTGACGCATAAAATTGCTACGAACCACATACAAAAAAAAACTCAAACTATTCATTGTAATTAAATCTTTGAAAAAGGTTCGGTTCCTGAATAATTTATAATGATTATACGTATGAAGCCTGTGAGCCAGTCCGATTCGCGTTCCGAGTAAAGATAAGGAATTTGGAGTATCCGGGACATAATAAATAGTTATGTATTATGCCTAGTACTAAATTTATTTATACTTGGTGTAGCTATGGGTAGGTTCGAATCCTGTTTGGGGCACGTGCCTCCAACTTTTCAGTTATGTGCAATGTAAGAAATTAAATACTTATCTCGTGTCGCAAACGGTTAAGGAAACCTGCATTCCTGAAAATTTTCTTAATTCTCGTGTGTGGATAATGATGATGATGATGATGATGATGATGATGATGATGATGATGATGATGATGATGATGATGATGATCATGACGATGATGATGATGATGATAAAATTGTAACTTACGTTCAGGTATTTGATTTTCAAGCTTTATAAGAGCTATATCATTTACAAGGTATTCATGTTGGAATTTCTCGTGAACTATCACTCTCTCGGCTGCTGCTTTTGAATAACAATAAAGAATTGTTTCAAAAGGATTGTCAGACATCGTTCTAAACGCACAATTGTTACCATATACGGGGAGAGTCACTTCAACCCTGAAAATAATGGAGTTAGAGTTAGTTTTACATAGATACTGCGTTTCATATACCTATATTGTTCATTATTTATATGTTTAGTTTCTTGAATATAATAATATGGCGCGCCCCTCCGTAGCCTAGTAATATCGTGTGTTATACAAGGTTTTAGGTGATACCTAAAACCTTGTATAACGCACGATATTCTGAAAGGTTTTTAAGATTGCTTTGACTGTACTAAATCTTTACTTAACATTAACATCTGATCGTAATTCTTGTACTCAAAGATCATCAGATCAAACATTTACGTTGGGGTCCCAAGGTGCTGGAATGGCGTTGGTTTCGCAAAGCGCAGTGTTGGTCGACCTCTCACAAGATGGACCGAGGACATCAAGTGGGTTGCAGGGAGCCGCTGGATGCTAACGGCTCGAGACCGTAATGTTTGGAAGTCTATACAAGAGGACAATGTCCAGCAGATAATGATGACGATGATGAAGAATCTCACCTGATGGTAAGTGATCATATAATTTAAGAAGGAAGCAGGCTAACTTGTTAGGCGGAGGATGAAAATCCACACCCCTTTCGGTTTCTACACGGCATCGTACGCTAAATCGCTTGACGGTACGTCTTTGCCGGTAGGGTGGTAAATAGTCACGGTCGAAACCTCCCACCAGCCAGACCTGGGTCAATTAAGAAAACCTCAATCCTCCGTTTTGTAAATCCATGCGCCACGGAGGCCGTCCTTGCTTTGTAGTACATTCAAAACAGGCCCATTATAACTTACTTTTGCAATACAAGTCTAGGTTTATCGACGCAATGGGCAGCGGTTAAGACATGTCGGCGACTTATTAAAACTCCTTCACAGCTGTATATTTCCTCTTGGTCGAACGTCGAAATCAGAAATGCAGTCCAAGGCAACATATCAATATCTTTTGTAACATCATCTAAAATAACATAGTTATCAAGTACATGAAAAAAAATCTAAACAAATATCATAGATAGTAAAAATTTCCAATGGAAAGCTACATTAACAGGAAGTAACTTATGCTATATTTTATACCTGCTAACTTATGCTATATTTATATTTAAATACATATGACTATATTTTAACTAACACGGGAATGGAAACTACGCGAGTGAAACCGCTGGATTCTACTTGTACATATGATTTCTGTGATTCTGGTAGTTTTATATAAAACAAGATTAATTCTACATGTAGCACCAGAAAGCCAAGATAAATGAGCCCAATCTTGATAGACTTCTCTTATTTGCTTTAGAAGTTTCTATGGCTAACACAAACTCGACTCCATGGGCCTCTCTTATTTGGTTTTATAAGTTTCTTTGCCTAACACAAACTCGACTCTATGGACCTCTCTTATTTCGTTTAGAATTTTCTATGGCTAAAACAAACTCGACCCCATGGGCCTCTCATATTTGGTTTAGCAGTTTATATGGCTAACACAAACTCGACCCGATGGGCCTCTCTTGGTTTAAAAGTTTCTATAGCTAACACAAACTCGACTCCATGAGCCTCTTTTAATTGGTTTACAAATTTCTATGGCTAATACTAACTCGACTCCATGGGCCTCTCTTATTTGGTTCAGAAGTTTCTATGGCTAACACAAACTCTCGACTCTATGGGCCTCTCTTATTTCGTTTAGAAGTTTCTATGGCTCACACAAATTCGACCCGATGGGCCTCTCTTATCTGGTTTAGAAATTTCTATGGCGAACACAAACTCGACTCCATGAGCCTCTTTTAATTCGTTTAGAAGTTTATATGGCTAACACAAACTCGACCCCATGGGCCTCTCTTATTTGGTTTAGACGTTTCTATGGCTACCACAAACTCAAGTCCATCTTTCGCGGTACCGCATTATTTTATTCTCACTAGAAACGAATTTATCATAAGAATTGAGTCTATTCGAACGTCAGAAGTAGTATTATTTCAGCATACAGGATTACCCACACACTAAAAGGGCAAGTTACAAAATAAAGAATTTACCAAAATTTAAAATAACTGTTGTTATCGCCGCGTTGCAACGACTTGCGATACGGACGGCTTCAGTGTGCTCGTGGCGTTCGAGCCGTCCTCATCTCTTGTTGTGTAATTCTTTACTTGGGATAGGCGGGAAGAGTGACTTGAGTGGAAAAGGGGAGAGTTTGGTAACAGTCAGGTACCTTTAACCCTACACACAACGTTCACAAATGCGTGACTTCACTCAAGGTCTCTCTCTGCCATTCTAGGGTCTTATTTTGGTTACAGTTTGATTTGTTAATTAAGTTGTCCTGACAAATGTTGTGAATCATCATCACCTTTGTTCGACATTAGTTTTCTTATTTTAAACCTGCTAAAACTATATTAATTAGATACGAATTATAAAATGACTGTAGTTTTTACAGAACGCAAACTTACATACGTATTGTATTCATGTGGCTTTCTCTTTAACTGTACAACCGTATGGGATAGATGTGCAAGAAGTTGTGTACATATACCCGAAAAAGTTTTTGAATTACGAACAACAAAAGTGGCACGCGCCTAAAACAACCACGTAACAAAAGTGTTACAAAGACGTGCCAGTTGTGCTAATGTTGGTTGTTTGTAAATTCTGTTGGTGTACAATATATTAGGTAGTAGGTATTTGATTATAAGTCCTTCTTATAAAATATGAAGGAAATAGAACAATAGGTTGAACAATTAGAACACAATAAAAATACAAAAATTATAGATTAAGCTGTAGAACATTTATAGTAATAAATCAATGACATTTTTCCTTTTTTTTTAAATTGTTATATCATGTGGCATCCGTGGTATTGTTTTGATTTTTAATAGAGAGGACTTGGATTCAACTCTATGGAAATTTCTATATTGGCTCATGGTCTGGTGATAGATGCCGTGCCAAGCTACCACCTAACCGGCATAGACAACCGACTAAACTTTTCGGTACTGCCCCGCAAAAATCATTAAAGGTAGCTACAGCTAAGATGTCTAGTATGTTAATCTCTTTTGAGTTCATCATCATCATATATCAGCCGATAGACGTCCACTGCTGGACATAGGCCTCTTGCATGGACCTCCAAGCACAACGGTCTCGACCCGCCAGCATCCAGCGGCTGCCTGCAACCCGCTTGATGTCTTCGGTCCACCTAATGGGGGGTCCACCAACACTGCGCTTGCCGGTTTTGAGTTACCCCACTATTATTTTCGTCTGCATCGTCACTTGACATCAGGTGAGATTGCAGTTAAGACCTTTTTTTATTGAGAAATAATACAATATGGAACTTAAGCTAACTTATCCTTAAAACTATACAAATCATGTCAACGAGGAATGGTGGCAAGAATACTGGCTGCATATCTTCGCTAGACAGCCAGCTGATCCTTTGCGAAAAAAACTAAGCTATGCTTTTTATCACCAGTCGAGGCAACTAGCCGCAGTGAAATAATTAGTAAATTTTTTTGGCACTGCGACTATCTTGGGCCATGGAGCCCAAGGGTCTCCACGGCAAAAGGAACAACTCTTAGTGAGAGACCTACTTGTGCCTCTCAGCGGTTTCGACTTTTTCTGCTGCGGCTCCCGATCTTGATTCTGCCAAGGATTATCTTGTACCTATATATCTTGTACCTTGTATATGAAATAACAAATAAAAAAATAAAATGTACTTACTATTAACAATATCGTCCAGTTCAGAAATATTAATACCGCAGCATAAAGTATCAGGGTTAGGCAGTAAGCTTGCTTTTGCTGCGCAATGGTCACCCAAACTAAGAACACTATTAGAGGGTTTATTCTTGTTCCCATATTGCCAAGGTCTTCTGTCTGGATTTGCTGATCTTTTAATAACACTTTTAATTGAATCGCTATTAGGTATATCAGTTGAGATATTATTTTCCTTTTCCAAGGTATGTAAGTTTGGACAACACACCTGAGAAGAATAAAGAATTAAATTATCACCGTAACCTCTAAAAGCTGTCCATCTTCACTTTATTTAATGTTTAACATGTGTGAAGTCTGCCAATCCGCATCGGGCCAGCGTGGTGGCCTATTGGCCTAACCTATTCTGTGAGAAGACTCGAGCTCATCAGTGAGCCTAGTTGATAATGATGATGATGATGAATCAAATTAGTTTTAGATAATTAAATAGGGGATACTTGAGTTACTTGATTGATCCATTAACACCCGTATATGTTAGATATTTAAAAAAAATGTTTATGTAATTTAAAGACAAACTTTAGGTTTTAAAACATTTTAAATAGTAAATTAAGGAATGCGTGATAGCCCAGTGGACCTTTGCCTCCGATTCCGGAGGGTGTGGGTTCAAATCCGGTCCGGGGCATGCACCTCCAACTTTTCAGTTGTGTGCATTTTAAGAAATTAAATATCACGTGTCTCAAACTGTGAAGGAAAACATCGTGAAAAAACCTGCATACCAGAGAATTTTCTTAATTCTCTGCGTGTGTGAAGTCTGCCAATTCCGCATTGGGCCAGTGGACTATTTGCCTTAACCCTCTCATTCTGAGAGAGTATGGGTTGATAACGAACGAAATTAAAGTCGGACTTATTATAGTGATAAAATTTTAGAAAATATTTACATGACTCTCTTCAGATATAGATGTAACTTCATCTACAGTTGATCCTCCAGTGTTTTGTTGTATTTTACAAGGAACAAGTTCCACTTTCGGGCCACCTTTATTAATAAGTGATAAAGATGGACACTCTTCCATTTTCACACATCGTTCACAATTATGAGTAGTTCCTAAAACACAAATGTAAGTATTCAACAGAACATAAAATACCTATAAGTCTGTTTGTGTATAAATTATATATTTAATTTTAATTATATATTGTAAATATGTCTGTATTATAAGTCTGGTTTTGTGTCTGTCTGTATTTATGTCTGTAATATAAGTCTGGTTTTATATGAAGATTTTTCCATTAAAATCTTATTATCAAATCAAAAATCATTTATTTCAAGTAGGCTCAGTTTAAAAGCACTTTTGACACGTCAGTTGACTATTTGTAAAGATTCTACCACTGGTTCGGAAGGCAGGTTCTGATGAGAAGAGACCCGCAAGAAACTCAACAGTTGCTTTTTTTAAAAAAATCATACAGTATAATAATTTACAATTTATGACGACATTAGCTATTGCTATTGTTTGTTTGTTTATTTTATTTATATTTATTTTCAAGTTATATTTATGTTTATTATATTTATTGTTTGTTGTATTATTACCTATTGTTTTATGGGTGCGATACGAATGATTCCGATATCCTATTTCAGTCACAATAAATCGAATACAAATTTTTGGAATTAGCTATTTACTTTATGTTCCGTTATGCCGGTTCTTTATATAGCACATATTTGAACATTTAATTTTCTATATTCTGCTTTGCAACTGCACTGTACTTTACTTTAACTGATGATGATGATGATGATTGAACTGACACAACTCGGCAAAGTGCATTTCTTTGCGCACTTATTTGAACAATTATGCTAATTCCTGTGCCAGATTTAGCTTACTTAGAAAGCTATGTGTAGCCGCGGTATCATATTATTTTTTGTTCTGATGGAATGAACAATATAGAAGGGCATTCGCATGTATAGGTGAATTAAAGTATTTAACTTCACGTTTATCAACAACAATACTCTAAGCAATAAATAATTGGATCTGTATCGTATTTCTTACCTTCTGTAATGACACTGGCAAATAAAACATAAGTCCAAAAAAGGCATTTTATCCTATTTATATCTGTCATATTTTCTTTTATTCTCCTATGTCTCAGATTACGTTGACCAATCAAACAACGTAGTCCGGTGACTTCCTCTGATTGAGTATTTGTATACTTACAGTTAAAAATGAGAAATATCAAATGTCTGTAATTATGTTTGAAGCTATGTTGTTGTCATCTGATTCTGATAACATAAATGTTTGTGGTTAATGGGATCTTACCACTAATTGCTAACAAGATTATCTAGGCCACGTTTAATATTTAATACTAGCGGACGTCCGAGACTTCGTCCGCGTGAAACCTTACTACTACCCTACCCTACTCCCACTCTACAGATACCCTACCATACAGGGGATGAGTAGGGACTCAGCCCTACCCCTACCCTACCCCTAACCTGCTCCTACCCTACTTCTACCCTACCCTACCGTACCCCTACCGTATCCCTACCTTACGCCTACCCTACCCCTACCCTAGTGTACCCTAGTGTACGTGGTGTTGATTTTAGTCGTTACTGAAAAAGCCACATGAAATAAAAAATAATGTCTGAGAAACCAACATGTTTATGATAGGTAAGTCTTTAATAAGAGCCATGATATTCCAGTGGATCTGATCTCTGCCTCCGATTCCGGAGGGTGTGAGTTCGAATCCGGCCCGGGGCATGCACCTCCAATTTTTCAGTTGTGTGCATTTTAAGAAATTAAATATCACGTGTCTCAAACGGGGAAGAAAAACATCGTGGAAGGAAACCTGCATACCAGAGAATTATCTTAATTCTATGCGGGTGTGAAGTCTGCCAATCCGCATTGGGCCAGCGTGGTGGACTATTGGCCTAACCCCTCTCATTCTGAGAGGAAACTCGAGCTCAGCAATGAGCCGAATATGGGTTGATGATGATAATGATGATGATTTCTTTAAACAGGTGGGCATGCCTGGGCCCATAACCTGTAGAAAATTAATTAAAGACTATATTCTTAAACCACGTTTTATTTCTAGAACTTTTTACAACCATTAACATAGATAAGAGAGACGGCTGTCACAGACAATATAAAAGTTAGTTCAGCCACAGATATAATTAGTGTTTAATGTTGCTATTATTCTAACAAAATTAATGCATTTTAATGTTTTACAATTTTATTAATCCATGAGAAATAACGGTACACATTTGTAAACAGCGACGGCAATGCCTTGCCACCATCTTGGACATCTCTTACTGCGCTAACTACACCAATCACATAATAATTCTGTTCGTACATCATCATAAGGGGACTTCCAGAGTCTCCTTCACGTATCTTTACACCCGTAGCGCTAGCTGCGCAGATGTGCGATAAACTTAATAGCGGATACTTTTGCAGGCATTCGGTACGTGGTACGTGGTAGACCAGTGTTGCCAGTTTCATAAAATTGTCTCCGTCGATGCCCAAGTCGCGAGCGTAGTATCCATATAGATTCCTCACTCGATCCCATCCCGCTGCAAATATCGGTTCATCTGCAAAAAGTTGCTTCTTTTCTTCTATGTTGAATTTCGGGAGGCAAATAGGTGCCACATATTCTGTAATTATAAAAATCAATTGTATCAACTAATAAAATAAGTCTTCGAACAGTGCGTGTTGCCAGTGATGACCTATGGTTCCAAGACTTAGTTGCTTCATAAGAAGCCTCATAAGAAGGCTCAGAATCACACAGCGGGCGATGGAACGAGATATGTTAGGAGTATCTAACCAAAGTCACCGACATAGCTCAACGAGTTGGGAAGCTGAAGTGGCAATGGGCGGGGCACATAGTTTGAAGGGCCGATGGACGTTGGGGTCCCAAAGTGCTGGAATGGCGACTACGCACTAGTAAGCGCAGTGTTGGCCGACCCCCCACCAGGTGGACTGACAACGTCAAGCGAGTCGCAGGGATTCGCTGGATGCAGGTGGCTCAGTATCGTGATTTTTGGAAGCCCCTACAAAAGGCTTATGTCCAGCAGTGGACGTCCATCGGCTGATATGATGATGATGTTGATGATGATGAAAAAAATAAGTTATTATTGTATAGCTTAGTAAGTTTGGTGATCAGTCATCTATGTACCTTGTGTGTGATATCCATGAAGGGTTGTCACTGAGCAACAGTTGACATTTGTTACATAGAATCTTAATTTCGTATAATATGTTAACTAAAGGTACGGCAAAGTTAGTGAATTAGGCTGCTGGTGGAAGGCCGTTAAATACCGTTAGGATAATTAATCGTATACTAATAATTAATGATAATGATAATGATGACGGTTGTTGATGAGGCCTTGCTTTCAAATAATGCATTTCATGCAATCAATTAATATGTACCTAAATACAATAGTAGATTGTTATACAAGGGGCTAAAAAGACCCATTATATACGAGGTATTTTAAGGGCACGAGTTGTAAGGCGAAGACCGCTAAATAGAAATCGAGTTTAAAATGGGTTTAGCCCCGCATGTTACACTATACTTTCACTACGACTGCGAGAAATAAAAATAATTCAGTACAGTATTCAATGTTCAAATTCTTTTTGCAGACGCAGCTCGCAACTAAATTAAAATGAAATTTAAAAAAAAAATACGCATTCCACAGACAAGAATTTGTTCCAATTTCAAATTTTTATCAAACAATCAGGGCCTCAGTACATAATGTACTCGTACCCACCTATGAAGATTCAATTGACGAATAAAACCTCCTTCCGCCTTTTAAATAGAAAAGTAATTTCTTACGTGCAGATGTATAATTCTCCAGCTTTAAGACTGCTATGTCGTGTTTATATGAAAGCTTTTCACTTTGATAATGGTCGTAAACATAAACATTTTCAACCAAAATATTTGGGGATGTACAATCGGGAACAATTTCAAATGGATTGTTAGGCATCGCTCGAAGACCACAACCGCTGCCATACATTGCGAGTACCACTTCTGCCCTAGAAAATTTATTAAAGTTAAATCATATAGGTACACAATACGAGTAAAACATATCATAAAATTAGCTGGTTTATGATTCATTTCAATAAGTAATTCAATTAATTAAAAAACCGGCCATGTGCGACTTGAACTCGCACACGGAGGGTTTCGTACAAACCTGTGGGTAAATATTATGATATTGTTATTGCTAAATGAGATCAATAACATTACAATGTGAAAAGCTGGAGGAGCATAAATTTAAGACAAAGGTCCCTATCGTTTCGATTCCTTTATCACTTGTTTATCAATACAAGCAAGTTGTATGATAATAACCAAAACCAACAATATATATTTTTTATTTTTTTATTCTTAACAAGTTAGCCCTTGACTACAATTTCACCTGATGATAAGTGATGACGCAATCTAAGATGGAAGCGGACTAACTTAGGAGGAGGATGAAAATCCACACTTCTTTATTTTTCTACATGACATCGTACCGGAACGATAAATCGCATGGCGGTACGTCTTTATCGGTAGGGTGGTATTTTCAAGTTTATTAATTTGTTTTTTTTTATTGTATGATGTAGCTAATTTATGCTTTTTGCAATTTTTCTTTATCTGTGTTATAATACATTGTTTTCTACAACATTTAAAGACTCTGATTCCAGGAAGTAACCTGTAGGTTTTGATTGTGATTGTAAGCGTCAAAAAATTACAGCATAAACGGCTGTATCGTTGTAGGCTGTGGCTTAGAAGTTACATTTTTTTTTCACAGCTCTAGGGGACAGTAGACCGGAGTATTGATTATGAATGTCAGGTTGATACCTCCACGCGTTCCTCAGACAAAAGGTCTTGACAGAAAGACAGACGGAAAGACGGACAACCAAGTGATCCTATAAGGTTTTCGTTTTGTTCCTTTTGAGGTACGGAACCCTAAAATGTTAAGAAAAATAACTTTACCTTCCTGTCGAGGAAGCGACATGCGGCCCTTATGATTAGCTTTCGAACCTCTTTGCAATTTTGTCTATTTGATCTACTCACATTTATAATAATAGACTTACTTACTACTTACTTTACTAATGTAACATTTGGTCGTTTGACGCAATGAGCGGCGGTCAGGACATGATGACGACTAATTAGGGCTCCCCCGCAGCTGAATATTGATAGCACATTATTTTTGTCATCCTTGAATGTTGAACTCAGAAAGACTGACCATGGGAACACATCATTTGGGCGATCTATAAAAATATGTTGTTAAACACAAATTACATTTAATTCAAAATGAACTTTGTTTACAAACGAGTTTAAAATGTAACTCAGTGAAGCCGTGATAGCCCAGTGGACATGACCTTCTGTTGATTCAGAAGGTGTAGGTTCGATCCAGTCCGGGGCATGCACTTCCGGCTTTAATTTTGGCTTTAAATTTCCGGAGTTAATTTCTTATGTGATGAGAAATTAAATACCACGTGCCTCAAACGAAAGAATTGACGTGAATTTTCTTAATCCTTCCAATCCGCATTCCTATTGATGATAATTATTTTTTTTAACCGACTTCCAAAAAGGAGGAGGTTCTACGTTCGGCTGTATGTATGTTTTTTTTATTTTATTTTATTTCATTTTTTTTTATGTATGCCCAGCGATAATTTCGTCAATTATGGACCGATTTTGAAAATTCTTTTTTTGTTTTGTAGGGTTTACTTCCAGGATGGTCCCATTTTTTTCATGTCAGGATCTGATGATGGCATCCTGGAGAAATTGAGGGGAACTTTCGAAAGTTGTAGAGACGGCTAGTACGTTTGTTAGTGTTTCCATAAGGTATTTTAAACCACTACAACTTTAGGAAGGTTTGGAGTTGGTCTGATGATGGAGCCGAAACACAGACGATGGAACTCGTCAAGGATTTACAGCAGTCACCTTTCGTTTGGGCTTGATTAATTTGTATTAATGAGTACTTTCCACCTATATGGGTTGTAACTGTATTAAGGGTCTGGTGATGAAGACGAGGGACAGTGAAGAGAACTCCTCGACGGTTCACAGTAGCTACCTTGTGTTTGGACTTGATAAATTTGTATTGATGAGAACTTACCACCTAGATGGATTGTGACTGTATTAAGGGTCTGGTGATGAAGACGAGGGACAGTGAAGAGAACTCCTCGACGGTTCACAGTAGCTACCTTGTGTTTGGACTTGATAAATTTATATTGATGAGAACTTTCTACCTAGAAGGATTGTGACTGTATTAAGGGTCTGGTGATGAAGACGAAGCACAGTGAAGAGAACTCCTCGACGGCTCACAGTAGCTACCTTGTGTTTGGACTTGATAATTTTGTATTGATAAGAACTTTCCACTTAGATAGGTTGTGACTGTACACACGCAGTGGGTATGCTAACACTAAAAATAAAAAAAATAAAAATTTTAATAAAAAAATTCAACCGACTTCCAACTCAAGCTGCTAGTCGGTTGAATTTTTTTTATTAAAATTTTTTTTTGCCATAACCTTTTTCAAACAGCACTTTTGCTCCTGCCATAACAAAGTTAAAGTACATAAAAAACCTATCCAATGATATATCGCATATTGTTATTGGTATTTAGACAGGCTCCCGTACATTTTTGTCGGTTCTCCTTTTAAACTGCTAAAGTAGGTAGTCCGAACAAGCCTTTAGGGTAATCTATTGTAAAATTCCGTTTTGTAGTGATATCGTAATAGTAACAAGCAAGAAACATTTTCATACCTGTGGCAGTACCATCGAGGAAAGGAGTGCTTATACCGCAGCAAAGACTTTCTGGTGTAGGCAGCAAGCTTGCCGTGTAACATTGGTTACTCCGAGAAAATGCATATCTATTTCCAGATGACAAATTGTTTTGGTATGGTTCTCCTTCATACGGACTGGGAGATCTTTTAATAATATTTTTAGTGCTATGTGGCAGTTTATTTCCTTCGTTGGTTTCATTTGTCCAAGAGCTTGAGTTTGGATATCGTTCCTAAGTAGGTTGAAAACGCACATCACGTAATTGTCATTTTTTTCAACCGATTTAAAAAAAGAGTAGGTTCTCAAATTGACGCCTATGTTTTTTTTTAATGTTTGTTAGGTACCTAATAAAAATCGGTTTAGTAATTTTGTGTTAAAATCAAAATAACTGAAATACGTCTTTGAAGTCGGTTCTATTTTTATGCAAAAAAGATTATTTAGTCGCTAATCGAAACATTTGTTTGAAAAATGTTTTATATTTTACAAATAATAATATCAATTTGGATTTATGCAGATTCTCGTTAACTCAAACAAAGACTGTATTGAATAGGTATTTCAATCTACTCACATAATTGTTTACTGATGAAGATGCCACCGTTGATCCTGAAGGAAATTTTTAATTTAAAACAAGGATTCAATTATTTACTTCTAATGTACACCTAACAACATATTTTAGGTTAAAAAACACTCGAAAATATATATTTTTTTATTCTTTCCAAGTTCGCCCTTGATTACTATAGCACTTGATGGTAAGTGATGATGCTACCTAAGATGGAAACGGGCTAACTTGTTAGGAGAAAGATGAAAATCCATACTCCTTCCGGATCGACACCGGAACGCTAAATCGATTAGTTGTACGTCTTTTTCAATAGGGTGGTAACTAGCCACAACCGAAGCTTCCCACCAGCTAGACCTGGACTAATTAAGAAAACCTCAATCGGCGTAGCCGGGGATCGAACCCAGGACCGCCGTCTTGTAAAATTCACCGCCCATATCGCTGCGCCACGGAGGCCGTTAATGACTCAAACTTGAAAGTTACTTCAAAACTTGATGTCACATAATAAATTGTAGGTATATGCCGTATATACTTATCAAAACATGATGAGTTTCCACTCAATCTAAATAAGAATAATGGGAATAAGAGTGAGTTTCAAAAGTGTTACAGCGGTTGAAAATATAAAACTTTCGAATTAAGTTTACTTTACAATTAAGACTTTGTTTGTGTTTATTTTACTTGCAGTAAAACTAATGTAATCATGGCTAAATGATTTACCGTATATAGCTACAAATTGTTCTGGTCTACTATAAATCTTACCTTTTGTATTAGCACTCGCAAATAAAACCATAATCCAATAGAGGTACCACGTCATATTGTTTATTCTCATATATTTTATTATGTGTAGTGTAGTGGTAGAATCTTCAACAAAAAAATCTTCAAACAGATATTCAACTGACGTTTCAAAAGTGCTTGTAAACTGAGCAAAACTTGAAATAAATTAATTGAGAATTATGATTTTATATTTGCCTTTATCACAGACAAGTTTTAACCAATAGGACAACGTATTCTGTTCTTAACTTATGATTGAGTTAACTATATAGAGAACTTCAATATGTAGTTATTAATAATAATCTCTTTGTACCTGGCAGTGTCATATGATAACAAAAATGGTTGTGGTCAATGGCCAATGGCCACTTATCACTAATTGGTGTAGTCGAATATATAATCGAATCGGCTAGCTTCTGTATTTATCAATAATGTACCTATCCTATGTAGTAATTAGATCTGTTGTCAGGAGTATTAAATCATCATACAACAGTTTACAACAATGTTTTTTAATGAGAAAGAATACAACAAGGAAGTTAGCTTACTTATCCTAATAACTATACTACACCATGCCCACGTGGAATGGTGGCAAGAATACTGGCTGCATTTTAGCGCTGGACAGCCAGGAGAGAAATTAAGGAGAACTTTCAAAAATTATATTGATGACTAGTGTGTGTGTGTGTGTGTAAATTTTTTCAATAAATATTTTAAAGCAGTACAATAGGTAGTAGTAGTAATAGTAGGTAGTATAATATGAAGGTTTGGAATCGATCTGATGATGGAGCCACAATACAGATGAGGGAACTCTTCAAAGGTTTACATAAATTACCTAGTGTTTGGACTTGATTAATTTGTATTGATGAGAACTTTCCACCTAGATAGGTTGTGATCCCTTGCTCTTGGTTTAAATCTGAGAAAATTTTTGATGTTATTGTGTAGAGGCGAAGGGAAGAAGCAACAACTGTAATAAACTCATTTTAAAATCTTCACAAAAAGCTTACCAAATATTTTCTATTTATTTTTCATTATGATCAGCAACATGAACATCTTCATCTCGACAATATAAAATTACAGATCAGAAGTAGGTATAGTGTACGTTGTGAATATTATATTAGATCTTTATATCTTTGCCACATATCTTGTCAGGTTGTTTTACTTTACTGTTTATCCTATAGGGTCTAAGCGACTGCTTTGTCTTAAAATTCTTTAAACATGTATAGTCATAATTTGTGATAGCTTAAACAGGTGACTCGGTTCGATGTTGTATCTTGGAGACGGTTAAATAAACTTCAATCTAGTTATGATGATCAGATATCAGGTATTGTCACCGAGGCACCGAGGAATACTCTTTTCATCTTCATAGTATTTCTAATGACTTGTAAATAAAAGTTTTCAAACATAGCAATCTAATAGGGGAGTCACAAAGCCTGGATCACATTGGTTAAGTCTCTTATTTTATATGACAAGGGTTTCCACGTAAATAGTGTTACAAAGCAGTGTTGACCGCTTGTCAATTTTCTCAAAGGGAATCACAAAACTGTGTTCGCTAATTGGTAAGTCGAAAACGAAAACAAAGTAAGCATTCACGTAGACACAATACTCGTAGTACGAGATTTTGCCAATTCGATAATACATATGTATAGCAAGGACGGAAGAAAAAAGCATTATTTAGTAATTTATCACTGTACAGTGACCGACTTCAAAAAGGAGAGGGTATACTCTCCATTTAGTCCCATTGCCATCGTGTCAAGATCTGATGATGGAATACTAGAAAATCTAAGGAGAACTTTCAAAAATTATATCGATGACTCGTTTGTTTGTAAATTTTTTCAATAAGTATTTTAAAGTGGTATAATATAATGAAGGTTTGGAATCCTTGGAATCGATCTGATGATGGATGGAGTAGAGATAATAGATGTTATTTTTCGCTTTTTAGTTTATTGGAATACGTTTTTAGGTTTTGAGATCGGTTGTATTTTTTTCATTAAAATTTTATTATTTTATTACTGCTTATGGAAATAATGGAATTTGAAAGGGGTTGAGGAATTAATAATTAAATATCTAGGATTCAGATAGGATAGGAACGAAAGGCCAAAGAAAAGTTGGATATGTGTGTAAAAGAAATGGATGATCAATTTACGAATGACAGAAGCGATTGGAAGAGATTGACAAAACATTTTAACGACACCAATTATGTGGGATAAAAGCCAAGAATGTAATATTAGGAGTAAACCAATGTTTGGAGTTATAGACACTCGAAAACCAACAAACTTTTCGAATTGCGGTAACTCGCTCTAATGTTTTCAGCAGATGAAAATCAATTAGCACGAAACAGTCTCACTTCGTTGACACAATGGATTGAATCGGTCGGAGCGTTTGTTCGGTGACAATGGGCTCCACTAGTTGTTTGATTTTATTTAAACACAAGTTTGTTGAAATCTTTAACGGTTTTTCCTTTACCGGTTTTTTGACAAACTACCCCATTGCCGAAGGAGGATTATGTTTGTCGGACATGCCTCATTTTATTAACCCCCGACGCAAAAAGAGGGGTGTTATAATTATGTTTGACCTGTCGGTCTGTCAGTCTGTCTGTCTGCCTGTCAGTCTGTCTGTGACACCATTTATGAATTAATTTGTAAAACTAAATAAATAAATAATAAAATGAAGGACTTTCCATACCAATTTTCTATGACACGCTCTACAATCTACTTAATATTAATTACTAATTTGTCTCAATTTTGAGAATTATGTAGGCTAGATATATTATTTTCTGCAATACCGCCGGGAACGGGAATTATAGATCACAGCGATCTTCTATGTTTTATCCGATTCCAAAACTCTGAATTTAGAAAATCTTTTTCTATATATTTCTTAAATGTAAACAGGTAAACAAATACATCTAAAATACATGAATTTTATTTACAGAATGGATTTTATACACAATAAATAATAACATGAATTGAAATTCAAATACATCGGTAAGATTTAAAGCAAATTGGATCCCTTTATGCGCATATTTATGTGAAGTGTTTATAATGTTAAAAAATTGTGCCGTGGTAGGAGGCCCCGTCCGGAACGAAATTTTTCATAAATAAAAAAAATGAGATTTCAAAGATTTTTAAACTACATTTTAGATTGAATTAGAGTTATAAATCTATTTAAAGAAGTGTACACTTTTGTATTAAGTTCGAATCAATTTCTAAAATTCATTCTAAAAATTTTAATTGTTTTTGGCTCAATTGGTAATTCAGACATGAGTTCCGATATTAATTTTATCTTGACATCTACTTACACGACGTTCTGGTAAAAAGAGTTTTGAAACTCGACACAAACAGACAACCAAAAAACTGATTTCACAACAGATCCGATGTTCTCCTAAAAAAAATCGGTCGTCTGTAAAGTCGGTTTACTGACGATAGTTGAACGTGTCAACATCATAAGAAAATACTTTGATTTTCAAAAGAAAATGTTCGTTTTTCTAAAATACTGTTTTATAATCTTCATACACCAGAATATACTTTATTTCTTGTAAAAAAAGTTGGCAACCCTAGAGCGAGGGAACGACGCATGACGTCATCTTTTTTCGAATCGGCCGGCTTCATCGAATTATAAGACGTTGTCACGTCAAAAATCATTATGTAATTCGGTCATTTTCATTATTCGTCATTTCGAATATTATTCTCCTAATAGTGATTTAAAGAGTTACTACTCACTTATTACTCAACGTCATACCAAACAAAATAGTTACATGTAAGTAGTATACGAAGTTATTTTGTTAGGGGGCGGGCAAAGCCAAGTCTCTTCAGTGCAAAATCCGCAACGAGGTACGAAAGGAAATGATATTCTGAACAGATTATCTGGTTAATTTCCCGCCGCAAACACTAGCTATTTCCGTTTGTGCACTCTAAAATAAACTAAATAAAGCAGCTAAACGGAAATACATCAATTTATTTCAAAATCGTTCATTAAAACATTTATCCAGTGTGTTATATTTGTTCTTTACGGTATTAGCTGAGTTTTTTTTTTATTTAGTAAGAAAAGAGAGAATTAGCTGGCGATCTTTCAGGCGCAATTCCTAGTAGTTCTTAACAAAGAAGTCCTGGGTTCTATTCCCAGCTCGAGACAACCCACCACCTCCTATGGCCCACCCGACTTGGCAGTCATACGGGCCGAATCAGTGGGAGGGCACACAAACAAATAAAAGCTCATGTAGTTGTAACGTTAAGAAAAAAGGCGACGAGTGTCGCATGGGAAATTATAAGCTAGACGAAAGCTTTCACGCGTCCACCGAGGGTCATAATTTTGATAGTGCTACTTCAAAAATAAGATTTCGTTTGTTTCAAAAGTAGTCGAAAGCTTTATTTGTTTTCAGATATTGAAACATATCTTTAAATTACTCTAATGTTATGGCCTCACAGCAGTTCAAGCAAATATGTACGGACGTTTCTAAATTATTGTTGTAGGCTTATTAGAGGAGTAAATGAATACATAAAATAAGCATATTCTGAAAGTCCTCAGAAACAGCTCCGATTTTGTTGATATTTTTTGTTACGTTTGTTTTTTTATGTTATTAAAAAACAGAAACCTTTTGGAGTGGGGATGGAATGATTTATAACTTTTTCAACTAACTTTTCAGTTATGTGCATTTTGAGGAACTATATATCACGTGTCTCACAACCTGCAAACCTGATAATTTTCTTAATTCTCTACGTGTGTGAAGTCTGTCAATCTACATTGGGACTGCATGGTAGAGAAGGTCTAACTCCTCTCATTCTGAGAGGAGAATCGTGCTCAACAGTGAGCCGAATATGGTGTTAATGCTGATGACGAAGCTCTAAAGAACGCATACATACATTACCTACTAAAAATGCAACGAGGTGAATTAGGTTTACGTTGCATCATATAAAACCCTGAAAAGGACTTCATAATAGTTAAGTACACACTGTAAAATATATTAATTTAAAGTCTTCGAACAGTGCGTGTTGCCAGTGATGACCTATGGTTCCGAGACTTGGACGCTAACAGCTATAGGCCTCATAAGAAGGCTTAGAGTCACACAGCGGGCGATGGAACGAGCTATGTTAGGAGTATATCTGCGTGATCGAATCAGAAATGAGGAGATCCGCGGAAGAACCAAAGTCACCGACATAGCTCAACGAGTTGCGAAGCTGAAGTGACAATGGGCAAAACACATAGTTCGCAGAGCGGATGGACGTTGGGGTCCCAAAGTGCTGGAATGGCGACCCCGCACTAGTAAGCGCAGTGTTGGTCGACCACCAGGTGGACTGACGACATTAAGCGAGTCGCAGGAATTCGCTGGATGCAGGTGGCTCAGTGATGTTTGGAAGTTCCTACAAAAGGCCTATGTCCTGCAGTGGACATTCATCGGCTGATATTATGATGACGATTATTTAAAATGAATATGAAACGTAAAATATAAGCGCTTCACTGTAATTTATACTTAATTAAAAAATATATACCGAAGTAAGACTTGATTCTTTTCAAGATAGTAAGTTTTGAGTTAAACGTTGCCATTGATAAAAGAACAGCATTAGTACCCATCCAATTTGAATTCTGCGCAAGCCTTGATTTAAAGTAGTGTTGTAGCTAACTTGAATAGTGTTGTACTCGTAGTTAACGTGAATAGTGTTGTAGTTGACGTGAATAGAAGTTAACGATGTGCTACTTGTCTGGGAAATTATGAGTCAGATGAAAGTGGTCACGCGCTGAGAAGATTAAGCACTTTTAACTGCAGATTTTATAGTGAGAAATGAGCTTGGTGCGAACGGCACTGAATATTATTTAATAACTTAGGTGCAGGTATTCAGAAGATACGTAGGTGACAGTACTTATCTATTCTAATATTATAAAGCTGAAAAGTTCGTTTGTTTGTTTGATTGAACGCACTAATCTCAGGAACTAATGGTCCGATTTGAACAATACTCTCAGTGATAGATAGCCTATTTATCGAATGCTATAGGCTACATTATATATTAAAACAAATAGTATCAAAACTAAAATTACAATCATATTTTCAGTTCACTGTTGAGCACGAGTCTCCTCTCAGAAGGAGTGGCGTTAGGCCAATAGTCCACCACGCAGGCCCAATGTGGATTGGCAGATTTCACACACTCAGAATCAAGATAATTCTCAGGTAAGCAGGTTTCCTCACGATGTCTTTCCTTCACCGTTTGAGACATGTGAAATTTAATTTCTTAAAATGCTGAAAAACGTATAATTAACTAACTGGAAAATTGGAGGTTCATGCCCCGGACCGTATTCGAACCTGTAGGCGCAGAAAACATGCTATAGGTACCCTCCGAATCGAAGGCATATGTCATATCTACTGGGCTATCACGGCTCTCCTACATAATATTCAGATTTATAAAAAAAAAACTGAATTTCACCCGGACGAAATCGCGGGCGTATGAGATAAGCAAGCGAATAACTATATATTTTATACACGCAGTGACTAAACGTTTTCTGTTTCCACACCCCATGAAACTCAGCAGTAATTTGAAACACTCGGCTATTCAAACGAACTGAAAGAGCTAAGCTAAAGCAGCGCCAGGTCTGGCAGTAGGCAGGCTTTTATTTGTACGTTCCACCCTCTCGTTGCTTCGTGAGGCACAATCGTCTGTACAATGATCTTTTGACTTACAGTTAAGGCATTTTTAGCTGCTCAGTTTTGAAGCTATATCATGAGTAGCTACCTAACTTACGTACTAAGTCTTTTATGTTTGTGAGTAGGTATACAAATACTTCTTTCAACTTTTAAGTCTCGATTTATTTTAGCTTTTTGTGTATAACTACAGAGCTGTTACTGTAAGTAAGATATTAGCAGAAGCTCGCGATTTTGTCCGCGTGGAAACCCTTTGATTACTATAACAAAGGTACCTGTAATAATAATAATAATAATAATAATCTTTATTTCAGATAATAAAATCCATAACATTATTAAATTACATATCAATTAAATCAATTATTTTTTAATATGCTAATGTTAGTAATGTTAGTTAACAAAGGTACTTACAACTAAGTTACAATAATATGTTAGTTAGTAATGAGAGTATCTGCCATCTGTGAAGCACCGTGAATGCATATGTAAGTCCACCCAGTGTTTCATAAATGGATTCACACTATTTTCCACCAGCGTTTTTATTATATATCCTGTAGCCATAACATTCTTTCAAATAAGATTTTTGTGTATCTTTTACCGTTTACGCAGCGCAACGGAAGCTCTCAAAAGGAGTATTTTCTTCCCTTTTTTTCTACATTTTTCATTCTTTCTCTGATTGTAAGAAAGGGGGCCTGGCTCTGTAAAATAGCCGTTAAAATAGGTTTATAAAATAATTACGGGGCTCCACTAAAAAACTTTAAACTAATAAAATAAAATTTTATCAATTTTATCCGTATAACTAACGAATCGAGGATAAGATATATGTATGTGTCCTTTAGTATACCGTGAGGTTATACATTTGTAAAGAAGAATGGCGAGATTGCATGTATTTTGGGACTAGCTGATAGAAGTAGCGTGCATAATAGAAACCTATTAATAGTTGTTGATCGTGATTAAACAAAGAAATAAGTAAATGGTAAGCAGTCTTAAAAAGCAGGGGAAAAAGATATACCTTAAATTAGTAGGTACCCTATTTATACGTAAATGTGAAAAACACCACCGTTGACGTACAAGTGCGTGATTGCTTCATAAATACGACAAGGAGTTTTTGCAGACGACTTTTTTGGTAATAAAAAAAGTAAAAAAGCACTTTTTTTTTCTTTTGATTCCCGTTCTGTAAAATCTCAATATTTTTTTTACAAGCATCTTACAAAATAATAGTTTTAATCAATACAAATGTATGAGTGTACGACACTACAGAGTGTGACTCCCGCTTTCGCCAACCTCCTTTGTAGGTATTTTAAAACAAATTGGTGACAAAAATTGAGCAAGCGGCGAATCCTTTGTTGGTTACTCATCTCTAACGCTGCGCTTTGTAAATAAAGCGCTCATAAGTCTCGGCTGGCTCTCCAAGAATACCTTCAGCGATTTATGTGTCACCTCAGTTCAACGCTAGCTAAGACCGCAGTACTTTGCACTCGCTTAATGGTACCATAAAGCCTTTTATTATTTCACTTTAATTTTATTAGTCTTTGTTTTTAACTATGGAGTTCAATAAGGACACCCAGGACTGTGCTCTTTTATCCTGTAGGCGAGTTTTGTGTTTGACTTTGAACCTACAACACTGCTTATAATCAATTTGACGGCCTCCGTGGCGCAGTGGTTTGCCCGGTGGATTTACATGATGGAGGTCCTGGGTGATCCCCGGATGGGCCGATTGAGGTTTTCCTAATTGGTCCAGGTCTGGCTGGTGGGAGGCTTCGGCCGTAGCTATTTACCACCCTACCGACAAAGACGCACCACCAAGCGATTTAGCGGTCCGGTACGATGTCGTGTAGAAACCGAAAAGGGTGTGGATTTTCATTCTCCTCCTAACAAGTCAGCCCGCTTCCATCTTAGATTGCATCATCACTTACCATCAGGTGAGATTGTAGTCAAGGGCTAACTTGTAAAGAATATAAAAAAAAAACAAAAGCAGGCAGTCTTATCTTAATAAATTTGAATGTCTATCGTACGAGTACTTGGTAATGGCAAGCATTTAGTCTTTAAATGCATTTCCAGCTCAGATACTTACAGTGGTATTCGACGGCCTCCGTGGCGCAGTGGTATGCGCGGTGGATTTACAAAACGGAGGTCCTGGGTTCGATCCCCGGCTGGGCAGATTGAGATTTTCTTAATTTGTCTAGGTCTGGCTGGTGGGAGGCTTCGGCCGTGGCTAGTTACCACCTTACCGGCAAAGATGTACCGCCAAGCGATTTAGCGTTCCGGTACGATGCCGTGTAGAAACCGAAAGGGGTGTGGATTTCCATCCTCCTCCTAACAAGTTAGCCCGCTTCCATCTTAGACTGCATCATCACTTACCATCAGGTGAGATTGTAGTCAAGGGCTAACTTGTAAACTTGTAGTCTTATCTTAATAATTTTGAATGTCTATCGTATGAGTACTTGGTATAATGGTAAGCATTTAGTCTTTAAATACATTTTCAGCTCAGGTACTTACAGTGGTATTCATAGACATTGTAGGGGCACCCCCAGGGGATCATTCACCCGCTGAGTGTCAAATTCTCAAATAAATAGAGGTTAAATTCGACACTCAGCGCCTGAATGATCCCCTGGGGGTGCCCCTACAACGTCTATGAATTCCACTGTTAGTCATTGTATTGAAAACTTTCTTTAATGCGAAACTTTACTATCCTAACTGCTAGGTAGAGAAGGTAATGGAGTATTTTCCCGTAGGATTACGTGCAGCTGAGTCAATCTGCTCGTTACGTTGCATTCAACCCGGTGTCGACTCGTAAACGATCTCTCAATTCACGTTTGATCGGACTCGAAATATTATCTCCGTGCACAGTGTTGCTCACTTGAAGTTCTAAAAGCAATATAAATGTCGATTATATATACTTTATACTAGCGGACGCCCGCGACTTCGTTCGCGTGAAATTCAGTTTTCACAAATCCCGCGGAAACCGTGGATTTTTCCGGGATGAAGAGTAGCCTATGTGTTAATCCAGAGTAAAACCTATTTCAGCCAAATCACTTCAGTAGCCGCAGCGTAATAGAGGAACAAACATACTTACACAATTACCTACTGTGGTATTATGTGATGTAATTATAATTATTCATTATAATTAATAATTTCGTTGTTTACTACGCGACTAAATGAAATTAAGCCAATTGCTTGACTTTGTTCGCCTCAGTTTCTACGCGCAAATCATCTATTATGATTTATTATCATTGGCTACCGTAGATACTTATTTACTTAGTCAGGTATAGGTAGGTAATTTTTTTTATTGATTGTATAAGTGCCGTAGGCCCCTTAATCGGACCTCAGCGGCGTCATCGGTGGGTTTGGGCTAGCGCAGAAGCATCGCCTGCTGGGGCCCGAAGGGAAGCAGAGTAGATAGGCGGAATGACTCTCTAAGGGCGTCTCCTCTGTGACTCGGACCTCGGCTTCGAGGGCCGTTTGGGAAGGATATTTTGACCTAAGTGTATCAGTCCATGCGCCTTCGAGATCTTGAGTTAAAAAACGTCTGAGTGACGTCAGATATCGGGGAGCTCGTCTTCGCGGGTGGAGACGCTGTGTAGCTTGTGTTTGTGCTGCCTGAGAAGCATTGTCGTTCATTAATTAGGTACTTACTGAAAGTTACAGCCTTCATAAAATGAGGAACCTTTCGCAGAGTCGTTCTATATGTACCTCTTTATAGGCGAAACAAGCCGAAGTCCCACCTGATGTTGGAACGTAATGTATGGAATGTGAAATTAGGAAGTTACCTCACCCCCTGTTCCGGGAACTATTCATCCGCGTAATGAATAGTTCGTTGTAACGTTATAATATTCACCGTCTCGTCGGGCGCATAGTTCCGAGTTATACGTCTCTGTGGCGGCTTGTCGCGTAACGTTTTATACTTATGTGTTAGCGAATATTTGTTAACTAGCTGAAGCCGCGCGGTTTTACCCGCGTGGTTCCCGTTCCCGTAAGAAAACGGGGATAATATTTAGCCTATGGCCTTCCTCGATAAATGGGCTATCTAACACTGAAAGAATTTTAAAAATCGGACCAGTAGTTCCTGAGATTAGCGCGTTCCTTTAATCAAACAAACAAACAAAACAAAGCTTCATAATATTAGTAAAGATACTAGTACTTAATTTACTTACGTAGGTATATTTTAATCTATATATATAATAAATCTGAAGAAAGGTCAATTCTGTACATGAAATATATTTTCAAACTAACTATCAGGGGGTGATTAGTGTTCAATACTGATGCCAAAAATGGAATCAGTAAAATTTTTGTCTGTCTGTCTATCTGTCTGTATGTTCGTTAGAAACAAAAACTACTAGACGAATTTTAACGAGACTTGGTACAATTATTATTCTTTATACTCCTGGGCAGGTTATAATATACTTTTCATCACGCTACTATCAATAGGAAAAGAGCAGTGAAGGGTACTACTGGGAAAGCGGGAGAAGTTCCTCTATTTTAAATAAGGGCTGGATTAAAGAGGTCCAATTGAGGACGAAGTCGCGGTCTCCGCTAGTCTATATTAATATTATATATACTGAAACTACTGAATGAATTCAAATGAGATTTGGCACGGTTTAAAACCATAATACGGAGAAGGTTATAGGATACTATTTATTGCGAAAATAAAATAACAAGGGGGTGAAATAGGGGTTGAAAGTTTCTATGGAAAGTGCTTCATTTTTAGAGTTACAGTTTCAAAATTTATAAAAAAATACGAAATATAATGTAATGCAAGAAATTTTAAAATTCAACTCCTAAAGTGGTGAAATAGGGCTTGAAAGTTTACATCGATTTTCACGCGGGCGAAGTCGCGGGCGTCCGCTAGTGTGTAATAAAAAGTATCAAAAACCTTATCTCACTATATAGATAAAGGTATACAGGACTACAGGCGTAAGATAAGACACAGGAGTAGGCACGTAATTGAAAATTAGCGAAAGTATTCCTGTAATTCGAAACATTCATCAAAGGCGTCACTGAAAATTAGTATTATGTAGTAAACATTCAACATTCCCGTGGAATTTCTGTGATGTTGATAACTACTAATTTATTATTATTGTACACAGTTCGCTTCATGTAGCATGGTGCGGGTGACAATTCGTTTCACTTTAGAATGTTTGCCGCGACTCACGATAAAATTACATAATATGAACGTCATACAGGCGACTGTCACCATACCCATGCTACCTGAAAAACACAATAGTAACTATGTCCATGCCCATCTTATATTTTTTAACCCCTGATGCAAAAAGAGGGGTGTTGTAAGTTTGATTTGAACCGTGATAGCGTAGTGGATAACACCTCTGCCTCCGATACCGGAGGGTGTGGGTTCGATCCCCGGCTGGGCGGATTGGGGTTTTTTTTAATTGGTCCAGGTCTGGCTGCTGGGAGGCTTCGGCCGTGGCTAGTTACCACGCTACCGGCAAGGACGTACAGCTAAGCGTTTCAGCGTTCCGGTACAATGCCGTGTAGAAACCGAAAGGAGTGTGGATTTTCATCCTCCTAACAAGTTAGCCCACTTCCATCTTAGATTGCATAATCACTTACCATCAGGTGAGATTGTAGTGAAGGGCTAACTTGTAAAGAATAAAAAAAAAAATGTCAGCCAAAGGACCCAAAACGTTAGCTTCCTGATCAGCAGTTTTGAAAGAGATTTCTATTCCAGATTTGCTTGCGGGTTACAAAGTAATGCAAAGACTATATCGGATATTCAAACACTATCAACAATTACTAAGCGATCAAGGGTCATGTAAGAAGTCTCTTCATCAGATGAGTCTAGGAATATCTTTACCTAATATGCAGTATTTACGTTTAAAATAAGCTCAATCATGAGCTTAGTCGTCTAGACGTAGTTAAGGCTTAACAGTTTGCAACGTTTTCTACCAAATAAGTAAACAATTCTTAAATGTGCATATACGAGGAATACTTTAGTTTCACAGTGTATGCACACACTTGTACATTTTTAAATGTGAAAATTTAGCACATTTTATGCATTTAGAGCGTTGCTATGTCTTATCTGGATGCACACAGTTTGACGATGTTTCTGGCGTAGTCAGTAATGTTGTGGATATTACAGAGGTCTTGGGTTCAATTCTCATTTCTGGTCAATTTAAGATTTTACATCGGCTCAAGTTTGTTCTAGTATTAGGCCTTAACAAGTTATTACCCTACCGAAAAAGACACCGCGCGACTCAGCTAGTTTTACGACACTTGTAACTTTTATTAGGTACTAGTAGACGCCGTGAGGTTTCACCCGCGTGGTTCCCGTTCCCGTAGGAATACGGAGAAATATAACGTTTCTCGATAAATGGGCTATCTAACACTGAAAAATTTTGCAAATCGGACTAGTAGTTCCTGAGATTAGCGCGTTCAAACAAACTCTTCAGCTTTATAATATTAGTATAAATTCTGTGGTTCCGGTACAAATTGCCAGAGAGTAGAATAAACTTGTACCATTTCCAAGTACCTAATATCGCTACGATCTAGATTTCATTGTCACTTAACATCTAATGAGATCGAAGCCATTGAGTAAACCGACAATAACGAAAAACAGGCCAAACATAAATTAATAATAACACCAAATTATAATTTAAATCATTGAAGACAGAACTAAAGTACATTGTTATTGAGAACTAGCGGACGCCCGCGACTTCGTCCGCGTGAAAGTCGATGTAAACTTTCAACTTTTTTTATATCAATTTAAGGAGAACATTTCCGTCATACATGATTTCTATGTAGCCTTAACCATTGAGGCTGTACACGCGACGGAAGCTTAAAAAATGGAGTAAATTCTCCCGTTTTCTCAACATTTCACTTCACTGCTCTGCTCCTATTAATCGTAGCGTGATGAAAAGTATACTATAACCTGCCCAGGAGTATGTAGAATAATTGTACCAAGTTTCGTTAAAATCCGTCCAGTAGTTCTTGTTTCTATAAAGAACATACAGACAGACAGACAGACAGACAAAAATTTTACTGATTGCATTTTTGGCATCAGTATCGATCACTAATCACCCCCTGATAGTTATTTTGGAAATATATTGTACAGAAATGACCTCTCTACAGATTTATTTTAAGTATAGATTACGTTGTAATAAAGAAAATAATATCGAAAAGTGTGTAAAAATACATTTTCCGCTAACATTAACACATAAAACTGATTTTATTAGTTGAAAAATGGGTGACAATGTATAAAAAGGATGACTACGTCTAGACGAGCCGGGTAAAGCCCAGCTTATGATAGTTCGCACTTGGGACACAGATTTTGATCCCCATTCATCCACTGTGAAGGAAAACTTTAAAGTGATGTTCAATTTACTCGTAAATCCTATATTATGTTAGAAGATTAACAAACTTTTGATTTAGCTACAGTCGTTTTTTAACTTTCAATAATTATTTATTTATGGTTAATTTAAAACAATGTTTAAAAAATTCAAAATATAATACAAAACACTGTCGTTTTATTATTTTTGCCTGTATTATTTATATGAACGCAATATAAGTAAGTTAATGTACCCAAGTATTTCCATACTGTTACCATCACGTTGACGCAAACGCGAATTTATATGAAATTGAAACAGTTGTGCAGTAGTGCCACTAGATGGCGCTGTTTCAATTCCTTAGAAATTCGCGTTTACGTTAACGCGATAGTAACAGTATCAAACTGCCACTTGGCCCTCAGTTGGCTTACTTACAAATAGTCACATAGTAAATAACGAAAGTTGAAACATAATAAATACTATACTCTACAATGCCACGTCGTGTGTTCAAGTAGTGTAAAAACTATATATAAATAATGTAAGTAAACACAAAATTGTCCATGTGTGCGCTCATAGTGGAGTAGACTAAGTTTGTAACACTTTTTACGGTGACGTATCATATCTATTAGTATAAAATATCGTTTGCCCTACGACCAATCATCGGTGCACATAATATTATCAGATTTTAGAAAAGAACAGACTTCGGACAGAAGAGACATAAGAAATCGTAACTTTTTGAAGTCGGTTAAAAATATTTTTACTTTTAGCTTCTAAACCATAGACATTCAGACCATTGCTGTACTACATACAGCATACAGCATACATACATCGCAGGGGAAATATTAAATCGACATTTTCATATTTTAGAAATATTGCAATTAGAACCAAAATACAGCAATTAAAGTAATAGAAGAAGTATAGTACGCAAGTTAAAGCACGGGCAGACCTAGTGTTCTTATAAATTAAAAAAAAATATATATGTCGGAAAAAACTCTACCTTTCCTAGACATCGTTGTCATTGATCTATCTCGGGGGCGTCACAGGGTTACAAAACTGCATAGCGACCCGACCACGCTCGAGATTGTCAAAACCTCCCTCAGAACTTAATCAATTTTTAAATTTATTCTATTTTCGAATGTTTAAATAATTTTCTTTCATTTTGTTTTAAATCAAATCAAATATGAACTCTTTCCAAAAACGTACTTTGAACTCTTTTCCAAGCTCTAAATAACAATATTTGCTTCTATACAATCAACTCTGTTCTAACTAAATACTTCCTCTTTCTCTAACATATATATAAGTAGTGGTATATAAGTACGTAGTATATAGGTACGTAGCATTAATTATTATCAACGTAGTACTGACGGGGCTTTGAAAAGAGTCAACAGAATTAAAAGTCTGCCATAAAGTGTGCACTTGGACTCAGACGGCCATTCATTGTGCTTTAATAAAATCTGAGAATAAGATTTTTTTTTATTTATCACAGTGAATAGACTGAAATGAGAGAGCATCGTCACTATATATTTTATAACTAGCGTTTGGGCTGCGACTTAATTTTTGTGGTTCGTGCATAAAACTGGCATACTTAATATTTAGTTATATATAGCTTCCAAGGAGTATAAGTACATTTCGCTTTGTTTCGTCAAATAATACAATCATAGACAATATATTAGAGCCTCCATAGCTCAGCGGTCGGCTCCTCACTGAGGGTTGGTGGTTAGATTCCCGCCTCGTCTATATAATCATGGCAAATATAATCGGTAGGAGCGGTCGGTTCCTCACCGAGGGTTGGTTAGATTCCCGTCTCGTCCATATAACTATGGCATTTTTTTTTAATTAAATAATTTTTTTAATAAAATAAATAAATTTTGCCCACCTTAAGAATATTCCCATAATCTGGGAGTATTAAAATCCTAAAACCGTTTGTTTACCCATCCATTACCTACTGATTTTCATGAAAATCCGTTCAGTAATTTTGTGTGATTCTGGTTTCCTCGTCATGGTACACTCACTTTGAAGGCGGTGCCAAGCCGGTGACGTATTAACTAAAATTTTTCAAAATAATTTTTTAATGCACAGAATTGGACCTGTTTAAGTTTTATCATAAACACATAGATAGATATTAATTGATTATGAAACACGGCTAAAACTCACGTGATATTAGGTCGGAGTATGCTCGACTAGTTTTAATCAGGATCATAGATGGTTGCTGCCGACAGCGTGGAAACCGCTATTCCTTTCATTGTCACATACAACAAACTTGGAACAAGATAGCGTTAGTTCGGTTTGTTTACAAGAAGACGAGTCTAATGAAAATGCCATTAATGAACCCGGAGAGTGTAACGGAACCTTCACTCCCTACCACTCAACACATGTCCCAGCGCGCGATGCGAGCAGCTGCGCGTCGCACAGCCGCTTCACAGTATGGATCCGCCGCGTTGCGAGAACCAGTTCATGACTAAGGACCCCGTATGGGTTCGAAACTAGTCGGGCATACTCCGACCTAATATCACGTGAGTTTTAGCCGTGTTTCATAATCCATTAATATGAATAACACTCACGATAGTTTAAATTCTAAAACATAGATAATACGAAGTTGATTTAATTTTCAACACGGTATTAACTTATCCATAAAGCGAAGCGTCGATTTAATCTCAAAAGGAAAACTCTGTCATTGGAAAGCAGAAGCTGATAACCTTTTCGAACGTTTTGATATTTTTCATCCCGTCCTCGCCGTCAGGTGTACCTGACGATGATTTATATCGCATCCAAAGACGGGATTGAATGAATTTTTGTCTTGAATCCGTGAAATTTATTCATCTCCCTTGTTGATGTTTTGACTGTTAACTTATTTTCTGCAAACATTTCACTTTGTGATTTTATTTCCCCTTAACTTTTCGCCCACTATTACGTACACTCTTTAATGTTGTAGTGGAACACACTTCAAAACCCACTTACGTTCTGCTGTGAAATATTAAAAAAAAAATCGGTTGTCTGTAAAGTCGGTTTACTGACGATAGTTGAACGTGACAACGTCATAAGAAAATACTGATGGAATGGTTGCATTTTTCAAAAGGAAATTTTCGTTTTTTTAAATACTGTTTAATAATCTTCATAGAGCAGAATATACTTTTTTCCTGTAAAAAAAAGTTGGCAACCCTAGAGCGAGGGAACGATGCATGACGTCATCTTTTTTCGAGTGTGCAGCTGGCTTCATCGAATTATTGTTGTGTAATTATAGACGTTGTCACGTCAAAAATATTATTATAAAAACAAAATCCCGACTGCTTAAGCGTGGTCTTTTTACGATCTTCCATTTGATACCCATTTTGTTAGGATTGACCTTTTTTAGATTTACGGGCGCCATTTTGAAAATTTCTACAGCCTATGTCAATATTACAGTTTTAACAAACTTAATGACACCTCGCCAAAATCCGTCTAGCCGTTTAGGCTGTTAGGCGTGCCAAAGAAGTGGACATACATACAAACATACACGGGTAAAAAGTTGACAATGATAACAATTAGCAGGTACTTTAGTCACTTTTATTGTGCAATAAAAAAATCTATGTCTACACATTTTTAGAACATGATCAATTCTTGATATTACTCGCAATCCACGACACATAATGGTATACATTTGTGTATAGCGAAGGTATCGTCGAGCCACATGGGAAGTCTGCCCTCTTTCCGCTGACCACACCAATCAAATAGTAGCTTCCCCTAAACAACATCATCAGGGGTCCCCCAGAGTCTCCCTTGCAAGTGTCTTCACCAGTACGACCCGCTGCACAAAGATGGGAACTGCTCAAGTATTGGTAAGCTTGCCGGCATTTCTCGTGTGGTACTAAGTTCACAACTGTTGACTGTTTAAGGTTGCTGACGTATTTCCCGTTTCGTCCCCATCCTGCTACCGCTAGAGGGAGATTTGTCAGGTCGTCCGTGTCTATATCCAAGGGTGTTAGGCATATAGGCCTTATATATCCTGGAATTATTAGTTATGTGCTTAAGTAAATCCTACTTCCTACTAATATTATAAACGCTAAAGTTTGTATGGATGTTTGGATATATGTTTGGATGTTTGTTACTCTATAACGCCGCTACTACTGAAGCGATTTAGCTGAAATTTGGAATGGAAATAGATTTTACTCTGAGGACGTAATATCATTATAGTAAAATCTATTATCTCATTGGATTAACACATAGGCTACTTTTTATCCCGAAAAAATCCCGAGGTTTCCCGAGATTTGCGAAAACTGATGATTTAGATGATATGAATGTTTGTTAATCTTTCACGCCTTAACTACTGAACTGAATTAGCCGAAATTTGGTATTAAGATATATTATAGCCTGGATTAACACATAGACTACTTTATATCCCGGAAAAATCCATGGTTCCCGAGGGATTTGTGAAAAACTAAATTCCACGCGGACGAAGTCGCGGGCATCCGCTAGTAAATAAATAAATTAAGTAGAAGTTACAATGAGTCGTTTGATAATGTGATCAAAAGTCCTATTTCTAAACTATTAAACAATCTAAAATATAAAAGGTTTGGACATAGGAAGATGAAATATAGCAGAAGGTAGTTTATAGTTGTATAGACGTCCGCCAAGAACGGATTTTGTGACAGGGCCGGATTAAGGAGGTATAAGGGCGAATGGAGTCACTTCATAAACTTATTTTCATTTCTTTTTCTATTTCTATCTGTCAGTGTTTCGTAGCAAATTGGATAAGATCACGTCAGCAGCTAACCCAGAAATAAATAATAAAAACAAACATACAATATTTTTGTATAAGTGATAGCATCAACCTAGCAGTTCAGCGCCAGCTATAGCTTGGCAAATTCGTTCGTAACTCTCTCGATGGTCCGCGCGGGCCGAGAGGCTATGCCCCGTTCGCACAACTTCATACTCGCGCAGTAATTTCCCCCGTCGCCCGCATATCATGGGAGTGTCCTCAACGAACTTTCCAAGCTATAGCGCTTACATGTTCTATAGTATCTTCGTCGTCAAGATTTACCCTGAGGGCCCACCAAAGATAACTAAAAAAACTACTTTCTTACGTGTATAAGGCGCATATCCCTGGAGTCTTATGAGTGCTATATCATTCATGAGCTGATCGTCATCGTACTGCGGATGAATGATGACATCCTCGGCAAACATCAACACGTTGTCAATACATTTCGGCTTTCTTCCTATTTCGTATTTACAATCTCTGGGGAATGTTGTTTTGTCGTATTCCGCGAGTGTTACGTTGACTCTAGAATAAACTTCATTATTAAATATATTTGTTACGGAATTAAAATTATCATATCATGCAATGGACGTTCGTCATTTTAGCAAACAGCAGTCCTGAGCCGCCTGCAAACAACGGCTCACTGTGACACGTTTAATGTCGTCAGCATCGATATAAATCGTTAGATTGGCCCCTCCATATTAAAAAGCGCACAATGCTATGTCATTACTCAGAGACGTGCACGCACATCTTAACTTATAATGCAACAAGCACATGCTGTGACTTAAAAAATATTTTACTGTTTTTTTCTTGTTTAATCCCTTAATTATGCCTTCGTGATCATTTTGGAAGTGTAAAAACATAAGCCGCAACACGAATATAATGAGAAAGTTGTTACTTTTCATTCGTAAGTATTTGCGAAACCAATGACAATTCCGCGACGCTTCGGGGCCCATCTAACGATATACGATCGGTGGTCGTCAGTCCTCCTGACGTGGGGTTCACCAAAACTACACTTTCTAGTGCACCTTGAAACCCCTACCCCCCAATCTAGGCTCTTCGAACTTTATGCCTATTTCAAATTCATCTATGCAACACGTTTAGTTATGTCAGTATGTTTGGTTCTTTTGCGGACATCCTCATTCCTGATTCAATCACGCAGAGACGGAGTATTTCTGCGTGTACCTAGTAGCTTGTTCCATCACCCATCATAAAATCAATCATTATGTCATGAATAGGATGAGTGGACGCTCCATATCCCCTCTTATAAAGGAGATAGACCTACTCTATTGTATATAGATAGCACTATTTGAAGCACTCACCAAGTGGACGCTCATATAAGGAGATAGACCTACCCCTGTAGTGGTCGTTAATATAGGCTAATAGCGATGATGATGATGAAACACCTAATCATTTGACTTACCCGATCAATACAGCTCCTGGTTCATAGACGCAATGTCCGGCGGTGAGGACGTATCGTCGACTTATCAAAGATCCTCCGCAGTTAACTATTGATATGTTAGTGCCGAAGTTGAACGTCATCTTCAATAGCACTGTCCAAGGAAACTGATCTAGCTCAGTTTCTTTTCCACCTACAGGTATTCACATGAAAAAGTAGAGTATAAAGTAAATTCATCAGTTATTATTATTTATTTTGCGTATTAACATCACAGAATAAAGATGATCCAGAATGAGTTTTTACAAGCAGCGTGGTGAAGCCGGTGAAACCCTTGTAAAAACAAACGTCACGCGTCTCCTTGACATCCGCATATACAATTTTTTTTCATAATTTGTATTTCAGTTAAGTGTTTTATGGTTATTTGTAGTTCTGTTAGTGTTAGTGTTGAATTTTGAAATACAATTACGTAAACTAATATAATAATCAATAAAAAAATACTCCCTTCTTAGTACTTTAAGTGAACAGATTTTAAAATATTTAAAAACATAAGACGTAATTTTTCGACGCAATATTAAAGATTACTGATGCGACGCTTCGTGTCGTACTGACTCTAGAATATATTCGTTTTTAACCGACTTCCAAAAAGGAGGAGGTTCTACGTTCGGCTGTATGTATGTTTTTTTTTATGTATGTCCATCGATAATTCACACCGTCGAGTTCCGAGCGCTCTATCAGTGATTTAAATGTAAATTTACTCTACTTTATTCTATCACCAAGCAACGTGACTATATTTGCGAGTAGGCAAGTTCGAAAATTACTTTGTTTTCAATACGCTTTTGTCCAAAGTACCACAAACTTATTTGGCCTGGTGAGAGTGTTGACTGTCGGTGTTGTCGTGATTTTAGTTTAATGTTTTGTTTTAAATGGCGACCGCCACCACCGGATCAAATAGTTTTGCGTCACTATAAAATGTTTATAAAATTCTGCAATTCTCACGTTATTAGACAGCGAAAAGTACAAAAATTTTTCTTTAAGAAAAAAGTAAAGAGCAAAATCCCTATCTATCTCTCGAGAACTTTTCTCACTTTTCACTCTTAAAAATAAGCTGCAATCGGTCGTCTGGCGCTAAATTGATTGACAAGATTTATATTAACGCGGAGTTTTGAGCAAAAGCTAGTTGGAATAGGCACAACAAAAATAGGCCTCTATAAAGGAGATTTAGGGCCCAGGGCGATACAGAAAAAGTTGCTTGGAGGCCATTGGATCAGCTTCCACCTTCACACAGGAAATGAAACTATAAGAAATTGTAATGAAATTGTAACCAAATGTAAATTATAATACTGTATGACTTTTTCAAAAGAGCAACTGTTGAGTTTTTTGCCGGTTTCTTCTCAGCAGAACCTGCCTTCCGAACCGGTGGAAGAATCTTTACAAATAGTCAACTGACGTGTCAAAAGTGCTTGTAAACTGAGCCTACTTGAAATAAATGAATATTGAATTTTAATTTGAAAAAAAAAAATATTTTACAGTAAATTAATATCTTCAAAAATATTAGTTTTTTTACACTAGTCTAAAATAGCCCAGTGGATATGACCTCTGCCTCCGATTCCGGAGGGTGTGGGTTCGAATCCGGTCCGGCGCATGCACCTCCAACTTTTCAGTTGTCTGTATTTTAAGAAATAAAATATCATGTGTCACAAACGGTGAAGGAAAACATCGTGAGGTAACCTGCACACCAGAGAATTTTCTTAATTCTCTGCGTGTGTGAAGTCTGCCAATACGCATTGGGCCAGCATGGTGGACCATTGGCCTAACCCCTCTCATTTTAAGAGGAGACTTAAACTCAGCAGTGAGCCATATATAGAATAGAATAGAATAGAATAGAATATATCTTTATTTGTCCACACACGAGTAATAAAATAAAATAAAATAAACAAACAGAACATACAAATATCTGGTCGTGGACAAAACAGGTATCCACCTCAGCACGATGCCACAGCGAGCTGTGGCGCTGGTTTTCAGGTGAAACCTTGTGAGTTCACGGACGTGTCTACGTGACGTGTCTTAACTTAAAAACTTATACATGAATACAAAGTAAAATAAAATAATGAAACAAGAACGAACAGAGTAATAAAATAACAAAATTAACATTTATGGGAAACTAAATTAACAAGGAAAATCAAACAATAATTAATACGAGTCAACCTGTAAAATGAACGATCTGCCGCCACCATAGTGTTGTAGTAAGGAGAAAAGGAATTAGTACTAGGGGTTATTTGTTTGCTGATCCAATAATAAAAGAGCTTTATATTTAGTCTTAAATAACCCAATAGTACGTATATCTCGCATTGGTGGAGGTAAGTCATTCCAACACTTAGTGGCGGCAAACTTGAAACTACCACGAAACACAGCGCTTTTGTGATGAGGCATCGATAAAACTATAGAGGTGTTTCGTAATCGACCTGTTGTCCGGTTTTCTATCCACCTCAATTTATTTACAAGGTACTCTGGGACACCGTTCTTTATCACGCCAAAGAGCAAAGTAGCAAAATGTAGTTTTCGACGCGAATCCATTTTTAAATGGTTTGCGTTGTTAATATACGGTGTAACGTGACTCCTTGGCGGAATATTGTAACAATAGCGAGCGCAGGCATTCTGGACACGCTGTATTTATATATGGGTTGATAACGAATGGTTAAAATATATAAAACGATGTTTATAAATACTTTCAAATTAAAATTGCTTACCTGCTATTCTATCATCCAAACCAATGTCAATAACTGTGTTATTGTCGTCGGATAGTTTTTCTTTTGTAGGCAAAGTTGGATAAGTTTGTTGCCGTGGTGTGCTTTGTGGTGGCCCGGTCCGACGAAAAGAGGGTGCATAAATATTAAGAAGATTTTGTAAGTCTGCACAAAAAAAAACATTATGAAAATATGACAGATACAAATAGCTACATAGATATAGACAAATAACTAAAAAATATGTTTTGCAGTTTGTATTTAAAAATAATGACAATAAATTAATAAAATAAAATAAAGATGAATCATTATTAATTATTATTATTAAGAACACTAGCGGACGCCCGCGACTTCATCCACATGATATCCTTTTTTCCACATGATATATTTTTTTCACAAGTCTCGCTGGTACCATTTTTCCAGGTTAATGTTGCTCAGTACCCTCTTTATCTTCCAGTCAAACTTTCAATAAAATCCGTTCAGCAGTTCCAAAGATAAGACAAAATTAAAAAAAATGTTTGAATGTGTTTTAGTATCGTGTAACTATAATCAATACTTGAAAAACACAGTTATTTTGAAATCACAGACACATAAAATTTTATTTATGTGTATTGATTATGATTATGATATGGTAGACTGAGGACATCAAGCGGGTTGCAGGGATGCAAGCTATCGGATGCTGGCAGCTCGAGACCGTTGTTTTTGGAAATCTATGCAAAAGGCATATAATTCTGTAGCAAGTACATTTAAAAGCAATGTTTACCTGTAATTCTCTCAGTTTGAGACATATCTCGGCCACAGCATTGGGTTTGAGGATCTGGTAACAGGGTTGTCTGGGCTGCGCATTGATCGTCTGAAGTTGGACGGAACGAATTCACATTTCCATAGTTATTGTACGGATTCGTTTGCTGTTGTTGCTGTGGATACGCGTTAGGATTTTGCCATAGCGTTTGACTCTGTCCAGGAAATGTCATCATTCCAGGCTGCCTTGGATAGTTCCACGCATTGCCACCGCGTGGATATTGAGGATAACTCGGATTTTGCCCATAAATTTGATTCGGTACATTTGGCCCATAAATTTGATTTGGGCCATTTTGCCCATAAATTTGATTAGGTCCATTTTGCCCATAAATTTGATTTGGGCCATTTTGCCCATAAATTTGATTTGGGCTATTTTGCCCATAAATTTGATTAGGTCCATTTTGCCCATAAATTTGATTTGGGCCATTTTGACCGTTTTGTCCGTTTTGTTGATTTGGATAAGTGTTTGGGTAATTGGGTGCACTTTGTTGGTTATCGTTGATATTTTGGCCAGGATATAATCGCAGGCTTTGATGGGAAAGTTGTGTGTTTTTCCGTTTATCCAATAATATCTCGCCTGGCTTAACAGTGGTCGTATTGTAGTTCTCTGTATCTGAGACTCCTGTAACTTTATCTTTCTTCCAAATATTTGTCTTTGGGCAACATATCTGGAAAAGTACAAACAAAGAAGAATAATAATTGACTTAAGCTATATTTCAAATTTTTTGTATTCTATACTTATAATAAAGAAGAACGATTTGTATTTTTTGTATGTATAAACTCAAAAACTACTGGACCGATTTCAAAAATTATTATATATTTTACCATTAGAAATCTACATTATCAGTGAGGCTACAGTTTTGAGGGCAAAAACCTTTTTTTTACTTTTAGCACAAACTTATTTTGCTTCCAATAGGTGGCTGATTGGTTGAGAATTGGAACTTAAAACACTTATATTTAACTCCTACTACTCTGATATTAAAATATTCATAGATGAATAAAAAGTATTAGTGTATTTACATAGTCCCCTTTGGCAACGGGTGAAAATCCAAAAAGCGTCGGTCCCCCAGTCGCCTGCAGCCCATCGCAAGGGACTTGTTCCAACCACACCTGCTGTTGATCTTTATTCAAATGTGCAAATGATGGGCACTCTTCGATTTTAATACATCGCTCACAAATCTCATCTGAAACAGTTGACCAGTTGAATATTGTTATTTTCAATGTTTGAGACCGACAAAGACGTACCGCCAAGCGATTTAGCGTTCCGGTACGATGTCGCGTAGAAACCGAAAGGAGTGTGGATATTCATCCTCCTCCTAACAAGTTAGCCCGCTTCCATCTTAGATTACATCATCACTTACCATCAGGTGCGATTGTAGTCAACGGCTAACTTGTAAAGGAAAAAAATTTTTTTTTTCAATGTTTGAGAGATTTTATTTCGCTAGAGATTTTAAAAAATAAAATCACAAGTTGAATTGATGGAGTTAAATATTGTATTTACTATATTTACAAAAAAATATTTATAATGTAAAAGAATTTTATAACAATTATTTTTTACTTTTTACAAAAATAGTTAATAATAAAATTTAATATTAAAGCATTCTCGATTTAAAAGTTTACAGAAAGAATTATTAGGCTATATGGTCACCGATCTTTGATCCCATGGCAAATCGAAAAACCTGACCTTTTGTGGTGTTTTTTTAAATAAATTAGATTAATATAATTCTACAGAGTATTACATAGGATATGTATATTTATTTACAACAGCTTTATTTATTTCTTACGTCCTTGAATAATTCGCGAGGATTCTTTTTTCAATCTCTCGCTCTACTCGTGGTTCAATCTTAAAATCCTTCGCTTTCTCGGCATTAAATACATGATGCCTAGCATAAAAAATGATTATTTTTAGAATTACTTACCTTTTCTAACCGCAAGTACTAAGTTAATCCAAAGCAGATTAAAAATTATGCAAGATCTTCTCATTGTTGACTGTTATTGTAACATCGCACTTTTATCTTATCGGAGGAGACAATGTGTTCTGCCGACTTCTTCTCAATAGACTATTAGAGACATCAACGAATGCCTATCTAATTGTCATCTAATGACGGATGGATGGCGGCATTTGCCTGTAATTACTTTATACGATTATCTATATTAGAGTAATAGTTTTGTTATCAATCACTATAATAATGAAAAAAATGCATATTTCCCAGAAAGGATAATTGTTTTAATAGGTGATGCCACAATGAAACAATAGGTCTCATTTGAGGAAAATTGTTGAGGAAAATTTTTATTTACTAGCTTTTCTTCGATTTGGGAAATATAAATCCACGTGCTATTTATTGCGACTTCGTTACCCGGTCCAGTCTTAATCTATTGGATAATGTATATGGAGTTACTTATTTTTGACGTGATAACGTCTTATAATTCGATGAAGCCGGCTGCAAACTCGAAAAAAGATGACGTCATGCGACGTTCCCTCGCTATATGCTTGCCAACTTTTTTTACAAGAAATAAAGTATTATTATTCTGGTCTATGAATATTATTATACAGTATTTTAGAAAAACGAACATTTTCTTTTGAAAAAACCGGACCAGTAGTTTCTGAGATTAGCGCGTTCAATCAATTAGTATAGATACAGATACCAGGCGCGGATATATAAATAAAATAGGGATAAAATAGTGACACTACCAGGGATGTTCTGTTCCAATAATAATTTACAAGCCAATCAAAATTACCAACGAAAATTCCAATCTTAATTAAGTTAACTATTATCGTATCAACCTCGTTAAACCTCAATTACGTATATCAAACCAAAGTTAATTTAAGTCATATTATAATATTAAACTCAAGTAGATCGCAAGTAGGCCTATACCCTATCAAAGGGATTCCTATAATAATAAAAAAATTAAAATTAACACAATAATTAATGAACACTATTTAGTATTTCTCACATAGGTTAAGTAAAAACTAGAGAATATATTGTAATTAGGTTTAAGGTTTATGGGAAATAAAGAGGCTTTATTATTATTATTATTATTAGATCGCGCTCCAGGAAACATAGTTCTGTTACGACGTACTTCGTCGTAATGGAAGCGCATATTACGCTAGTCTGTGTACTACAATTATCGTTATCATACGTTTTAATATTAAATTGTTTGGTGTAAACTCGGTTGCAGAGGAAAACTGTTCATATTACGAGTAAATTGGTTCTCAAACCGTTGCGGTTTAAGTGATTTGCGTATTATTCGACTGCGTGACAAAATTGGTGTGTTTCATTGTTCATTGTTAGGATTCCGTACCGTCTATGTGAAATGGTCACTCTTGTCTGTTTGTCACGGACATCTGCTTCTATTTAACTACCTATTTATGTTCAAATTTAATGTTATGTAGCACAAAATTCGATGTTTAATTTTATCATCGTCATTCGCCTTTCTACTTAAACCACATTCTCAAAGTTCAACCCAAGATTCACCAGGTAGTCACACATGCTAACTACTGGACCAAAGTATTTTTGGACAGAAGACTTGTTGTAAGGACTTTTGATAATAATTATAAACAGTTCCAGGTCTTACCTCAGCATTAACTCGACGGACGATTAACGGACGAATTAATTCCATCTACATTGCAGGTTCGCAATGAGTCTTCAGGGTAGACAGTGTCTTTTCCATCAACAAAGTGCAGACCACTGAATCTTTATTTATGTACAAGCGGACGCCCGCAACTTCGTCCGCCCTTAGACCTCTTTAATCCAGCCCATAAAGTAGTATCGCTGTAAAAACGGAGTAACTTCTCCCGTTTTCTTAACATGTTCATTCACTGCTTTGCTCCTATTGATTGGAACGTGATGAAAAGTACACTATAACCTGCCCAAGAGTATGAAACATAATTGTACCAAGTTTCATTAAAAACCGTCGAGTAGTTTTTGTTTCTATAACGAACGTACATACAGAAAGACAATTTTACTGATTGCATTTTTGGCATCAGTATCGATCACTAATCACCCCCTGATAGTAATTTTGGAAATATATTTCATGTACAGAGTTGACCTCTCTATAGATTAATTTTAAGTATCGATATCTAATATCTAATAGATAAGAAAGCGGAGGTCTGTGTCATTTTGTGGGCTATTAAATAGGCATCGTTCGTTAATAATCATCATCATCATCATTAACAACCCATATTCAGCTCACTGTAGAGCACGAATCTTCTCTCAGAATGACTGGGTTAGATTAACAGACCACGCTGGCCCAATGCGTAAGACTTCACACACGTAGATAATTAAGAAAACTTCCATTCGTCACGATGTTTTCCTTCACCGTTTGAGATGTGTGATATTTAATTTCGTTAATTACATTTCGGCATTTGTTCCGCGCTCTTAGTTTCGTGAATTTCCCATCTGTTTATCTGCATGCTGCTCTGTGGTCATTAGTTAGGAGAGTGCTCCTCCTCATTATATTTTACCGCCGGTCTGGAGAGTAACCCTTTAAATGCGCTCGGGGCTTTAATGGCCGCTATAATGCTCTTTAACGCCACGTTAATTATCACCGCGTTTACGTGATAGGATCAAGTTAACAAGATTTTATATCATGAGTTGGTTGCACGAAACTTTGACAATGACAATGCTACGAGTATGCTTATTCAAACTCTCCTACAGCGCAGTGGTTAATGAGTTGAGCATTTTCTTATCAAGAGAAAATGTATTACAGTATCCTCTCCATTCAAACTTAACTTCTGAACTAATCTATATTCAATACTAATATTATAAAGAGGTAAAGTTTGTTGTGTTTAAGGAGGAAATTTCTGGATCTACTGTATCGATTTTAAAATCGCTTTTATCATTAGAAAGCCTTACTTCATCGAGTGACGTAGGTTTATCTCTGTGGTGTTTCACGGGAACGCGGTATCTAGGTTTGCTAGTATAGGGGAATATTTATAGGGTTATTCCCATAAATCATGAAACTACCTTGTTGGTCTTATGTTTTCTATAAGCGCAATGCCGTTCTGTGCCGAATTATAAAATTAATGTTTTTCTGTCGTTCAAGAATTTTCGGGGTTGACAGAAAGCATGTTAAGTCGTTGATCACAGCCGCTATATCGTTACAGTTAAACATTATGATCGTAGACCATGACCACCACCACGTATTGGAGCAGGGAGATGAAGTGAAGTCAAAAATGCACTCTTCTTTATGGAGCGAGGACTTGCACTGGACCATTAAAACAAGTTGATGATGATGAAAAACCATGTACTTTTTTTAATTAACTATATCTAATGGCAAGGGAATTCGTTTCATCCTGACAAGTTCCGTCCTGGCAAAAAATATTATCCGGTTTTTCTGTCAAACAAATTCTCAGAAACAGTCTGGAGTTAAAAAGTTGGTATTGTTATATTCGCACAAAGCGAAAAAGTCTACTGATCTCCCTTGGTAGTATTTATAAAGTAGGTAGTCGGGTTTACTTTTGGACTTTGTTCAAATAATATTTTAGGTAATTCTAAAAGCTAATGCTGACATAAATTGAACCTAGATAACTCGGAGGTCAAGGAGTCATTTAGATCTGAAATATCTATCCCTTATGTTCGATTCACGCTTATTGCACTTAATGATTGTCATATCTGTCTAGTTTGTAACCTAAAACATTAGTCATTGAATAGTTGTTCTCATGAGCAACTATTCAATGACTAATATTTTAGCTTATCATTAAGCAATAGCTATAACATGAGCAACTATTCAATGACTAGTTAAGCAAACAAACAAACAAACAAACTCTATTTATAATATTTATAAAGATATATACAATAGTTTTATAATATTTATAAAGATATATACACTACACACTAATACACTTTTTGTCTCTTATCTATCAAATATTTTAATAAACAAAAATGTAGATTCCCAGTCAAATATACCATTTAAATCACCCAAAGCGTGGCGTATTGGAGCAAAACACAATATTCAGAGCAACTCGCACGTGGCGTATATTGCCGACAATTTGTCGGTGCCACGGCGTATTGACGCCGCGTATACGTCACAGTAGTGGGCGATCCAAAAAAGGCGAACCAATCAATCTATCTCCAAAGGGTTCTGCATGTAAGCAGTATTTACTGAGGGAAAACCAGTTACAAATGCCGGGTGCAAAGGAGCGAAGGTTAAATGCATTACGAATACCCGCAAATGGAAAGTTCGAGTAAATAGAATTGTACTAGCGGACGCCCGTGACTTCGTCTGCCCTTAGACATTTTTAATCCGGCCATCTTGCAAAATCCGTTCTTAGCGGATGTCTGCTGACTATAACCTACCCCCTGCCAATTTTATATTTATATAATAATTTATTTATATTGCTATTATCCGCGAATAGCCGACGAACCCATGCGTTTCACGTTTTTAGAGAATCGACGAGAGTTCACGAGAATCAACATCTCCTGAGGATGCTCCGGTTTCGGGGTAAAACCTTGGTAAAACGTACGTAGAGAGTAATTTGTCGGACCTGGCTGACGTTGTCGCATAGGCTTTTCGCGGATAATAGCAAAATAAATAAATCTATACTAATATTATAAAGCTGAAGAGTTTGTTTGTTTGTTTGATTTAACGCGCTAATCTCAGGTCCGATTTGAAAAATTATTTCAGTGTTAGATAGCCCATTTAACGAGGAAGGCTATAGGCTATATTTTATCCCCGTAGGTATTTCTACGTGAACGGGAACCACGCGGGTGAAACAGCGCGGCGTCAGCTGGTTATTATATATTCATGATGAACTTCCGCAAAGTAACGTCTGCTTCTATCCAAAATTTCATATTATTTTGTTGTTATTTGGTTTTCGATATTTCGTAATGAATGCCTTTTGCTTTTATAGTATATTTAGATCAATACACATTCTTTTTTAAAAGTATTTTATTTTTGGATATTTTGATTCATTAAATCCGCTGCTGGACGTCGACATATGCCTTTTGTAGAGAACACCATGATCCTGAGCCGCCTGCATTTAGTGATTCCTGATTTTTTTCCAAGTACTTAAAACATAACATCTTCATATTACATTTTGGTATGTTAGTTGGGCCTAGCTACTACATTGATTCACAACGTTCTTCTGTCCATGCAAGTTAAGCTAACAAATGTACAGTTTCGTTTTCACAGTCTTACATACTCTACAAAAGTCTTACAAAAGTGTACAAAATCGTTACTCAGTTACACACAAGTGTGAAATCTTTTCAATACAGCAGTCGCTAAGATGCAAAACTAAGATAGAATAAAGTAAGCAACAAAGTTAGTTTAACCTGCGAGAGTACTGCCTCGATTCGAGTGCAAATCGCGAAAACTTTAATATTTTCAACTGTAAGCTGTTAGAATATATTTGCTTCAGCACTATGCGGATAAAAATTCAAAACAATAAGAGATTTTGCTCTGTTCAGAAGGTGTATCGAATAAGTTGTTTGTGTTGGATTTGTTTTTTTTTTTTTTTTGTTTATTTACTTATTTATAAATTTTATGTACCTATTCTTACGTGGAATAATGAGTAAAATGTATACGTATGAAACCCTAAAAATAAGCACAATTTGAAATTTGTAAACATCATTCAATCAGTAATAATTAATTAAGTAATTTTAAAAAAGATGAAGACGCGGGCGTCCACTAGTAGGTATCATTATATAAAAATCACACTAATATTGTAAAAGCGAAAGTTTGCCCATGTATGTTATATTTAAATAGTATGTTTGTTCCTCTTTTATGCTGCGGCTACTGAAGCGATTTGGCTGAAATTTGGAATGGAAATAGATTTTACTCTGGATTAAGACATAAGCTACTTTTCATCCCGGAAAAATCCATGGTTCCCGCGGGATTTGTGAAAAACTGAATTCCACGCGGACGAAGTCGCGGGCGTCTGCTAGTAGTAATAAAAGAATAACAAAAACCCGTTTTAAAAATATCATTTGAGTCTGTCTCTTTCTCCTAGCTGTAAGATTGGGGTAAAATCTCTATTGGACCAAACAGGCAATAGTGTTGAAAAGATTTCCCACAAAATCCCACTGAAAATGGTTACCAAGACACGCTTACCCACTTCAAAAACATCTTAAGCAGACTTAACATGTATTTTACATTATTCCCCCTTTTCTGCTGAAACACAACGCGTGGACACTTTTCCCCTAGAGGGCGCCCTTGTAGTTTATTGACATTTACTTTGGTAGCGTAAACATGGCGGTGGCAGAGTCGGGTTAATTCCCGCATAATGCCGCTTCTACACTGCGGATGGGTTTTATTGGCAGTAAGTAAAATTTGCTTACAGTAAAGTGTCTCCAGACTTCACAAGTTCAGACATCAGACTAGTGGTTGTTGACTTTATCTTGAAGTTGTGTTTATCATAACGTTCTGTATTATGTTAGTTATAATAATCGTTTGGTTTCGAAATTACTTAAAAGGTACCAAGATAAATCGAAATTAGTCTTGTTTATAAAATTATTTATCTACTGAAAATTTCATAAATTTACTTGATTACTATATGACTTTGCTTTCTAGAAATTAAATCTAGAGATAGAAGTATTATTTACTAATAATATTTTAAATTGTTAAAAAATTATCGAACTGCATAGGTTGTTATTGTAAAAGTAATTAATGTAATTACTTTTTGTGTATTTTCAACATTATTTTTAGTAATTTCAAATCTCGGCCGCTTTAAAATAACTTAGCAATAGCCCTACAAACTACAAATATAAAAAAATACGATTCCTGAAAAACATGTATTTTGAGTAAGCATTTTTATACTAGTTGTTACTATAATATAAATAAACACTGGCGTGCTTAAAGTTTTTAATAGGGTAGGCACTACATGTACAAATTGTAAAGCTTGTCCTTCAAGCTCAGCTCACGATGTTTTTCCTTCACCGTTTGAGGCACGTGATATTTAATTTCTCAAAATGCATACAACTGAAAAGTTAGAGGTGCATGACCCACACCTGATTCAAACCTACGAACCTAAAGCAGAGGTCAACTGGGTTATCATGGCTCTCTCCTACATTTACTTCCTACTTTTTTTTTTTATTAAGAAAGAATACAATAAGGAATGGTGGCAAGAATACTGGCTGCATTTCCGGCTGCTTCCTACTAATATTATAAACGCGAAAGTTTGTATAGATGTTTGGATGTTTGTTTGGATGTTTGTTACTATTTAACGCCACAACTACTGAACTGATTTGGCTGAAATTTGGAATGGAAACAGATTTTACTCTGGATTAACACATAGACTACTTTTTACCACGGAAAAGTCGATGGTACCCGAGGGATTTGTGAAAAACTAAATTTCACGCGGACGACGTCGCGGGCGTCTGCTAGTATTAAATAACTAGCTGACGCTGCGCGATTTCATTCGCATGGTTCCCGTTCCCGTAAGAATACGGGGATGATATATAGCCTTCCTCGATAAATGGGCTATCTAACACTAAAATATTTTTTCAAATCGGATTAGTAGTTTCTGAGATTAGCGCGTTCAGTCAAACAAACAAATTCTTCAGCTTTATAATATTATAGATTGAAAGCACAAAAGATTTCATATAGCTCATGAAATACTGGGCTTAAATTATTATTGTCGGCATAAGCAACATCTTGTATGGTATACAGAGTCAGATTTAATGGAATAATTATGTATTAGCCTGTGAGTTGCCAACAAGTACTGCTATTCGACTTAGTTACAAGACAGCAAAATCTTTATTGCTTCTGCAATAACGCCTTTTTACCCGATTCCAGCAAAAACAAATGGAAGAGATAAGCTCGTAATTTTCTTTTATTTTTAGGGTTCCGAACGTACATAGTACAAAAACGGAACCCTTATATTATCACTCGCGCACATTTTAAGGTCTGTATGTTTTCTCTGAATTTACTGGACCAATCCAGTTGAAATTTGGTACACATATCAATTCTTGTGATCCAAATACAGGAATGTATAATGAATAGATAAATTTAAAATATGGGGGACACTTTTGGGGGGTAAGATGTAAAGTTGGAAAAAAATACTTTTACAAACTACATCAAATAAAAGGTAATAAGAGGATTTTAAAAATATTTTTTTTGGAATTAAAAAAAAATAGCTTTTAAATTATTTAAAGAGATACACGACAATTGACTATGCCCTTTTTCTCCGAAACTATCTATCTAAAAATTGGAAAAAAATACAGAAATTAGCTTGTTACTCGAAGATTTCCGGAAAATTTTGAAGCTCAGAAATTTTACCAAACCTAAAACTTTGAAAAAAAAACAGGAGTTAGCATTCTTCTTGAAGAATTATAATAATTTAAGGTTTAGATAAATATTTAACGAAACAAATAAGTCCAGAACCATCCAGACAACGACGGTGTCGTAGCCGTTCAAAATAGAAAGTTCAAAATCTAATACATTCTCGAGTCAGTACGACACGAAGCGTCGCATCAGTATTTTCAATATTTTTCAAGGAAAATGGTTCCTTATGTTTATAAATATTTTAAAAACTATTCACAAAAACTAAAGAAATCAGATGGAGTATTTTTTTTATTGGTAATTATTGATTATTATATTAATTTTCATAATTGTTGTTAGTGATACAAGTTATAAAACGAGATTGTACTTATATTATGCGAATGTCAAGGAGACGCGCGACTTTTTTTTTTATTCTTTACAAGTTAGCCCTTGACTACAATCTCACCTGATGGTAAGTGATGATGCAGTCTAAGATGGAAGCGGGCTAACTTGTTAGGAGGAGGATGAAGTTCCACACCCCTTTCGGTTTCTACACGGCATCGTACCGGAACGCTAAATCGCTTGGCGGTACGTCTTTCCCGGTAGGGTGGTAACTAGCCACGGCCGAAGCCTCCCACCAGCCAGACCTGGACAAATTAAGAAAATCTCAATCTGGCCAGCTGGGATCGAACCCATGACCTCCGTCTTGTAAATCCACCGCGCATACCACTGCGCCACGGAGGCCGTCAATACGGAGGTTTATGGGTTTCCCCGGCGTCACCACGCTGCTTGTAAGGACTCAATCTGGATCATTCTTTAATCTGTGCTTAGCAATAACAAAATATGCTGACTCATAGTAATACTTATGGTATGTGTTTGTCAGTATGTATACATTGGCAATCTAAACTTTGGCTCGACCAAACTTCTTGGCTCTCATACAAGTGGGCCAATAACAAATGAACGGAACATAAAGAACTGTCGATTATAGAACTCAATACTTCTGACAGACAAACAAATCCAAATACTTAGAAACTCTCTTCATACTTATAATTGCCCCGTTGTTTCCTTGTGGACAACTAGCAACCGCCTCTCGGTTTTACCCGCGTAGTTCTTGTTCCATCCTACTAATATTTTAAACGCGAAAGTTTGTATGGATGTTTGGATATTTGTTACTCTTTAACGCCGCTGCTACCGAAGCGATTTGGCTGAAATTTGGAATGGGAATAGATATTACTCTGGATTAACACATAGGCATAGGATGTTTTCGGGCTAAAAAGTAGCCTATGTGTTAATCCAGGTTATAATATATAGCTAAGTCGGTTCAGTAGTCGAGGCGTGAAAGAGTAACAAACATTCATATCGTCAAAATCATCAGTTTTCGCAAATCTCGAGAAAGCATGGATTTTTCGGGATAAAAAGTAAGTTACGCTTATATGTTAAAAGTAAAATCTGTTTCCATTCCAAATTTCAGTCAAATTGCTTCAGTAGTAACGTCGTTAAAGAGTAAAAACATCCAAACATACATCCCCGCACTACAAAGCGCAGTGTTGGTCGAACCCCCACCAGGTGGATAGACATCAAGCGAGTCGCAGGTATTCGCAGGATGCAGATGGCTCAGAATCGCGCAGTGGACGTCCATCGGCTGACATGATGATGATGATGATGATGATGATGATGATGATGATGATGAAACATACATCCAAACACCCATACAAACTTTCACGTTTATAATATTAGTAGAATTAGTCTTTCTCTCGCCTCTAGATATATCGTGGTGCGCATCAAAATCCTGCTGGAAGCAAGGAAGTATTAAAATATTTTAAGTATTAGTTTAAGTATTAGTAGTAAGTAAGTATTTTATAATTTATTTATTATTTGGAGTTTTTACGGGAGAACTTGCTCATTGAAGTAGAGTCACCAAGCTAATCTCTGCTGCAAAGTTTGCGTGTTTGCATTTTAAGGGTAGGACCACACATATGAATCGATACATGTAGACAGTTGAAAATCCTTATCACTCTACACGAAAGGAAACTTTTTCTATCTTGTTATAGTTTACATTCACGCAACTTTTGAAAGTATTTCAAAGGACCAAATGATCGAGGCTTATTGAGAAATGTAGAGAGCAGACGAGGGTCACCCCGCCGGTCGCCACCTGACACTATTACAGTCTAAATTTCATGTCCCGAACCCTATTAAGGGCGAAGTACGGAAACTCGTTAGGTGAACTAATTTTACGATGCGGAGTATCGAGTTTACGGTATATACTCTCTATCTGTAGATTATAGACAATATCAAAGTACAAAATTGTACTGAAAATATGGTATGGTATCTATAGAAAAACAATGTAATCTTTTGTACATAAGTACCTACTAATCTTACTCTAAGCTAGCCAATCCGCAACGGAGTAGCGTGATGATTTTAACCTTTAACCAGGGGCGCGTAGTCTCACAGGCACAACGTGCTTTGTACATTCCTGGAGTTAGCCACTTCCCCCTGCTTGCCACTACCTTGCGTCTCAGTAGGTTCTGTTTTAGTGCTAAAACGACCGCGGAAGAAGACAGAAGTGGCATCGGTTGCTTAACGCGTGAGTAATACTCATTAAAACATCGGACGTAGTCTCTTAGGCTACACGTCATTAGTTGTCATACAAAATAATTTATATGCAGCTATAGTTATGAGGAAGAAGAAGATGACCAAAGGCGTAGAACTAGTCCAGGCAAGGACGATAAATACGTTAGTTGGATGCTGCAATGCAGTTTACTTGAAATGTAAATAAATGCCAATTTATATGCCCATCGTGCATATAAATTGGTAGTAATTACTGCCAAATTTAGTAGGTCTCAATATTTTTATTTTTTGTTTTCAGTAATCCATAATATGTTTTTATTTCTTTAGAACTAAGTTGGACTTTAAAAAAAAGTCTTAAATTTATCATGTTTCTTGTATAAAGTCTAATAAAATTATAAAAAAGGAACTCATACCCATTAGGGCTCAAAAGTAACATTATGTGTTTATTATTATCGTTTTATTTTTTCTATAATAAAAGCTGTATGAATGTTTCCATATGTGTTTTATTACATACCAATAGTTAAATATCAATACATTTGTGATACATCCAAAATTAATTTTATGACAAAAATGAATTCGAAAGTAAGTAGCCTGTGAGACGTCACGCCCCTGATAGTGTTATAATTTTTTCGTGTCCCTGGTTAAAGGTTAAGGTCCAAATCCGCTTTCTTATTCAGAAGGAGGCCAGCTGGCCTATTCACTAATTTGATCTTTATTAACATATAAAATAAACATCAAATCCACGAAGGGTTGTCAGGCACCGGATGACATTTGTTACATATAATCTCAATTTCGAATATGTCAAATTATATACGTACTGTTACGTACGTCGAGCTGGGTTCAGAAGTTCACCAAACTCGAGTTTTAACGATTTATTTTATTAACTTGTTCGACAAAAGGCCTAATACTTGAATCGCCCGCGACTTTTGATAGGTTTTTTAGGAGAATTGCGAAATGTATGACTGAAATGGAATTGACGATTTTACTTATAATTCCGAATTATGCAAAACAGCAATATTGACATTGATATGTAATGCATCTAGAGACATAAAATCTCGTTGAAGTGTATTAAATCTAGAGATGCATTACATATTTATATGTATGCGAGGGATGTGACAGTACATACGTACTAAGTTAGAGTACTGACCCGGTTGTGAGCCGGATATGTATAATCACTGGTTTTTTAGTCCCGTTACTGCTAACATGGTTACGGGTTAAAAAGTTCTAATCACCTGTGCTGGTCACTAATTTTTTTTTTTTTTATTCTTTACAAGTTAGCCCTTGACTGCAATCTCACCTGATGGTAAGTGATGATGCAATCTAAGATGCAAACGGGCTAACTTGTTATTAGGAGGATGAGATTCCACACTCCTTTCGGTTTCTACACGACATCGTACCGGAACGCTAAATCGCTTGGCGGTACGTCTTTGTCGGTAATTTTTAATTTTCAAGATGGAAATCGGCAATGGCTTATCTCAACTTCAATCTAGCCGTCTACACGGGATTTTATAGTGCACAAGTGGCTCCACAAACATAGAAGGTCTTTCCCTCACTCTATTAATCCGTTAGGACGGCACGATGACACGACTGGGGAGGATTAGCCTCAGGACCGCAGCATTACTTGCTCTCCGAGGCACGGGGCTATTTACACACTTACACAACTTCTTGAAAGAAAAACTACACACTTATTTTGTTTGCCTTAACTCCAATTTAGGAACAGATTTTTTATCACGGTTATGTGGCAGGAATCAACAGCAAGGAAGATTTCTATCTTAATTTAATTAAAAAATAATTTAAAATAAATTTAAGTAGTTAAGGCATTAAAGCGACAAACAAACAGTCTAAATATAGTAATTATTATATACGCGAAAGTTTGTATGGATGTTTGGATGTATGTTTATAACTCCGCTACTATTGAAGCGATTTGGCTGAATGGAAAAAGATTTTACTCTAGATTAGCATATAGACTAATCTAGAGTAAAATCTTTTTACCCCCCCATAAAATCCATGTTTTCCCTAGATTTGCAAAAACTGATTTTGAAAATACGAATGTTTGTTACTCTTTCACGCCTCGACTACTGAACCAAATTATCTAAAATTTGGTATTCAGATATATTATAGCCTAGATTAACACATAGGCTACTTTTATCCCGGTAAAATCCATGGGTCCCAAGGGATTTGTGAAAAACCAAATTCCACGCGGACGAAGTCGCGGGCGTCCGCTAGTTCATTTATAAATATATTATATAACTATGCCTTTCGATGTTTGTCTTTCCTGTAATCATGAACACCGTCAAGGCAAGATTAATAGGCATTTTTTAGGCAAGCGCGCTCCAATTTAGACTTCTCCAAGATGCACTTTATCACTATCGCCAAAAGTCGTGAAAAGTCCTCAAGAACTCACGATAAATACAAATCTCGTTAAGTACAAGGTATAAAATTAAACTCACTTTTGCATTTATATTGGTATGATTTAAATAATACATCCAAAACCGATTAAATTACATAAAATTTCCATCTTTAAGTGTATAAAGCTATAAATGAATATACTTTTTTTGTACTTCATTCGCGAAGGCAAGCGACGTACGTCTATACGGACATGTACGTGACGTGAGCTCATGAATAATGCACGTTATTTTTGTTTTGCGTGTCTTTATTCCAAGAACTTCATGAAAACGTTTAAATGTTCATATGTTGTAAGTAAACAAGTATAAGAAGCGGCGAATTGGCAATGGGCGGGCCTATACTAGTAGTTCGAAGAGCCGATGGACGTTGGAGTACTGGAGACTACAGTCATTGTTATTGGAAGTCCGTATAAAAGGCCCATGTCGAGCAGCGGACGTCCATTGGGTTATAATTATGATGATGAAACAAGTAGAAAGCTTTGCTCTAAGTAGGTGTCTACTCGTAAAATATTAACCTATTCAAAGCTATGATATGACTGGTACCACATGATGTTTACAATATATTAAAATATATATATATTGGAACTATGAAGTAGATACAATATACCTACGTCTTATTAAATTATTTATGATCTAAGAGAATTAAGCTAACAGGGTTAGCTTTTAATTAATAAATAGAGAAATTTCCAGAAGGTCTTCGAACACGCATAACATAATAGTTGTCCGATTTTGATGATTTTATATTTATGTAGCAGGCGCCGCGCGGTTTCACCCGCGTGGTTCCCGTTCCCGTAGGAATACAGGGATAATATATAGCCTTTAGCCTTCCTCGATAAATGGGCTATCTAACACTGAAAGAATTTTTCAAATCGGACCAGTAGTTCCTGAGATTAGCGCGTTCAATAATAAAAAAAAACAAACTCTTCAGCTTTATAATATTAGTATAGATAAACGAATATACTCGTATATACTCGATGCAAGGATCCGCTGGATGCTGGCGGCTCGAGACCGTTGTGCTTGGAGGTCCATGGAAGAGGCCTATGTCCAGCAGTGGACGTCTATCGGCTGATAAGGTAAGGTACTCGTATGTCAAAGTTGGTCCCATTTTATACTAGTCCCAAGTTATCAGAATATTCAGGATTTAATGTACGTTATATTTTGTCTAAAAAACGCCGGAAAAGTAATTTTATTAAACGAAGATAGGTGCCTCGTTTGTTTTTACACCGATATATCAACGTCCTACCTATGTACAGACAGTGATGAATTGGACACTCTTCAACTTTCACATTTAGTTTTCTTCTAATATTCACAGGTTTTGTCTCCTGTGGCGTCACTCAACCCCTATTGAAAGTGTCACGAATAAAATTAGAGCACCTTTGACATTGTTTGTTTTATACCAAGAGCTTATGATAACGAAACTATGACTAACTATAAAACATAATATTTTTTCTTTTCTACATATATTTCATGCGGGTTGCAGGGAGCCGCTGGATGCTGGCGGCTCGAGACCGTTTTGTTTGGAAGTCCATGCAAGAGGCCTTTGTCCAGCAGCGGACGTCCATCGGCTGACAATGATGATGATGATGACATATATTTCATACAACATATATTTCATGGGAAATCGTGTCCCGGTTTTGCGATAGAGGAAACACCTCGAGCAGGTCCCAGGACTTGCGACTCTTTGAGTGTGGGTTTAAAGGATTCTACATTCCTATACTAAGCAATTTAAATATAAACTTTTTTGGTTGATTTTTTACACCTTGCATCCGAAAAACTCAAATATCTTACGAAACCCTATTTTTTTCCAAAAAATGATTTAGCCTATATTACTTGTAGATAATGTAGCTTGTTCGTTCGAATACTGAAAGAATTTTTTAGTTTTAGTTTTTGAGCCTCCTCTTTATAATATTCTAATATAGATTGTAAGAGGTAAAGTTTGTGCGGTTGTAGGGAATAATCTCTTGATATACAAAACCGATTTTGAAAATTCTTTCACGTAGGGGTAGGGTAGGGGTAGGGTAAGGTAGGGCAGGGGTAGGGCAGGGTACGGCAGGGATAAGGCAGGGGTAGGGGTATGGGTAGAGTAAGGGTGCAATAAAGTATTTCTTATTCTCAATAGCAATTGAGAAGAAAAAATGTGAAAAATGTTTCGAGCATACTTATTTACTACTAGCCGACGCTCCGCGGTTTCACCCGCGTAGTTCCCGTTCCCTTGAAAATACGGGGATAAAATATAGCCTATGACATTCAAAAACAACGTAGCTTTCTAGTGGTGAATGGAGTTTTCAAAATCGGTTCAGTTGATTCAGAGATTACCCTCTACATACCACCTCTTTAATATTTAGTATAGACATACTTTTCGGTTTGTTTTGTAACGAACAGTGTTTTATATAAAACAATGTGTTGCTTATAGTGGCGTTGAACATAAATTAGGGCAACTAAAATATCGGGCGGGGCTCGTGTGGGTTGGCAACGGCGGTAGAGGCGGCGTGTGCCAAATTGCGTCGTCCGCTTATCATTCGGATTACGTCTCGCAGCCACAATATAACACGTCACGGATGGCCACCATTTTAAAATGTAAGGCCGAGATTTCGACAAGTGATTGGCTGTAGAATGAGAACCTGTGGTTTAGATACACCTCATTTTACGAAGGCTGAAAGTTTGCTGGAAGCTCCTACTATAAGTATATATAAGTAAGTACGGTAACCATTATGAACTTTGGAGAGTGGTGGTTTTGGAAGGTAGTTTTTTTCTAGCCTATTCACTATTTTGGTCTTTATTAATAACCTATTAAAATTAATTATTAAAAGGTTACAAAAAATTAGCAATCCTTTTAAGGCGCATTTGGAACCCTCGTAACTTTAATTTTAAGTTTTCGGCTAATTATTATCACCATTATCTTATAATATTATTACCTGACGTTTCGAAAGTGCTTGATAACTAAGCCTAATTGAAATATTTTCAACCATTTCCCATAAACGGATAAAAATGTCAAGACTTTATTTTTTTGAAATCTGTTCACAAACGGATTCACACAAGGTAAGTAAGGTAACCATTATGTACTTTGAAGCGTGGTGGTTTTGGAAGGTAGTTTGTTCTGGCCTATACACTATTTTGGTCTTTATTAACAACCTTACAAAAAAACTTTAACAACAATGTCATATCTTTGACCCTTTCGGGTAAATAGTTAAAAAATTTTACCGCCATACAACAGACATTATTTTTATAAACACTTATTTTTTGTAACGGCACTTCTAGTTTATGCTTAGAACATATTCATAGTTAATATTGCTCCCGCATGTTCACAAATACCGCAAAGTTCTTAAATAAGCACAGACAGTTTGGTCTGTGGTCGCAGCCGGTCGCCATTGCGACGGGGAAACTAAATTCTTTCGTTTTTAATGTGTTACGACAAAAACTAGGAATGTGAACAAAGGGTCATTTATACCAACATTATCAGAACTGTAGCGCTATTCTGTAATGACAATTTTGTAACTATACTACAGTTTTTATATATAACATATAAAAACTTAAAATAAAAAAATAACAAGCAGTCGGGTTTTTTATTTATTTATTTATTTTATTTAGAAAACTCGAACCGATTTCTTTGTCACGTTAACGTACTCGTAGATTCCCGTCGAGTCTCCCGTGGATCCCAGGAGGTCCATCTGGATTACTTTGGGAATCAATGGTGTAGCATTCTCAAAACTTCAGAAAAGGGCACACATTACATACATACATACACACTTGAAGTATTCTCTAAAGTCACACCTTCAAGAATAAATGGTGCAAATTTTAGTCACAAGCTCTCTAACTATAAAGTGCATGATTTTTTTACAGGACGGATTTTTCCAAGCCAAGGCGCTCTAAGGGATCCGATGACTTGGAAAGCATTGGTCTGCTCGCTCGATTTGCAGTGCAAATTGATTTTATATCAGCACCCGTCTTCGAATTTCTAAGCATTTTGTTTGTCATCCCTGCTGTGTTGATAAAATCATCTTTAAAGTTGATCGCACATTACCTACTGAATGTTTGTTTTGATGACTGACATCCTTTCGAATTGATAACACAAAAACGTGCGTTGTTAAGGCTGCAACGGTAGTGTACAACTAGCCTTGAATTGTTGTACATATACCTATTTGGTAATGATGAAGGATAATGGAGGGTAATTTTAAATGGGTGGGCTTATAAGTGTCATATTTAAACGTCAATTTCAGTGAAAATAATACCAGAGAACGTAGAAAACGCTAAAGCTGACGCTTAAGCTGACGGAAAAATACTCAAATCTGTATTAGAAAGCTGAAGAGTTTGTTTGTTTGTTTCATTGAACGCGCTAATCTCCACACGCTAAATTTCACAGATCCATCGGGAACCATGGATTTTTCCGGGATGAAGTAGCTTGCGTTAATTCAGGGTAGTATAGTAATTTTAAATTTCAGCCAAATCGGTTCTGTAGCCATCCAATCATATATCTATATAAAATTTTATTAGGATTAGGATAGGATATTGTTTTCCTGATAGACGATGTCGCAAGCATCTACTAATCTATACTAATATTATAAAGCTGAAGAGTTTGTTTGTTTGTTTGTTAATCTCAACGTCAATCTCAGGTACTCAAACGCGCTAATCTCAGGTACTACTGGTCCGATTTGAAAAATTCTTTCAGAGTTAGATAGCCCATTTATCGAGGAAGGCTATAGGCTATAAATTATCCCGGTATTCTTACGGGAACGGGAACCACGCGGGTGAAACCGCGCGGCGTCAGCTAGTATAAATAAATATATTAGGTATCTACGAGTAGTTACGATTAGGTAAGTTTTCAAATACTCACACATTCTACTTACGTTGACAAAGATATTCCGCTTTGCAAATGGCTCCTTTTGACGGGTCGAGCCGATGTCGAGCTTCCTGCGTCGTAATCGTAGGTCCTTTGCTCTTTGTGCTGGTGCCGAGTTTTTTAATGTGTAGTACTTTGAGCCAGTTGCGACGTGTGCGAAGGATATGCTTGTAACGTGGAGTTATGCACACAATAGCGCAATGGCTTGCAAAGGCTTTTGGCATGAGGAACAGTTTTCTTCATCGTTTGACACGTGATATTATCTCATTCATTTTGACGCTCGTAGCGAAGTTGATAGTGTGTTCTCAGAGAGAGATCCTGGGTTATTAGTGGGTCTAGTGGTAGGCATAGGCCGTGGCTAGTTACCACTCTACCGGCAAAGATACACCGCCAAGCGATTTAACGTTTCTGTATGAAACTGTGCAGAAACTTCGTACCTACCTCTCGTAAGTAAGCGTATTTCCATCTTAGAGTTTGATTTCGCTAACATCAAATGAGATCGCAGTCAAGGTCTACCTTGCCATTGAATAAGATGTAATCATCATCATCTGGGATAATGTAGGATTCTAATGGTTAATTTTTGATTATATGTCATAAGGAAATTGATTCAGCTCTCAGGTTAAAAGGCTAGACTTAAGGCCGAGAGACAATAAACTAGCTTAGACAATTTGCTTGGTTAGATGGGGTTTACTTAACAAAGATAAAGAAAAACATAAAAAAATCAGGTTAGTGTGACTTTAAAATTCGACATTTAACCACTTATGAAACAACAAATAATTTAGAGAACAATGTTTAAAATGAAAGAACGTATACTGCAGTCCTTCTCGATGTGTATGTACTGTTTACTAACAAACAAATTTAAAATGAGGGACGAGGGTATTCATCGCTAGCTAGTCCTTTCACACTCTAAAAATAATTATAATTAACTTGTTCTTGAAATAATCATAACAAATTCGATTAATAAGCTTAGAACAATTAGAATAGTTAATATATTTTGATAACATTTTATAAACATACAAATATATAATTAAAAATAAAAAAGTTATGTATGCGATTTCTACCTTCATTTCTAATTTGTTTATTGGTAAACAGTACACATCAAGTAGAACTGTAGTATAGGTACCTTCATTTCTTATAGTCATGTTTCTTTCTGACACCCTTATACTCGTAAAAGTTTTTATATTCTCCTACCCGCGGGCGCCAGCGGCGTGACGTATGGTAAAGGGCCCCACGGAAACACGTGATAGATCATCAACCATTGTCACGCTCACGGGGGCAATTGACATTGATTTTTCTTCCCTGCGTCCATCCCCTTGTCATGTTCATAGAGACGTTTGCAGTTCGGCGTCGAATAGATATTATAAACTAGGGGACGCTTCGCGGATTCACCCGCGTAGTTTCCATTCCCGAGGGAATATGGGGATAAAATATAGTCTATGTTGCTCACTGGTATTGTAACTTTCCATTGTTGAAAGAATTTTTAAAATCGGTTAAGTGGTTTAGACGTGAACGTGTGGCAAACAAACTCATGTTATGCACCATTTAACACTTATCAATTCATTATTTTTAATGTACTTTCAAATTATACCTATACATAGGTATGATTTTAAATATTTACAAAATAAATAATTTACAAGATAAATATTTACAAAATATTTAAAATTATACCCAAAGGAGATGTTAAAAGGAGATAGATACCTAAATATTACTTTCAATTAATTTACCTCCATCAGTGATAAACAATTTTGTTTGATATAAAATAATTATGCCTTCACAAATAAGCAAGCGTATTCGTATTAACTGAAATTGAACATGATTACAAAAAATCCTAATATTTTTATATTTATTTATCCAGGTAAGGTAATAAATAAAACAATCCTTCAATTATTATAAAAATTGTGATATATTCTTTCTTAAACTAATAATATTTAACTGTACAAAATACACGATGATTCTAATTTACATAATAATATATTATATTTAACAAAATATAAAGTAATAAAAATATATAATATAAAATATAAATCAATTACTCGATAGCCGGCGACGAGCGGTCATTTGTTAACGCTTTTCTTAGTTTCACGGTGGCGAATTGTTGCGGCCTGATAAAAGGAATCATTGTAAAGATTTGGCACTAAACATTTTGTTTCTAAATTTTAATATTCAATAAAAAAATCTCAAGTTATATATGTAGATAATATATGTTTTAATAATTAAAGGTAAAACTAACAACAATCAGAGGGCCTAGTGGCAGTTTGATACTGTTACTGTCACGTAAAGTAAACGCGAATTTCTAAGGAATTCTTCAAGTGGCACTACTGCACAACTGTTTCAATTCCATATAAATTTGCGTTTACGTCAACGTGATGGCAACAGTGTGAAAATATTGAAAACTCCCACTAGGCACACTGATTTTCATAACACTTTCTTCTTGCATTGTAGCAGTGGACAAAGAATTATGATTTCGCATAGTTGAGCTTTATCAGCTAATATGTATTTTGGGTAAATATGACTATGTATAAAACTAGCAATCACTGACCTAGCTATATATTGTTAAACTAAATTTACATAACATTAACAACAACAACATTTACAAAAATAAAAATGATAATATTACAACTTAACGACTGTTAGTTTTAATATAACTGATTTCATATTACATTTAAAATAACAGTGCAGAATCAAATAAAAGATTGTGATACGAAATTAATAAAAGTGCTTGTTAGAAAGAAAATCTTATCCTACAATAAGAAAGTAAACAAGTTCTTATAAAAACTGGTATCGTGAATATATACCTAACTAGAACCACTAGAATAGCAAAACCTTTTAAATCCTACCAGAATCTACTTGTACATTGCAGTTTCTCTACCCCATAAATCATACCACGGCCCAAACGTGTGGCCTTCTTCTGGGAGCTCATTGCCGTCTACAGTTCTCTTTAAAAGTTTGGTTCGCGGCAATAGTTGTGGTCTTTGTTGTTTTAATGCTTCATTGAATTTTTGATCATCCGATTCACTGTATGGCGCATCAGTCCGCTGGTCCATATAACGCCTGGCCTCTAATCTTGCTTCTTCTTGCTTAATCTTTGATTTTTCAGCTTTTTTGGAATCTGTTTCATAATCGTATCTTGATGATCGCCTCTCTTGATCACTAAAGTATGATATGTTTGATTCGTAGTATCTTTCTTCTCTTCTGCCATTATACGGTAGTGTACTATCATCGTAACTTCGGTTCATCCTATTTCTTGCTTTGTTTTCGCGATTCTTTGTGTCAGTGAAATCCTTTCTCGTGTGTCGTCTGTCTAGTGAGTAATCTATTCTCGGTTCATTAGTCTCGTATGCTCGTTTTTCTTTTTTCTGATTTCTCATTTCAGCTTGCGGATATTCTTTGTTATTTCCATTTTCAAAGTTGTGTTTACTTATTTTTTGTTCACTTTGTCTCTTTTTGTACTTTAAGGTGCCATCATCAGTTTCAGTGTACGCATCTTCATTCCTTATATCGTTATTGTTTCGTTCTATGGGAATGCCGTATCGATCTGTGGGCTGGTCACTGTCTTTATATTTCAGTGTCTCTGATGATGCTGAAAATGTTTTTATTTCTTTAGACGTATCTTTAAACGTTTTGAATTCCATAACTTTAGGTGGTGATCTTTCGTGAGAAGATTTTTTTGTCTTATCCGTAGACATGGTCGCTCTAACATGTGGTTTAATAGGTGTTACTTCAATTTCTTCAAATTCAGGCATATATGCATTTTCTTTATTATTTTTGACTTCAGTATCGATATTTTGTGTTTGGCGACGACGATCAATTTCTTGCTGTTTTTTAGAAGTCATGTGGTCATCAACAATTATACAATCGTAAGGATCTGTACTAGAAGCTACAGAGTTGTTATCTGAATTGCTTTCATTATCATATCTTTGCAAAATCTCTCGTCTTTTTACAGTTTTCATCACAAATCCATCGCCATTTTCATCATTGTAGAAACTATTTTCAAAATTAGTTTTAATAGTACTGCTGTTAGTTAAATCAGAATGTCGAGATTCATTACGTGGTACAAAATCATCCTGCTTTTCTTCTGCAATAGACTTCTCGGAAAAGCTCTTTTTATTCATCATATGATTGTGATGGTAACCCATGTTGCCTTTCTTTTCTTTCTCAGCACGTTCTTCGTGTTGAATAGAGCCTAAGCTTCTAGCCTGTCGCATGCCATTATTTAATTTAATATCTTTTCTATCAATCGTTTCTTGTGGACGCACAGGAGCGTTTTCTGTAGTAGGCGATTTATCTTGTGGGGTTTGATTTTTGGACTCAGGCACTTCAGGAGCTGGTCGTAGTTCTTTCTTTAATTTTACAAATAGTTTCTTTTTATATTCTGGTACAGTGTCTACAATATCCCTGTGCTGCCAAAGAGACATTCCTTCCATAATCTCTTCAGAAGTTGTACGACCGAACTTCCAAAATGATTTAGTTCTCTTTATTTTCTGAGAATCTTTATCCATGTCTAACATGTTGCGCAGAAGCAATTGTTGATCATCAGTAAGGTATCCATTGTTTGTCGATCTTGGGCCACGTTTCAGGCTTTGTGTTTTTAACAGATAGGCTTTGTGATCCAAGTTTTGTTGGGCAGATTTACTATAAAAATAATTAGCAAATTAAAACAAAATAAAAACTAGCTCTACTACTAAAAGAAATAACAAAAAAGCTACGAACAATAAAAGCAGGGATAGAAAAAGTTATTAGGTACCTGATTGGGACACGAAGTCGTTGTGCCTCTTCGTCGCTATAGTCGATATCAGGCTGTGGAGGAGGTTCGTTTGAGAACCCGGAGTCGTTTGAACTGTGTAGCGAGACATTCCCAACAGCACCCACAGCTGATACGACTGTCTTGGCTGGTGCGGTTTTTTGGGCAATCTAAAAATTAAAAATATTGTAGTAGTTAAAAGAGTTCTTAATCCAACCAAACCAAAAAATCCAAAGTCCAAAGAAAACTTTACCCAGGTCGTACTAATATAAAATGGAGTGAAATAAACAGAATAAGAATTGAAGTTTACAATAGTAAGGGTCGCATTATTCAAGATATTTTCCAGTGGTGGGACTTGAAACAATGGTCGTGGATGCAGAAGACAGGGTCACTGCGCCACTTGGTCATCAATTAACAATTGCCGTAATGATTTAATTAATAAAATTAAAGCTGTTAATTAAAATATCTTAATTAATAAGTTAACTAAAATATCTTGCTCGGGCATCAATATTTATATTGCTTGTAATTTTTTACTCCCACATGAATTAAATACTTAGGTAAATAAAAGTAAGGGATTATCTTAACAATTTAAATCTAGTTTGATTATTGTATGATTTTTTTTACAAACCGGGTCAAATTGTGCCCAGTGGTATATATCTCACCTGCGATCTCATGGGCAGTGTTTGAGGACCGAAGGTTCTGGTTTCTATGACAGCGTGAGTGGTAAAACTGGCGGCTGATGTAGAATTCTTGATAGCGCCCGACGCTACAGCGATTGGCGTTGGATGGAAGTTAGCGCTCGCTGAAGTGCTGAGAGCACTCGGAGACGGGGCCGGCAGAGTAGGAGGTAATCCAGGTGAGCTGTTTGCTAGACGACCCTGGAAAAAAATGAATTATGTTAAAAAGTGAGCCGTGATAGCCCAATGGATACGACCTCTGCCTCCGATTCCGGAGGGTGAGAGTTCGAATCCGGTTCGGATGCACCTCCAACTTTTCAATTGTGTGCATTTTAAGAAATTATATATCACGTGTCTAAACGATGAAGGAAAACATGGTGAGGAAACCTGCATACCAAATAGCTTTCCTAATTCTCTGCGTGTGTGAAGATTGAATTGAATTGAAAATTGAAGGTCTGAAGATGTGTGAATGTGATTCAAAAATGTTTATAATTCAACCCCTAAGGTGGTGAAATAGGGCTTGAAAGTTTACATTGATTTCCACGCGGACAAAGTCGCGGGCATCCGCTAGTATTATTTATAAAATATGATATGATTTAACTACTATGACATAAGATGATGTGAATTCTATTTTATTGTGGCTATTTTCACTATATTCAAGTTATCAAAGGATATAATTTCAAGATATTAATTTCCAATTTTAAATACCTTGGTAACGTGATGTGCAGTAACAGTGTCACCGAACATGCGCGCCGGCGGGTGTGAGTGTGTGTGCGGTGCGTTGGTCGCCGACACCTGCGTGTGCGCCAGCGGCGCTGGCGGCGGCGTCTCGCTCGGCGTTTGCGCCATACTCCAGCGCGCTGGGGAGTTGCCACTGTAACCAACACAACAATTACTTTTGTGTTTGAAGTGTGAAGTGAAGTTGTGAAGTGTTGCCAAAAAAATCTTCGAATCACTTTACCGCGGCTAATTGCCTCGATCTACTAACAGAAAGGCTGGCTCATTTTACTCGCAAAGGATCAGCTTGGCTGTCCAGAGTGGAAATGCAGCCAGTATTCTTGCCACCATTCTGCGTGGGCATGATTAGATACAATAACATGGCTATAGTTTTGTAGAACAGAAAAGCTAGTTATAGAAACACAAGTTGAATCTTAATCTTCCTCAAAAAAGATATTTAAAACTACGCTGTCTGTAATGCAAGTTTCATCTATAATACTGTATAGATAAAAGATTTGTTTGTTTGTTTGTATTGAAGAGGCTCTGAATATACTGGGCCGATTTCAATAAATGTTTCACCAGTCGAAAACTACATTATCAGGGGAGGCTACGAGAATACTTTATACCCATACCTATTTCACCGGAAGATGAGAACTACAAGGGTTCTGCTGTTCATTTTCCACACGTCCTAAGTCTTTTTTTTTCCTGATTGTGTAAGTGCCGTAGGCTCCTTATGGGACCTCACCAGCGTCACCGGGGGGTTTGGGCGAGCGCAAAAGCATCGCCTGATAGGGCCTGCAGAAGCAGAGTAGATGGGCGGAACAGCTCTTTAAGGGCGTCTCCTCTGAGACTCGGACCTCGGCTTAGAGAGCCGTTCGAGAAGGGTGTTTTGGCCTCAGTGTATCAGTCCGGGCACCCCGAAAAGCCCACGTCTGGGTGACGTCAGATATCGGGGACCTCGTCTTCGCCGGCGAAGACGCTGTGTAGCTAGAGTTTGTGTTGCCTGGGATCGTCTTAAGTCACGGGCGGTTGTAGTTAACAATTGAATACGAACCCGTCATTCTCAGTAATAATTTGTTCAGTGTAAGCCAACGGGAACCATCCAGCGCTGTGTGTTCGCAAGTTCTCTCCATACTGCCAGCCTTTCGTTCTATCCCCCAGCAGTGCGAGAATGTCCCCTTGTTGGAAGCTCAGTTGGTTGTCACCGGCCGCTGAATATGCGTACAGAGCGCGCGCCAGCGGTGGATCGCGGGACGTAGATGTTGGTGGTGCGATGGACGATGGTCGAGTTTTTGTACGAATGTCTGGATCTGGAAAACAAACATAATTGATAGCAATGTTTTGTATGTAGTGTTTTTTAACCTTCAGAACCGGTTATGGATAAGAATTTGATGTGCAAAAAATTCAAAACATTGTAAAGTCGGAGTAACTTACGAGTACGTTCACGGTTAGGGTGCCCGCGCACTGATAATTTTTAGTTGGCCGACTATCAATCAAGTAAATTGCAATCAATCAATCAATCAATCAATCAATTGAAAAAGTGATTGATTGATTGACTAAATTGAAAACGTTTACAATTTAGTTGGACAACTTTTTAATTGTAATTTTTTAACATAATTCCATTTATAAATTGGACGATTAAGTTGGATTGGATGAAGATGTGCGGGCTGTCATATATCGCTATACCTGTTTGTATACTTACTCTGCGATTTACTCAGTTTAGCCAACTAAGAATAATTGTAACTGAGCGGGAGCTCTTATACTAAGTTAAATAGAGACTTTTTCTATAATATGTTGTGCAATGATATATTCTGTTAAATGAAGAAAAAAGAATCAAGTACAAAAATGATTAAGTATGAAGTGTAAGGATTGAGTTTAATTTGTAAAACAATAATACGCGCGTTATCAATTGAATCGTCGGACCATCAAGCGTTTCCCTACGTCTGTCTATTGATATTTCTAGCCTACTAGTTAGCTAGTTGTTAGTCTAACATGTGAGCACGTTATCAACTGAGTTTGACCATCATAATATTTTGCGTTTTTCTATCTATCTATAGAGATTCACCTCAAGACTCAGTTGTTAACGCGCGGACTATATTCCATAACAACGTAGCGTATTCTAGTAAGTTCTACGATGTTTGTGAAATGTGAAATGGAAGTAGCTACCAGAAATTTACCTTGTTCACCACTATGAAGACTAGCTTGTAAATTCAGGTCTGATTTGGCTCTAGACAAACCATGTGTGGGCGATCCAAGGTCAGCGATCGACCTGACGTCTAGGCACGAGGCGTCCACTGATCTTGTCTTACGCAACGCCGACCCCACTGAAGCGCGATCATCGTCATCCCCGTTGCGAGGACTTGCGTATACATCCTCATCAGCCCAGAATGACACTTGCTGTAAATAATAATAAGTGAACTATGTTTGTTTCGATAGTCGTTTCAGTCAATGGTCTTAGAAAAGCTTCGATCAACACCTAAAGAAGCTTTCGCTTGACTGTTGGGTTAAGGGTCGGATACAGAAAGCAGTGATTCTTGGAGTAGCCATGACCACCGGTCGCTTGGGCACTCAAAATGTCCAATCAAACTCAAATGGGCAATGGGAGGGCTGGTTCTTTTTTTATAAATTTAAAATGTCGTGGAGGACTTGGAAACTTAGAAACGAAAGGAAACTTGGAAGAATGCTTCAGTTTCGGAGTGAAAGGATAGTGGGTAATACATTGCAATATCTGTTAAACTGTATAGTGTAGCGACATTGAGTACAAGTCCAGGGCTCTGCATGGAGTTTATCTCTCTGCCACACAACCGACTTGGACGGCACCCGCACGGTGAATGGAATGCTAAGATATTCGTTTCACTCGATATGGATATTTTGTGGTGGAGCAAATAAATTAAGAAACTTTTTGAGTAAACAACTGTATCTTACCCTCATTCTGCTGACAAACATGGCTTCGACATTGGACGGCAGGAACTCCCTGGTCCTGGACACTTCGAGCCATTCTTCCAAGCCAACATTGTACGCCGACGCTCCCGCTGAATGATACGCCAGCCAATGCTTCGCGAGGGAGCACTGGCGTTCCAGTACGAAGCCGTATCGTCTACGCTCCTGCGTCATTGCCTATGAATAAAACAATATCATCATCATCATCATCATTACAACCCATATTCAGCTTGCTGTTGAGCATGAATGAACTCAGAATGAGAGAGGTTAGCCTAATAGATCCACCACGCTGGCCCAATGCGGATTGGCGAACTTCACACACGGATAGAATAATTAAGAAAATTCTCAGGTATGCAGGTTTCCTCACGATGACATACACATTTTACAACAATATAGACACGGGAATTTATTACAGATTTAGTTTAAAGAACAAGGTTTTAATATGTCATTATCTTCATTATCATTATAAACTGATGGATGTCCACTGCTGGACATACACTTGTGACTTCCAAACAACACGGTCGTATAGCGCCTGCATTCAGTTCTCTAAGACGCTTGATAGACAGCCACCGATTGGGGTTCGACAAACACTGCACTTAGTGTGAGGTCTCCATTTCAGCACCCTATGACCCCAGCGTACGTCGGCTTTTCCTATTTTAATTAGTGCCATTTCTGCTTCTTAATGTCTAACCTACATTAATTATGATAGTTAAATAGATAGAATGTTTTAGATCATTCCTCAAAAACTATACACCATAAATCCAAGTTTACAGTTTAAAGTTATTTTTCATTAAGAACTTAGAGAAAATTTTTATACGCTATAAACATTTTAAAGCCTTTTTAAAAGCAGCCGTGATGATTTACATTTTTCGTTTTTATTGGTGTAAGTGTACCTATAAAACCAGTGCGGTGATAAAAATCTTCTGAGTGTACAAAAGCGAACAACAAGCGAAGCGTTAACTCCATTTTAACAATATAAATTTATTTCTGCAAATATTTTTATTACATATTAAAATTATTTTATCTGTCATAGCTTTTTTATATAGAACTTATTTGTTACATTATATTTAGCAAACAGATAATAATTATTCAATACAGGGTAGGTAATGTGATCTTTTAAAAATTTCCTGTATCCTTAAACAAATGCAAGTAAAATCAGATCCCGTAAGGAATTTAGAATTAAACCGTTTGCTTTGCTTTATATCCAAGATGTGCTGACAAAGCTAAAAGTCAATTAAACACTGGATATCTCTGTATATATGTATATTTGTATGTCTCGGTTCTTGTCTAGTTTGCAGCTAAATTAATTTCTATTATATACTAGCAAATATATATGGTCAAATGACTTAAAGTTTTCTACTATGTCGTAAAATTAAATTACCATAAAACTGTAGTACTTCCAAGTGAATCCGCTACCATCATAGAACGCATTGTCACCTAACTTCAGATTTAGCTTCTGTTATGCACTAACCCTAAAATTCAAACTTCAATTATCTTAAAAGTAAACTGTACTTTAACTAGTTATAGCTATAAGGTCCACTTTACTTTAAAGAAAGTTGAGTACACCTCGTATCATTGTTTATTAATAAGGCCGTTAATCATGGACTTTTCGTTAATGAAAGCTTTGTCGAGAATATTATCCAGATATACTTAAAAGAGGTCTAAAATACAGTAAACTACAATATTATCGAGTGTACAAAAGTAAATTACGACAAGAGTCTTGTGTGCTAAACCACAACGAGACCAAAGGAATTTCACTATGCTATGCACGGACTCATATGAAGGCTGTAATACTTATTGAAATGCTTATAAACCAATAAACTTACATTCTTCAGGCTTTGCTCGCAAAAGGCATCCAATTTAGTTTTCTCCTCTTCTAATATCTGCATGCTCTGTAATGGAAAACAACTGAATTAATAAAGTGTAGGAAATAGTTGTGGCGCGATTTGTTTCCGTAAAGAGTGAGGAGTTAGAGAGGGGTAGCGATCGGTTGGCGGGAACGAGTTGCGATTTAAGGCGCTCGCCGTTTGGTCCGCTTCAGTATGCTCGTGGCGTTGGAGTCGCCAAATTCCTTATTATGTAAATCTTTATGGGTTACGAGTACTTGGGATAGGCGGGGAGAGTGACTTGAGTGGAAAAGTGGAGCGTTAGTTAACTGTCAAAGGCGCCTTTAACCCTACATACAACGATCACAAGTTCGTGACTCCACTCAAAGTCATTCTCTCTAGGGAGAATTTTGGTTACAGTTTGATTTGTTAATTAAGTTGTCCTGATAAATATTGTGAATCACATTTTGTTCGACATTGGTTTTGTTATTTTAGAAATACACTTCTGTGTCTGTTAAAAATAAGTTATATTAAACTGAGAACATTTTTTACTATCCCGTACCAGATCAATGGAGATCAATTTATTTTTAATCTCGCTTTCCCAAGAAGCCATGAAGAGTTTCGAAGCACTCCAACAGTTGTTAACTTGAACGTGAAGTTACGGACTCCATTATTATCTGTTGGGAGTCTGGAGTGGTATTACCAAAACAAACCTCCGAAATCTTGTGGAATATTAATTATAAACTTCTCTCTTGTAATTAATTGTTGTGTTGTAATTTATTTGGTTTGTTATGTATACATTGCTAATAAATTAATTAATTTGTAATAGAAAATAATAAAATTAAAGACAAGCTCAGCATTGTTTTTAACCGACTTTAAAAAATGATGAGATTCTCAATTTGATGCGTATGTTTTTTTTTAATATTTGTTACCTCTTAACTGCGTCATTTTGAAAATTCTTTTTATGTTTTGTTTGAAAATACGTCTTTGAGGACGGTTCTATTTTTTATGTTAAAAATATTATAATTTTCAATTTTATAAAAGAAGTTGCTGTCTTTTATACAAGACCAATACTTCCTTTTTTCCTAGCTAACTACCTATTCAAGACCTTTTGGTTTGAGATCGCCCTGAAGAATTTACTTATAGTGTTTTGTTATGATATGACGCGATGCCTGGTCGACCTACTCGTTAATATTAAGTACGTACACTTTTTTGTTTGTTACCTTCATTTCTTTATCCATAGCGGAGCCGACTTTAGTTACATTCGTTTTCTTCTTCCTTTGCTTTTTAATGGTGGCTGCGGCCTTGCTGTAACTTTCAGAACGAAGTTTGTGTTGCTGCAGAAACCTTTTTTGTTCAGACTGCAAATAAATTTCATTTTAAATTCCTAGAAATTGAAGAATGGTGACAAAATCATCATCAAGGTGGTTGGATATGATTTTCTATACTGACCATGTTGTTTCAATGGGAGTCGAAGGGATGGTAACCGGGTTTTGAAAAAAATACAATAATTTTGACGGCCTTCGTGGCGCCGTGGTATGCGCGGTGGATTTAATCACATAGGTCCTGGGTTCGATCTCCGGCTGGGCCGATTGACGTTTTCTTAATTGGTACGGGTCTAGTTGGTAGGAGGTTTCGGCCGTGGCTAGTTACCACCCTATCGATAAAAACGTACCGCCAAGCGATTTAGCGTTCCGGTACGATGTCGTGTAGAAACCGAAAGGAGTGTGGATTTTCATTCTCCTCCTAACAAGTTAGCCCGCTTCCATCTTAGATTATATCATCATTTACCTTCAGGTGAGATTGTAGTCAAGGGCTAACTTGTAAAGAATAAAATAAAATACATGAAGATTTTTTGAGAGTCTTTAAAAAAATCGGTTATCTGTAAAGTCGGCTTACTGACGATAGTTGAACGTGATAACGTCATAGGAAGTAAATGAATAAATTACTGTTCGTTTTTATAAAATATTGTTTAATAATCTTCATAGACCAGAATATACTTTATTTCTTGTAAAAAAAGTTGGCAACCCTAGAGCAGGGAAACGTCGCATGACGTCATCTTTTTTCAGAGTGTGCAGCTCCATCGATTTATAAGACGTTGTCACGTCAAAATATAAAAATCATCAAAATAAAACATAAATTACAAGTAATTAGGTTTTTACTTTATTCTATATCTGGTTGGTTTCGCTTGCAATTTTGACCATTATTCGCAGCTGTACCTACACATAATTTTAGTCATAATATTTAAGTTACATTAACTTAATTATAAATGTCAATCATAAATATAAATGGTTGACAATAGCTATACATTACAACGAACGAAACAAGAATTGCTTGAGAACGTGACCACAATTTGAATATTTATCTGTTATCAGAGCGACCTTAATAATATCATTATTTATTTAAATTAGTCTGTTATTGTGTTCTATTTAAATATTCAACCATTGAGGCCCAAATACCTGAGGCTTTTATGCTACCTTTAGGTGTGGTATATTTGTAAAACTTCTTAGTAATAAAATACCAGCCGATATAGGCTGATTTCCGTCGAGTTATATTTTAAAAATCCATGCATACATATTTTTGTGTTGTGTTGTCATTATTGTGATGAATAATGACCGCCCTCTTTAATATTACGCGAGTATACTATAGTGGGCGGATAATTGTGCCTCTGAGTATATATGTATAGATGTATGAGAAATCGGAGCTTGTATCAAGCGGTATGAATTGCCTTTTCTTTGGGATGACTTATCTTCGTCTGAGTTCATCCTTCGCCACTGGTGCCTATACAAGATTTGATTTGAGACCTAACACTTGGTGCGTTGGTCTAGCAGGTTCGAGTTTTGGATATATGAAATATTTAGCTTTAAATTTTCCAAGGCGCCTTCCATTCACAACATAGAATTTTTATTCCCTATAGTGCGAATGTACTGCAAACTATTAACATTGTTGGTAAGAAAATAATTTGATCTGGAAATATTTGGTTTGAGAGCAACTCGTAACAACTGTCTCGTTAGACCGGTGAGTAGCTACTTGCTACCTGGCTTTGGATCTATCTAGTGGTTCAAGATTTGAGTCCTGTGTTTTGTGAACATTAAGATTTTCTTTGTTCCAAGAAATTCTCAGTAGCATTCCGGAGATATAAGTTGTTACATGACGTTCCTGGTTATTATCATCTGAACTATCACAGCAGTGGTCTGAACAAACATTATCAGCCCACCAATTCGCATTTAAGTAGTGTTGTGTGTCAAAGTTCCAAATCACCTTTACTATAATAAATAAAAATAATAAGTAAAGGTACAGTAAGAGGCTGATTATGTTGATGAATGAAACAACTTACATTATGATTGAAGCTACAACCTACAAATAATACAAAGATTAACAATGTTCGTATCTGTTTAATCAAAAGATGACCTTGTATAGAAGCTTATTTACGATGTTTATATGATGTTTCTTAGAAATATCATAAATGTGCTAATAAAAAGTCGTACAAACCTGCACAACTTTCGTATCTTTCTCCAGATTAGTCTCCAGGGGGACGAGCAAATCCACGTAGAACGCCTTAAGCTATAACAGACAAACATCTTTTGTATTACTTCCAAAGTAACAATTGAAAGAAAAACTTTTTTATGGCAGGTGCCTCATTGTCCAAATGGTCTATTCACTGGAATAGATTTATATGCTTCTTTATTAAAAAGAAAATTATACGTAGATGTTAACTTACGATGTTCATCTGTTGATCCTGAATTTCTCGATATACCTCCACAACCTTCATAAGAGCAGTACCTGAAAATTAAATTAGAGAATTAATTATTACATACGTTTACCTAGGTATGCGTAAAATAAAATATTCTTGTTCAGATTTTTTTTTGTGGACAAGCGAAGTATCTTGTTTCAAAGCTGCATAAAGCAATATGTAAAAGAAACACAGTTATGATTCGTAAAATTTCGTATTTCATTTACACTTTTGTTGTCTTTCGGAAGGCGTTTCTAAAGAATGCCTTGAAAAGATGACGCAAAACAACCATGATATAAAGGTGCAATTCTACCAAGCGTCATGTAGTCAAGTTTCAGGCATCCCATTTGGCTTACATTCAGTTTATTATAATTACGTATTAATAGCGAACACCTCGCGGTTTTACCCACGAAATTCCCGTTGCCGTGAGAATATGGGCACAAGATTTAGCCTACGTTACCCTTGATAATGTATCTTTCCATTGATTAAAGAATTTTTAAAATCAGACTAGTAGTGTAGGCGTGAAAAGCCAAACAAACTAGCAGTTAAGGTATAAGTATATACCTATGTCATTAATTTCACTAATAGTGATTAGTACCTTGTAGTGGAGCGAGTATACTACAACTAAACTATTTGTTAATGTCCTTATATTAGTTTGTAAGTGGCTTTATCTGTCTCGAGTACAAGATTGAGCAATCAAAATACCAAGTTATTCAGACATCTGTTTGAATGACTTGGTTAATTAGTTTTCATGTGGTACTACGAGAAGTTTCCTTCGTATGTTTGTGACAGAACTTATACAGTTGATCGGGTCTGGATAATATGAAGGATTTTGTTTTGTTTTTGTTTTTCCTTGTATAATTCGCGGAAACAAAACAATCTGATAAGTCTGGGCTAGCACTGTTTTGTCTATATAACGCAAGTGTTTATTAAATGCAAGCTTTTGGGAATGGCTTATTATAGTGTTAATGATTATATTAATGATAAAAAAGCTTGTTGTTAAACTGTATTATACGACTGTGTGCTTAGTTTTAAATAATTTTGTAAAATGGTGGTAAACAAAAAAAAACCTTGGCTGAGATTGTTGTGGGCTCTTCTCGGACCAAGGTGCATTTGGAACCCTCGTAACTTTAGTTTTATGTTTTCGACTATTATTACCACCATTAGATTAAATTAAATTATGACATAATCTTGACCTTTATGATTTTTGACTTTTGACTTTTTGACTAACTTTTTTTTATTGCATACTAGCGGACGCCCGCGACTTCGTTTGCGTGGAATTCAGTTATCCACAAATCCCGCGGGAGCATGGATTTTTCCGGGATGAAAAGTAGCCTATGTGTTAATCCTGAGTAAAATCTATTTCCAAACCAAATTTCAGCCAAATCGCTTCAGTAGCCATAACGTAAAAGAGGAACAAACATATTTACACACAAACTTTCGCCTTTATAATATTAGTGTGAAGTGTGAAGTGTGATTCCAAGTGCTATAATTTAGTTTGTTTCTTTTGTAATTCAATATTGTATTCCTACTTGTCTATCTAACTTTTTATTAACCGACTTCAAAAAAAAGGAGGAGGTTTCTCAATTCGACCGTATATATTTTTTTGAATTCAGTTGTGACTAACCGACATCTATTAATTTTAATTTAATGTAGGTGTTCCAATAACTTATTTTTACCCGGTTCAGGATACTTTGGTGATTTGCTGACCAAAGCTGATTTTCGTTGTTGTTGTTATTAATAGAAGGTCTACTATTAACAACAACAACAACAAACCAAACCCTAAAATATTAATATAAATCGTTGTAGTTTGTGAGCTTGTGAGGGTTAATCTGTGGATCTACTGAACCGATTTTAATCATCATCATTATATCAGCCGATGGACGTCCACTGCAGGACATAGGCCTTTTGTAGGGACTTCTAAACATGTGATACTGAGCCGCCTGCATCCAGCGAATACTTGCAAGTAAAAATAACTATAAAAAGGAGAGTGACTTACCGATATCGGCGCATCCTCCCCACGTGCCCTGCTGAGCTTGTCGCCCCAGTTTACCCACAGCATCCACGTACAGACGAGAGGCGGCCGCCGCACCTGATACAAACGTCAAAACTTATACTAAAGCCATACATGAGGAGTATTGTTTACTAACAAACAAATTAGAAATGAGGGTAGAAAATGCATGTCATTTCATAACTTTTTTATTGTAAATTATATATTATCTATATATTAACTATATTTAATTGTTTTATAGCTTGTTAATCAAATTAATTTTCATTAATTTAAGCACTTCTTAATTATAATTATTATTAGGTGTGAAATGACTAGCAATTTATACCCTCATTTTTAATTTGTTTGTTGGTAAACAGTACTTCTTGAGTATGGCTTTAGTATAGTTGAATACTTTCCCATGACACTAAAAAATAAAGAAAAAACAATTATTTTAATGTTTGTCCCAACCTTTCAGCGCACTGTGCTGCATTTAATATTGGGCATACGGTGCTGATTTTCAGCTGATACCTTGAATCAATCATATTAATCCCGCATTCCCATGGGGACAGGAACTACGCGGGTGAAACCGCAAGTACTTTCGCTAAATTATGTAAGGAAAATAGAAGAAAATTAAAGCCGTAAGAATTCCAAACGCACCTATCTTATAAAAGCCCACAACAAACTAAGCCAGGTTTTATTTATTAGTAAAAGTGATTATATTCTAAAAGATTGATAGTTTAAATTCATAGGGTGGATACTTTAGACTTTAGTTGTAACATGATCTAAGTAATAGTATCAAATAATAAATCTTGCAAGTGCTAAACGTTTCAGTACTAGAAACTATCAACGCTCGAAGGAAATCTTGTCCGCCGTAAAAGCAAGTATCAAGAGCAATACATCCCGGCACAATGGCAAAGTTTATTGCTTCTAGCGTCGAGTATAATACGCTAGATAAGCCAACAGAGACAATTTGGCACCAACTACGCCCCAGTTCCGAAGCCAAACAAGCACAACTAAGGTTTTGCATATAGATGCACCCATTTGGCTTACGGTATATAAATTAATTGTCTCCTATTTAGTAACGCATCATATTGAATTAATTTGACGACGCACGACAATCGCTTCCTTATCGGCCTATAAATTGTATGCGCTTTGTGGTAAGGATATGTTATTGCAGTGTTAGTACCACTGAAACTACCAGTACAACAGATTGAAGTTAGGGTTTCCACTATCAATCCAGTTGTGTAATGGGTAAAATACCCCGAATCAATGAATGTAATTGAATACTGACTTGATTAAGAAAATATACCAGAGGAGAAAGAAAATATACTGTAAGAAAATTAATTTAATTAAAAATATCATCATTCATCATCATCATTACCCATAATCGGCTCACTGTTGAGCTCGAATCTCGTCTCAGTATGAGAGGGGTTAGGCATTAGTCCACCACGCTGGCCAAACGCGGATTGGCAGACTTCACAGACGTAAAGATTTAAGAAAATTTTTAGGTATGCAGATTTCCTCCCAATGTTTTCCTTCACCGTTTGAGACACGTGATATTTAATTTCTTAAAATGCACACAACTTCAGGACTGCTGCACTACCCTGACTGGATTCGATCCTACGCCCTCCGAATCGAAGGCATAGAGGTCATAGCCGCTGGTTAATAATATATCATCATCAATTCATCATTCATCACAAATATCAGCTGCTGGACGCACATTGCTGAACATAAGCCTCTTGCATGGACTTCGAAACAAAACAGTCTCGAGCGGCCAGCATCCAACGGCTCCCTGCATCCCGCTTGATGTCCTCAGTCCACTTAGTGGGGGGTCGACCAGCACTGCGCTTTCCGGTGCGGGGTCGACATTCAAGCACCTTGGGACCTCAGCTCTTCGAACTATGTATCCTGCCCATTGCCACTTAAGCTTCGCGACTCGCTGAGCTATGTCAGTGATTTTGATTCTTTTGCGGATCTCCTCATTTTTGATCCGAACCCGATGTTTGCTACTGAGCATGACCTCTTAATGGGTAGGGTACCCATTAAGTCCCTAACTCTGGGCTGTGAAAAGTTTGGAAGAAAAAATTTTGGAAGATAATATTTCAGTGTTTCATAGCCCAACCCAAAACCTCGTGATCAGAGGCTACATAGCGTACCCACTGGACCAACTGAGCAGTTCATATTACTCTTAAGTTAATATTATCAAAGATATGTGAATAAATGCCTAAAATTCACAAAACAAATGGCATAACCATTAAATAAATTTATTTTCATTATAAAATTCATTGTTTTTATGTATTTTATTACATTTTAAGTGAGCATACCACTAAAAACACCTTATTACTACTAATAACAGACTCACCATGCAAGGCCTTCAGATACGCTTTGCCGGCCATTATCATCTGTCGAGCGCCAGGGTTGAACTTGTCCAAGATATTCTGCAACAAAAAAAAACATTATTGTTATAAAATTGTAGATTATTAAGGTTAGATATTATTGACCAATAGTAGATAATATGTCTTTCAGCCCTTTGTTTTAATAGGAGAAACGAAGATAGAATTTAGAAAATTCTACAAAAGGGAGGATACTTTGCAAGTCATATTTCCAGCAACTGTTATAATTAAATAGTCTTTTACACCCTTATTCTTCTTCCTATTATATAGGAAAAGTAATAAAAGATACCCTATCCCTTATGTCCAACAGCCGCGTTTGAGTAAACCCCTCTTCCACTCCTCACCATTTTTATTTAAGACATGGAGAAAAGGTAAATGTAAATACTAGTACTATAACTTAAAAAATAGTGCAGTTGTGCCCTTTAAGCTTATGCTATCTCTGTTTACTTTGCTAAAAATACACCAAAAATTAGGCAAATAGGCCTTTTTTTCCTGATTCCAAATATGTATATAACTCAATTTCGTAAAAAATGTTAGTTCTGCCCTTCTTAATTAAGACGGCAGTATTCTATTCCTTCTTCTGCTCCCCAGCATTTTTTATGGAGAAGAGGTAAACATAAACTATTTTAACCAGCGTTTGCTTACAATATTAATCGATTTATTTCACTACATTGTAATATGTTATCGCCGTTTGGTGTTGGAAATAGTAGTCTGTGATGGCTTCAGTGTGCTCGTGGCGTTCGAGCCGTCCACATCTCTTGTTGTGTAATTCTTAATAGGTTACTTAGGGTTGGCCGGGAGAGTGACTTGAGTGGAAAAGGGGAGTGTTTGTATACAGTCAAAGGTACCTTTAACCCTACACACATCGTTCACAAGTACGTGACTTCACTCAAGGTCATTCTCTGCCATTCTAGGGTCTTGTTTTGGTTACAGTTTGATTTGTTAATTAAGTTGTCCTGACAAGTGTTGTGAATCATAACCTTTGTTCTACATTAGTTTTCTTATATTTGCAATCACCTTTTGAGTCTTATAATAAATACTTTACATAATTTTTCGGCTGGTGTGAGGTTTCGACCGTGGCTAATTACCACCATAAAGGCAAAGACGTGCCGCCAAGCGAATTAGCGTTCCGGGACGATGTGGTAACCGAAAGGGGTGTGGATTTTTATCCTACTCCTAACAAGTTAGCCCGCTTCCATTTAAGATTGCATCAAAACTTACCATCAAGTGAGACTGTAGACAAAAGCTAACTTGTAAGGAATTAAAAAATATCAATAACTTTGCAAAGAAGCTGGTATCTACACTCCAATAAAGATAATCTTGGTCTTTAAGCACCTAACTTTAATCATTACTAAGTAATATAGGCGTACATAATCGATAATTACCAAGTATAAAATCCGGTTTACGGGAAAAATGAGGTCATACTCAGTACCTATACCTACACCCGATGCCTAAGTGCTGTGGACAACTTTTTTTTTTTATTGTACAAACATTAATTTGCAATCGCAAAAGAAAATGAGGGCTTAGACCGTAAATAGTGTCGTGGAATGTGGCCTTTCAAGGATGCTGCAACCTCGTTACTGAGGTGTGGCAAAACGCCGAGTAGAAGCGGCATTCCATTGTAAATATTGCTCAAAGCCACTTCTTCGGAAACCTATTTACTTAAAATGGATGCAGATTCTTTAACATGATGCAGCAATTTGTATATTGACCTGTTACGGTGTGGGTAGAGGACGAGAAATATTTTACATATCTAGGGACCTACTTCTGTTAGCTAGTATGAATGGTATTTAGATATTTGAATGTGGGCTAATGTTTTGTACTTGGTTTAGTAGTTCTTACGTAAAACAAGGGCTGGCATGTGTCTGTATGTGGCATCGAAGCTTTTAAAATTAACCGATTATGTTTATTGTTTGTTTTATGTTTATTGTTTATTGTTTGAAAGCTGACGTGATCGATGATTTTTAATCATCATCATCATTATCAACTCATATTCGGCTCACTACTGAGCACGAGTCTCCTCTCAGAATAAGAGGGTTTAGGCTAATAGTCCACCACGCTAGCTCAATGCGGATTGGCAGACTTCCGGAGGGTGTACATTCGAATCCGGTCCGATGCACCTCCAACTTTTCAGTTTTGTGCATTTTAAGAAATAAAATATCACGTGTCTCAAACGGTGAAGGAAAACATCGTGAGGAAACCTGCACACCAGAGAATTTCTCTGTGTGTGTGAAGTCTGCCAATCCGCATTGGGCCAGCGTGGTGGACTATTGGCCTAACCGCTCTCATTCTGAGAGGAGATTCGAGCTCAGCAGTGAGCCGAATATGGGTTGATAACGTAACGTAACGCAAGATATCGATTCCAAGCCCTAATCCGCAAAGTTATGAGGACATTACAAAAAAGCCAATGCATTTTCCCTTTTACCCCAATAACCGAGACCCGGGGCCACTACGTGCTAATGTGTTTTACGACGTCGTCACTGCGAATGTCAGCCCATCTTATTTGTGCTGACGTTAATTCTATTACGTGTTTAGTCGTAGGTACGTTATTTGTATTGTGGTCTGAAAACACGACCATCTTATACCGTTTACACAAAAATTAAGATCACAAATATCTTAATATCTATCTGTCTGTCTAGTAATAAAATAGACTGACTTGGCATGCGCAATCTTATTGAATACTAGCGGATGCCCGCAACTTAGACCTCTTTAATCCAGCCCTGTATAGTATCGCTGTAAAAGTGGAGTAACTTCTCCCGTTTTCCATTTCCCTTCACTGCTCTGCTCCTATTGATCGTAGCGTGATGAAAAGTATACTATAACCTGCCCAGGAGTATGAAGAATAATTGTACTAAGTTTCGTTAAAATCCGTCGATAACTTTTTGTTTCTATAACGAACATACAGACAGACACGAAAATTTTACTGATTGCATTTATGGCATCAGTATTGATCACTAATCACCCGCTGATCGTTATTTTGGAAACATATTCCATGTACAGAATTGACCTCTATACAGATTTATTATAAGTATAGATAGACAAAAGTTTTTTATATTAATATGGTCATTATAAGAATGATGTTGTTATGTTAAGTAGCTAATTACGCAATAACTTGAGAATGAAAATCCCTTAATTACGGACTGAATAAAATAACTATCTTGGTATTACATGGATCTCACAACTTTTTATGGTAGAACTACTGATATTTTACAAGTGTTGTTTTTGATGGCATAGTTTATTAAATATAGTATAAAACAATGTCTATGTAATTTGTGTGTTAATTTAGTTATTTAATACGTTGTTTAACCATCCACTTTTTACGAAACTCTACTGAATAGTGCGATGTGTCCGCTAAGGTGTCTGCTCCTAAAAATCCAAAAACAAAAAAAAACTTAAGAAATTAGGTGTAATATTTTACTGTCTAACAACATGCAAGATTTATTTCAGTAGATTGAACTATCATCATCAGCGTACAATGTAACTGTCATAAAGATTTTTGACGTTACAACGTTTTATAATTCGATGAAGCCGGCTCGGAAGCCGGAAGCACACTCGAAAAAAGATGACGTCATACGTCCTTCCCTCGCTCTAGGGTTGCCAGCTTTTTTACATGAAATAAAGTATAGTTTGGTCTACGATAATTATTAAACAGTATTTTAGAATAACTAACATTTTCTTTTTAAAAATGCAACCATTCCATCATTATTTTCTTATGATGTTGTTACGTTCAACTATCGTCAGTAAACCGATTTTACAGGCAACCGATTTTTTTAGTCAACTATTAACTTTTCATTGAAGCAAAAAGCTCATTTCCCTCGTGCCTCCACCACAGCGTGTTTAAGTACCCTTCACTGGTAGCAATCTTTCATATTCACCGTTTTTCTAGACCAATTCTCGACACTGACAGTAAAGTATCGCTTCTTCGCCGGAGCGGGCAAAAAGCAATAATTCAGAGAATCAGGCGTACATTTTAAAATACCGATACCCTATGTCGCGTGTAGGTTGCTCGGCATAAATCTTAGGGGATGCTTCGTATACAAAACGCCGCGAAGGGAAATAAATGCGCACTTATAAAAATTAAATAGGCAGCAATGGATACCCGATGTATCGAAATGAAAATGGGACGATATAGAAAAAAATCTTGCAGCGAAAAGAAGCACTTTTATTTATTGCTATAACAATGTTGTGATATTTTTTTTAATTGACTACTATTAGCTATTCCGCATATATACCGATTACTGGTATACAGGTCGTTATCAACTTATATTCGGCTCACTGCTCGAGTCTCCTCTCAGAATGAGAGGGGTTAGACCAATAATTATTGTCATATTTCTATTCACCAATTTATACAAAACTTGACAAATAATGTACCTTAACTTTCCTCATGGATCACTCAACTAATAGTGAAAACCACAAAGTCAAAATTAATTTATTATAATAGTAGAAAATCCGTATTAGAAACGACCTTCACCCATCTGTTTCATGGATGAAAAGTGTTATAAATCAAAAATATATAATTATCTTAAAATATATGAGTATGTTTACAGTGGTAATATATTTTTAACCGACTCCAAAAAAGGGAGGAGTGTATGTTTTTTTTTATGTACAAAATTTGATTTATAACACTTTTTGGGCGTGAATTTTCATTCTACGCCTAACAAGTTAGCCCGTATCTTATATTGCATCATCACTTACCATTGGTGAGGTTGTAGTCAAGGGCTAACTTTTAAGAATAAAAAAAAAGAAGTTTTTTTGTTTACTGCGTACAGACAGACAGAGTGGAGGACACATTATGTATTACTTTTATGAGCAGCGTATAGGATATTGTTAATTTAAGAACCAGTTGGTCCACGTAATATTAAGAGACGTTAGTCTGAGAGATATTTAATAGCAAGTTAACTTGAAGGAGGTCAAAGTTTATTTAATACACACCCTTGACTGGTTTCTCTGGAGAATCATGCTCGAACGTTAGATGTATTTAGCTATATACTCGTAAACTGTATTAGAGAGGTTGTCGAATTTGTTTCACGTAATATAAAATTGTGTAAAACTCATGTCATATCACTTTAATTAAAACACAAATAAACATTAAATAAAAAAACAATATTATAATAATAAACAAACATTATTTTGTATGGAATTTAAATAATAACGATTTACTGTACAGCAAGATAATTCATATGAAAAATATTTGTATATTATTTATTTATAAGTATACAATTAAAAAAAAAATAACTAATAAAGTGCTCTGGATTCACAGCTTTTAAGAATATTTTTTTTTTAGTTTTTGTAGTTTGTATGTAAGAACATAATATGATATATATCACTATTTTAAATTGGGGTTTTGATTGGGTTTGAAAACATTAAAGTCAACTTCAAAATGCCGTGAAATGTCAAAATGTCGGCCGTGGGTTCGATTCCCACAACTGGAAAATATTTGTGTGATGAACATGGGTGTTTTTCAGTGTCTGTGTGTATTTATACATTATATAAGTATTTATATGTAGTATATAAATATTTTAATATCAACTATCTTAGCACCCATAACACTCAACAAGCTACTCTGTATGCTTACTTTGGGGCTAGACAGTGATGTGTATTGTTTAAGTATATTTATTATTATTAAAAGAAATTGTTTTCTTTACATACATCAACTACACCGGTTTTTCAAACCTAATAAAACAAAGAAGCACTCGAAGTAAAGTTTCAAAATGTATCATGTGGCTAGACAAACTTAATACTCCGGAGTTCAGTTTAACTTATAGCCCCGTATACGTCAATATCCCAGCCCAATAAGTTTGCCAACAACTTAACTCGCGTACCAAGTTCCGTACAATGCAATCTACAACAATCCTTGTTAAAAGTTGTATCTTCAAAACACTAAGACTCCCATGGTAAGATAAGCATGATTTTTTGACGGCCTCCGTGGCGCAGTGGTATGCGCGGTGGATTTACAAAACGGAAGTCCTGGGTTGGTCCGATTGAGATTTTCTTAATTGGTCCAGGTCAGGCTGGTGGGTGGCTTCGGCTGCGGTTAGTTACCACCCTACCGACAAAGACGTTCGAGTACGATGTCGTGTAGAAACCAAAAGGGGTGTGGAGTTTCATCCTTTTCCTAACAAATTAGCCCGCTTCCATCTTAAACTGCATCATCACTTACCATCAGGTGAGAATGTAGTCAAGGGCTAATTTGTAAATAATAAAAACAAGCCAATGTCGACCTCGATAAGGAAACGAAGGAAATAGCAAATTCGTTTTCCCTTTGCATAGACAATATAAGATACGACGTATTGTATACTAACAGCTTCTAAAGTAATACGAGCGGCTTTATTCCATCCTCTTTATTTGTGGGGCACGTAGCAAACGACATTTGGTACCAAATTGCCTCGGGTAGGCTTCGTGACGGGACCCCTTGCCTTGGTTCCTAATGTCGTTCACACACGTTCAAACTGTATGACTTGTGTTGTATGATGGAATCCACATGCATTGTATGTTAAATGTTGACACGTACAAAATCTTTATAATTAGCTGCGCCCACGGGCTCAAGTATTATACATCCCATAATATTATAAGGCGTAGGTATATAATTATTAGTCCATTTAGTCTATAATATAATATCAGTGCATTTAGACTATAAATATAACATTTAGGCACTAGGTTTTTCGAAATTTATTTTTAATCATACACTATAAAAAAAAGCCGTACTTTAATAATTTAGTCGTAATTCATCATTTGTACCAGAGATATTCTATTGGCTTGATTGTGTGATATCCACCAGTAAGCACCGGATGACATTAATTTTACATAGGATCTCAATTTCGTGTAGGTACATCAACTAGCATACGTCAAAGATAGTGAATTAGTCTGCAGGTTTTAGGTATCACCCGTGGCTAGTGACCACTACGCTAGCAAAAGCAAATAATATGAACTTTCAACAACCGAATCCAATCAAAATTTCTCGCTAGGGCGTTAGAGAGAAACGAACGTCGAAAACATTTTGTGGGATGTAGCCGCTTTTTTGATTTTTCAGGTTTTCAAAGAAATAGCAGGATTTGAGTGTTTATTGCTGAAAAATATTTTGAACATTTTAATTAATCAACATATGGGTTGAGTATACATAAACGTATTTATTGTGTGTGTTTTTTTTTTATTCTTTACAAGTTAGCCCTTGATTACAATCTCACCTGATGGTAAGTGATGATGCAATCTAAGATGGAAGCGGACTAACTTGTTAGGAGGAGGATGAAAATCCACACCCCCTTTCGGTTTCTACACGACATCGTACCGGAACGCTAAATCGCTTGGCGGTACGTCTTTGTCGGTAGGGTGGTAACTAGTCACGGCCGAAGCCTCCCACCAGCCAAAATTGTGTGTGCATTATTATGAGTGAGTAGATTATCATCATCATCATATCAGTCGATGGACGACCACTACAGGACACAGGCCTTTTGTAGGGACTTCCAACGATCCTGCCTCTGTAGCCAAGTGCCACGTCAATCCTCTTTCTACGATCGCAAACGCTTTGAAAACTAGAAATATTAATGGGAATGACATTTGCTATTGAAAGGTCACGTGATCAAGATCTGTCATTCCCATACATTTTTTTAGTTTTCAAAGCGTTTGCGATCGTAGAAAGCGAATCGACGTGCCACTTAGCTACGGGGGCTGAGCCGCCTGCATCCAGCGAATCTCTGCGACTCGCTTGATGTCGTCAGTCCACCTGGTAAGTTTTTTTTTTTGTGAGTCGACCAACACTGCGCTTTGTAGTGCGGACCTTGGGACCCCAACGAGTGAGTAGGTATAAGATGAAAATGCTGTTGAATAACAAAATTCTCCAAAAATCGAATTCCACGTCCGAAGTTAACAAGTTACAGCTATTTGAATTAACATAGGTATTCCTTTGTGGTAGCCAATTATTTCAGTAACACCGACAACTGCCCGTGGCATGTGTAAATACATTTATTTATGATATCATCAATAATGTCTAATGCAATGTTTGTTATCGAGTATCAAATTTACATAAATCAACGAACCGACCGCATATTATGTTTATTAAATTTACAAAATTATTTCGTACTAACATTGTAGGTAAATGAGGCAATAGCTGGTAATAGTCTCACTGGTCGCAAGAATCATTACTTAACAGATTTCCATTATAGCCCAATAGATATGACCTCTGTCTCCGATTCCAAAGTGTGTGGGTTCAAATCCGGTCCGGGGCATGCACCTCCAACTTTCTATCGTGCTATCGTGACTTCTACAACGTAAAACTACATGACAATTATTGAGTGACTTAGAATCACAGATATAAGAAGCAAGCGTTAGCTTTTAGCGATCTCTGTTCTGTGGTTAGAATAATCCTATTTCCTATTAATATTAAAAACGCAAAAGTTTGTATGGATGTTTGGATGTATATTTGGTAGTTGTTACTCTTTCACGACTCGGCTACTGAACCGAATCGCCTTAAATTTGAAGTAGAGATAGATTATAATCTGGATTAACACATAGGCTACTTTTTATCCTGAAAAAATCCATGGATCCCGAAAGATTTGTGAAAAAGTAAATTCCACGCGGACGAAGTCGCGTGGAATTTACGTAAGTAATTAAGAGCAGTTATAGACAGTACAGGTAAACGTTCTCAAAGTAACAAAACAATATGCTGAAGTAGGTATGAATACGAGTGCACTGCACAAGGTGACTTAAGTTACATAAACACTTAGATGGATAAACACGGAAAATCGCTTTCCGAAGTACATTATGTTTACTTTAAACAAGACCATTTTGTAATGGAATGAGTTTTCTAACCGGGATGAAAATTTGGTTATTCCGTTTGGAATATTTCATAATGCAAACATACTTAGCGCAGGGACTTATAGTGCATAGACAAAATATTTGCTGAACACTTGTTGCCATGACATGACGTTGTTTACAAGACTGCAAGCAAACTTAGAATGCAATAAAGTTTAAAATTATTATGTTTGCCTTTATCCAACCTATACTTATATTATAAATTCAAATGTAACTTTGTCTATTGAGGTATTTACAGTTGAAGTGATGTAATTAGATTTCAGAAGAGACATCTAGTGATTGGAGAAGGATTTGGGCTACCTTTTCATCATCATTTATCAGCCAATGGATGTCCAGAGCAAGACATAGGCCTTTTGTGGGGGCTTCCAAACATCACGATCCTGAGCCACTTGCAATTTGCATCCAGCGAATCCATGCGACGCGGTTGGCTACTTTTTATGTATATGCATAGTTCACTATTTCTCAAATGAGAGCATAACTATGCTATGATACAGATCGGAAGGGCTATTCAGTAACGTTTTGTTACACTCGCAAGTGGGCAGTGGCGTTCACTCCATAGATGCAAAAATTCACTGCCTACCCTGAGGACTCATTATGAGTCATATGATGGCGAGGGAATTTTCCATTTGGTACAATAATTGTACGTATAATGCCTACCCTAGTCAGATGCCTTGTGCACACCACCGCAAGTGGGAGTTTCGAATTCACCTCTATTTTTCTATGTCGAAGCGATAAAAACAGCGTTACAGAATAGCCTCTCAGAGCCTGCGATAGTCAGACATACCTACGTCATTTTATGAAGGCTGAAAGGTTGTTAGCCTGTGCTTCATGGGTAGGGAAGTAAATTATGGAGTTTGGCTTTGGAGTGTTTCAAGGGTCCCTCAACCAAGTATAAGGTTAGTTTGGTAGTCTAGGTCCATTTTTTTTACAAGTAAAACGAATGTTTTATTATACTCAATAGTAATTATAATTAAATGCATATGTCACGAATCTACCTAAAGGTATATATTATTATGATAGATAGATTATATATACTTCGTGTAGATACCTCTAAGTTTAATGTTTAACTGCACAAACCAACGAATAGGCAATAAAATAATGAAAACTTTATTTGCACGAACATTACAATATATAACAGCTCACGTTACTGACAATGAGGAGTCATTAATTTTACTTATGTAGCTTTCAGACTGTCTGGCTACTAAAACTTTCAAGAGAAAGCAGTTTAGACGAAAGCAGGACCGTTCCAGCCCTCCAAACCAAGTGGCACGTCGATTCTTTTTCTACGATCGCTAACGCTTCGAAAATTAGAAAAATGTATGGGAATGACAATCTTGATCACGTGACCTGTCGATAGCAAATGTCATTCCCATACATCTTTCTAGTTTTCGAAGCGTTAGCGATCGTAGAAAGAGAATCGACGTGCCACTTGGCTAGGGGGGCTGTTTTATAAAAAAAAATAATGAACAATTCCCCCTTCAAACGGCTGCGCCAATTAATCTCTTAGCAGTTTTTGCGATCAAGGAGGTAGCTAGCAGTAACATTCCAATCTACCCCCTACCTTTGTTGGATGTTCGAGTTCTTAACGTAATCACGGGCGTACAATTTGTTACCGATTCAACAATACATCTCTTAAGTTCTTCGCAGAAGGGAAAAATAAAAGATTTTCCCTTTAACTTTCCTAAATGAAGTCGACTACAAAAGGCGGAGTGAAACGTAATTCAAATGAGCGCTCCCGCCGCCCGCCACTCGTAGCTTCGATTCCGCACTTTGAAAAGTTTAATTTTTTAAAGAAACTTTCAGTCCCAGGACTTTTGAATACGCTTAAAACTTTGAATACAGATTTAATGATTTGATATATCTTTAAATTACCGAGATTTATTATTTTAGCCTTCGTGAAAAATGAATGAGCATTAATAATGACGCGCGTTCTCCGTATTGATTGTTTAAGCGAATTGGAATTCAAGAACAGAAATGAAATGAACAAAAAGGCTCGTTCCGGACTTCAGAGCCTTGAAATGCCACATGCCTAATGTTGAGTCGTCAATAAAATATTTGAAGTTTTATTTTTCTTATCGACTGTACCGTGCCCTTTCGTATGATACAATATTTATAAAATAAGGTATATTCTGTGTATCGAGTTGGTATATTTGTATATTTATAGAAAAATTAAAAGAAATACTCTCTTAGATTAACTGACCTAAACTTTTCTTATTGTAATAGTAATTGGTCAAGCGATAAAAAGTGACTGAGCCGTCACTCAGCAAGTGATTGAGCGAGCTAAGCTTGGAGTTCCTCTGGGTGATCGAAACAGAAATGTGAAGATTCGCAGAAGAACCAAAGTTACTGGCATAGCTCAGCGATTCGCAAAGCTGAAGCGGTAATGGCCAAGGCAAATAGTTCGTAGAGCCGATGGACGTTGGGGTCCCAAGGTTCTGGAATGGCAACTCCGCACCTGAAAGCGCAGTGTTGGCTGCAACTAGGTGGACTGAGGACATCAAGCGGGTTGCAGGGAGCTGCTGGATGCTGGCGGCTCGAGACCGTTTTGTGTGGAAATCCATGCAAGAGGCCTATGTCCAGCAGTGGACGTCGTGGATGATGATGATGATGATGATGATGATGATGATGATGATGATGATTCACTTATTAAATTACACAGTTTTTACACTATAAAAACTGTGCTTTCTACAATTCAATAAGTGTACCTATTCATAAGTGTAGTCGAGAAAAAAAAGCTGCCAAAATTCGTTAGAATGGAAAGAAAAATACAAGCAATACGGCGCGGAATAAAATTAAAAAGGCGTATTTTTTTCGTTTTCTGCAAGCTAAAATTGCAGTTTAAATACAACCTAAAAACGAAACCCTGAAATAAAGCTTTAGCTTTTTCATTATAACTCAAAAACTATCACTATTTTGAGGGTGAGGACCATTTTGAGGATTCAAACCAGTCTACTTATTTTATTGAAATCATACAGTCGATCCGCATGCATTGGCGGCAAATATTGACAAACATTTCAAAGGGATTGTAACATCGTCCTGTAACTTTACCCCGCCGCCGGAAATCCTTGTAAGCAACACTTGAATGCCAATGCTACAAATGCCGATATCACATAACAAGGTCGCCGTCTAAGCTAAAGTAAACAGCTTAATAACTTATACATGTAAACCAATTGGCAATTGTTACTTTAGACAACCGTCCGTCACTATTCATGTTTGTAATGTGATTTACAAGGTGTGTGACTTAATTATGTTGTCTTACAACAGAGAATAGTTTTTTTATGATCAAGATTTATTTAGTGTTATGGAAAACCCTTTGTTAATAAACCTATCGCAATAAATTCCGCCTTACTGTCGCGTATATACTTATAAGTTGTAAATGGTTCAATATTTTACTGTGGTTAAATTAAAACATTACTAACTCACTGCATAACAAGAGATAATCAAATATCAAGAAAATTTCTTCCCAATTTGTTTTAAGACATGTAGTTAATGTAGGCAACCTACACAAATACAAATACTACATTAAGTAGAGTCAAAGTAAATATTTGGTATTGAAAAATAAGGCTATCACTAGCACCACTGATGTTCATAATAAATATTGTGTAGTGTACTTTATTCCGGGATTATGCTGGTAATAATTATTATTAATAGTTAACATAAAAGTTTATAGTCAAATATATGAGTTGTATGAGGCTTTTAAAAGCCCACAACAATCGTACTCGTGTATCCTTTATTATTATAAAAGTCCTGTATTCGATCTGCTTATGTTTATATTTGTATGATTCAGCGTCCATACAGGATTCTTTGTATCAAGCGGTCTAAATTTCCTTTTCTTTAGGACGGCTTACCTTCGTCAATATTCCATCCTTCGCCACTGATACATATTATTGGTATATGTATGTATTATCTACGCGCTATTGCGTCCACAGAGTAGTGACTTAGGCGGAAGCCTAGTGCGATTGGCGATTTAAAAAATCACCAAATCTTTCTCTGTGTTTATTTATTTTGTGCACACCATCTCTCATGTTCAACACCTCCCATCTCAGGATCGGGGCTGTCTAGTAATAACAACAAATAGTCGTCCATAGTTTGCAACACCTGATAATACATCGAACCGTTACAGGTCGCGCCATGCTTGTCCTGCCCGCCTTAGGCCCAAGACACCGCGCATTTAGTGTGGTCGCACACTTGGGTTATTCGTAGACATCTGCTAAGAACGAATTTTGCGACAGGGCCGGCTTAAAAACGAAGTCTCGGGCGTCTGGTAACATTTTTTTATGTTCAGTTTATTCAGTTATCTCAGTATCCTTAACAAAAGCTATGATTACTTGGGATTAGATACTCGAAGCTACTCGTATGTATATTGGTTTATTTTGCTGTCTCAAAAACTATTGATAGAGTTTTACTGTAGTTAAAGTGACTTTTAAGGCAGTTATATTTATTATTAATGCCAATTTACAATAAACGCATTAATTTTGGCCCAAAATATACAAATAAAAAAAATAAAAAATACAAAATAACAAATATAAAAGGTGACATTGACAGGTGTCAGAAACGCAATTTCTAAGCGGCTGGACTTTACTGAAATAAACACACATACCTATTATGTATATTACCAGGTACACTAATCGATTGGTTACCGTGTGTACGCGTTTCAAATCGTGAGCATTTGCAAAATGGAACTGTTTCTCAATGCTAATCATGTCACGACGCGGTTTGCCAGCCTGCGGTGTACCGTCCAGTCCCTAACAGCATGATGTCATAATGGTTTATTGAACGTTAATTTATGTAAACTTTGCAGGAATTTACGACATTCTAACATTCTTAACAGCTTCAGCTGGCATATTCACTAATTTTGTTAATTTTGTTGTGTTTTAAGTTAGTTATTTCTGCATATCGTCTCCAAAGAGTAAAAAAATCTTTTGTAGGTTTGGGTGTAAGCTTTAAGCAATGTGTTAAAAACATTTACTTAGTCGAGGTTACTACAACATTGATGAGTTCCTTAATGATAAAGATGCTTGGAGGCCGTTGGATCAGCTTCCACCTTCACACAGGAAGTAAAATTATAAGAAATTGTAATTGTTATTAATTGTAAATTATAATACTGAATGACATTTTCATTTCAAAAGAGCAACTGTTGAGTTTCTTGCCGGTATCTTCTCAGAACCTGCCTTCCGAACCGGTGGTAGAATCTTTACAAATAGTCCACTGCCGTGTCAAAAGTGCTTGTAAACTGAGCCTACTTGAAATAAATAATTTTTGATTTTGATTTTTGATTTTGATTTTGTCTTTATTAACAACCTATTAAAATAAACATCAAATCTTTCGTATTCACAAATCACAATGTCAACTGGAAAAATGACATCTACCTACTCGCACTCTATGATCTTCAAGAAAGGTTGTCAGTAGGTATTTTGATTGGTTAGCATTAAATAAATAGTGAATACGAAATTACGTGATTCAAGAATTACGAAACTAAGAATAGTCTGGTTAGTAAATTTCCAATAATTATGTCAACTAATACGTCAAAGTTATTGAATTGAGTTGCTGATCTAGTGGTTACCAAAATTAGCTTTGGATCACGAATTCCTAGATTAGAGTCCTAAATTAAAGATATTACTATATATTTTTATTTTTCTTTACAAAAATTCTAATTTTTTAATAAAAATTCTAAGCTCGAAAGGGTAACCACTCCTGTGAATCAAAGCACATTTAGCCGTTGGTTCTGGTAATCATCATCTGATAGTGGTGAATGAAGAATGACAATTTTTATCACCCTAATCCCGCCAACCCGCATTGACGAACGATAGTGGGTCTATGATTAGTTTTCTAATTGATTTTAAATATGGAAGAAAGACTCATTTATGTTAAGATTGTATCTCTAACTACGTCTGTTTATAGCACCCTAGACCATTACCCAGGTATTATGTAACCCGAAGATGGTTTCATTACGTAATAAAACATGATTACAGTACAGATGGTTATAGATAAAGCGATTCCGTGTTTACGTAAAATTCTCATATTCTTAAGACACCTAACCAGGTAAAATAATACGTTTCGTTTGACCCTAATAAATAAAAATAATTTAATAAAGCTAAAGCTACATAAGCGGTCATTAAAGATTATTTTTAAAACACTAAAATGAAAATTAAAGCCATACGTTAAAAGTATTTTGCATAAATTATAACATTTGGACTTTAAAAACAACAATGCAAGAATTTGGTAATTTTTACTAAATTGTTATCATTCTACTAAAGCTATTTATGATTTTCGAAATGTATTAATTACAAAAAGGCTTAACTATAAGGTCTTTTGAAAAGTCAAGTATGTTTGTTGACTCTATTACCAGTTAAAAACGCTGATTTTTCTAAAAATAGAAATAATTATTTTTAAATACATATTCACTGACTATATACCGTTTATGTTAATTTTGCCTTCAATCCTTAAATAGATATATAAGATTATGATGGTTTATGTTTTAATGAATTAAAAAGCGCAGTATTGATCGACCCCTCACCAGGTGGATTCATGACATCAAGCGAGTCGACTGGATTCACTGGATGCAAGCGGCTCAGGAAGTTTGGAAGTCCCTACACAATATACATATGTTCTATATGAACGTCCATCGGCTGATATGATGATGATGAGATCATAAGCTATGCTCTCATTGATGCGTTCACCATTGCGTTTAAGATGATTCCTACAAGTACGAGTACCTACGTTCAATATTTGCGTAGATAATATGTCAATTTGACATGCCATTTTGTGATTGGCGAGAAATAGGACGCAAACTTCAGCGCAAACGCATCAGTGTGTCAATAGCTTTATAGTTTTTTATTAGATTTTTATATAATGTTAAAGAAATTAGTTAAAAGCAGTTGGTAAAGCGTGTTCTTTGAATAAAGCATCTCTTTATTCTGCTCGAGAGGCGAGACTGTTACAAAATCTAACGCTCGCGTAACTTTGTTTTTTCACGAGCAAGTTTCCCAAGTATCTAACAAAAATAGTATTTTACTGAACCACAAAATCAATATTACGACAGTGTTATAATAATAAGTAATTGTTAAAATCAACTTTATAGAACTGGGAAGGTATACTTGAGTACAAAAGTAAATTGTGATTCCGTTAAACCTTATTCCCTATTTTTATTTCTTCCGGTTAACTGGAAGAAACAGAAATAGGGAATGAGGTTGTGTAGGGAAGGAGGTGTGTAAAAAATGTTAAAGTGGTTTGTGTACAATGCAAAAACTCAAAAAACGTATTGGCACAATGTACCTACCTACAACCCACGTAAATGGTAGTATTTATGTATTTTTTGCGTCAGTTTTTTATATTTTTTCTTTACATTGTAGCCTACGTAGTCTGCCACGGCACCCACGATGTTGTTTATGTACCTACTTACCAGAGTAGAGTTTATTGTTGTTATTTTATAAACAACTAGTGAACTAGATTATACGAATAGTTGTTTATAAGGATATTTGTACTTAAAGGAATTACAATTGCAAGTGCTAGAACACAAGAGGAGAGGAATGCCAAGAAATATATAGTTGTAAGTTGTAGTGTGTGATGAGCTGTGATAGACCAATTTATATGACCTCCGCCTCCGATTCCGGAGGGTGTGGGTTCGAATCCTGCCGGGTATGCACCTCCAACTTTTCAGTTGTGTGCATTTTAAATATCACGTGTCTCAAACGGTAAAGGAAAAACATCGTGAGGAAACCTGCATACCAGAGAATTTTCTTAATTCTCTGCGTATGTGAAGTCTGCCAATGCGCATTGGGTCAGCGTGGTGGACTATTGGCCTAAACGTTCTTATTCTGAGAGGAGACTCGAGCTCAACAGTGAGCCGAATATGGGTTGATAACGATGAGTGTGTAAAAGAAGACATGTGTGTATGTTACATGTTCCTTGATTTCAGGTGATATTAACATTCATTATTTATGTTATTGTAGAGTGGAGGTATCAGTTGGTATAAATAAGAGGGTATTTGATGACTTGAGCTCAGTTGTTTGTTAGGCAGCGTAGACACCGTCACGCAACACGGATGAAACCGCAAGATACATCTAGCCCCATACTATTAATCAGATGTGTATTGAGAAACCAAATCGTTATAAAAGATATTACCAACATTCAATATTAAAATCATCTAAAGCGAACGAGCATATATAATTTTAGCTGTATAATAACAGTTATCGTTCTTATAATCTCCTCTGTTAATAAACCAAACGGAGAAACTTTATTAGCAATAGATTTATATTTATCTACTTTTACGATCGCTTATCTTTAATCGAGGAACAGTCGGAAGCTATCCATTAACCGACTTCGTTAACAAGTGACTACACAGATGTATTTACGATGCAAAATGGCAATCGAAATGCAAAATAAGACGCCCGGATAGCTGTTTCTTGATCGTGTTGGGCTCCACGCTAACATTAGTCGCTGGATTGGAAACCAAGATTAACCTAGATGTTTGATATACATGTAGGTGTTGCGTCGTGCGCAATGCTGCGGTTAGTCCTCCGCTCTACATTTGTGTAGAGTCAGCATTTCAGTATAATGTAAGTTATATGTTATGCAAGATATATTTTAGAGCCCAAGTCTTAAGCTTAAATTGAAAAGTCTCAAGGTTTTAAAAGTCTCAAGCCTGAATTGAAAAATCTTAAGCTTGAATTGACAAGTCTTAAGCTTGAATTAAGTCTTAAGCTTGAATTAAAAAGTCTTAAGCTTGAATTGAAAAGTCTTAAGCTTGAATTGAAAAGTCTTACGCTTGAATTGACAAGTCTTAAGCTTGAATTGAAAAGTCTTAAGCTTGAATTGAAAAGTCTTACGCTTGAATTGACAAGTCTTAAGCTTGAATTGACAAGACTTAAGCTTGAATCGAAAAGTCTTAAGGTTGAATTGACAAGTCTTACGCTTGAATTGACAAGTCTTAAGCTTGAATTGAAAAGTCTTACGCTTGAATTGACAAGTCTTAAGCTTGAATTGAATTGACAAGACTTAAGCTTGAATCGAAAGTCTTAAACTTGAATTGACCAGTCTTAAGCTTGAATTGAATTGACAATTCTTGAGCTTGAATTGAAAAGTCTTAAGGTTGAATTGACAAGTCTTAAGCTTGAATTGAAAAGTCTTACATTTGAATTGTCAAGTCTTAAGCTTGAATTGACCAGTCTTAAGCTTGAATTGAATTGACAAGTCTTAAGCATGAATTGATAAGTCTTACGCTTGAATTGAGAAGTCTTAAGCTTAAATTGAAAAGTCTTAAACTTGAATTGACCAGTCTTCAACTCGAATTGAATTGACAAGTCTTAAGCTTGAATTGTGTCTTAAGCTTGAAATGACAAGTCTTAAGCTTGAATTGGATTCAAAACTTAAAGATTATGAGCTCGATTCTCTTTCGTTAGACTATTCTCGAATCTAACACAGGGTTTCCGACTAATTTGACGAGAACGGGAACATTTGTAATAATTAAAAAGATAATGGCAAATATTTTAAAAAAAGAAAACTAAACAAGTGTGAGATTGATCACAGGTGCACTTTTGTTCTGTTACTTTCTTAATATGCTTACGACGCAAGACATTACTTTTAAATTTACCTACTTGGAAAAGGTAAAGCCTTTATATAGCCTTGCCTTGTGGGTCGTTAAAAAAGACTGATAATAATTAATGAATGAAATTAAGTAGAAGTAGAAGATGTTATTATGTGTACAAACTTTTCAACTAGTGCTTTAGTTTTGATATGGTTTTTCATTATTTTAACGCACATTTTCCAAGGAATCCATTACATTGCACAAGTTTTTAGGCATCGAGACAAGGAAGCATTTTACATTTTCAAAATTAAAAAATAGTGAATATCCAACTAGAGCATAAAAATAATTTAAATGTAATAGTTCGCAAAGCATGGTGGAAATAACAATTTTCACGTGCATCCCATACAAATTGGACAGTATTAAATGACGTCGAGATATTTTCTCGCAAATGGATAATAAGTTGGGAAAACATCGAGGACTCACCGTCTGCGGTTTATAATGAAACAGACCGAACGAATTTTATTGTGGTCCACTGTAATTTGCGGCTGTCTCCGGAATGTGGGGATTTCGATGTAATTTTATTAGAAGCCAAGCGAATGGTAACGGGTTTAATGTGTTTAACCAGTCGACAAGTAGATTCTATTACAAAAATTCTTTCTTTTCTTGTCTACTTCTTATTAGCAAAACCGCTAACTTCATAACAGTGGCGTAACGTGCCTTGGAGTCCTGTATCAAAATTTGTTGGGCCCAATTTAATGAAGGGTAAAGATTTCTAGCCGTGATAGCCCAGTGGATACGACCTCTGCCTCCGATATCCGGTCCGGGGCATGCACCTCCAACTTTTCACTTGTATGCATTTTAAGATCTCTAACGGTGAAGGAAAAACATCGTGAGGAAACCTGCATAACAAAGAATTTTCGTAATTCTCTGCGTATGTGAAGTCTGCCAATTGGGCCAGCGTGGTGGACCTATTGGCAGACTTCAGTATTGGCCTATCCCCTCTTATTCTGAGAGGAGACTCGAGCTCAGCAGTGAACGGTTATGGGTTGATCGAATCAAATCAAAACGATTTCTCACAAAAGAAACAAAAATGTTTGCTTAAAATAAACATAACTATGACAAAAGCTATGTACATCTTTTGGACGCACTCTTAAACAAGAATTTAAGCGAGATTGTGGATTAAATTTTCCTAAATTTTGCTTTTACACTTAAGGGCCTCAGTGGTCCAGGGGCCCCTAATAGATACGGCTGTTTCATACGCACTGAATACTGTTTTATGGAATCTTATTTATAATTTCAATTGCAATAAATAAACAAACAATACCTATTATTTTTCTTAGTAAAGTAGGTACCAATATTGAATTTTCGAAGGTTTTTTTTTTAATTGAAAGTTTTACTTTTCTTGAAACGAATTCGTTGAAGCAGACTTTCTTTCCGACTATACCTTTGCCTTTATTACCTTACTAAATAAAATATACATACGTGCTACCAAAGTAACACCGGAAGTTAATTAGAAGTAATCATAATATTATTAGTATTTGATGGTATAGTGAACAGAGTTAAATAAGACATAATTAAATTTGTAATAAGAAATAATCTGGCTCCGAGTTTCTCTCTGTTACGCTCTGTTTGTGATAGATGATAGTTTTGCATTCGAATCCAATTATATCATTACTATCACTATTTGTGTATATTAAATGTGTACCAAAATAATCAAAAATTTGGCTCCAAAGTAACTAATAGGTCTTTTAACTCAAAAGTAATAGAAACATTAATTGCATTTCCTGCAAAGTATTTACTAACATTCCTTTTGATATATTTTACATGATAATTATGTAATAACATGTGAATTTGGTATGTGAAGCACCACATGTTTATGAATAAGAACTCCAGATGAATTTGAGCGACGCGCGCGACATTGGAAAAAGTTGTTTGTTTATTTCATTACTATCTACACTGGCAGTCATTGTAAAGCGAATTCGCTTTGTTGTCAGCTGTCTCTCTTATTTGGCAGACGCTCTTTCGCGCGTCTCAATAAGGTAGTTTCTTTTATGGGTCAAAAAGCCTGTCAAAAAAAGGCCATACAACCCATCAAAGTCGAACTGTGACGTTAAAGTCAGCATAATCCATAGAACCTCTTGGAAAGCTCCTAATTTTAGAACAATAAAAATCCATAGACTCTGCGCTTCTATATAATCACATTGAAACTTTAGTTAAGATAGTAGAACAAAAACTTTTTGTACCATGGTTTAGATTAATCAACTTAAGATACTTAAAGAGATAAAAGAATAAATGTACCCGCCTTTTTATGCTCAAAAGTGATCACACAAAAAGAACAAGTCTACTGACGTGTATAGAAGGTCTTTTAATGGTCACGGTTTTTTTCTACACGCAATTGTTTTAATATGCTGCAAAGTTGCCAGCATTACGCAGTCTAATCGCAGTCACGAATTGAGACAACAGCCGCGTTCCATACATTCTGCGATTTTTCTTCCGCAATATAAAGTACCTTAGACTTCTTCGTTCAATAGATACAATCGTAGTCAGTTTCGTTACATAAAAAGAACCCAGCGTATGAATTCCTTTGTTTTTTATGTACAACGTTATTTAAATGCAGAAGCCGTATTAAGTACGATTTCTGAGAAGTGTCCAACTTGTTTGTTATATATTCAAAACAGCATTTGACTATATTGTATTTCTGTATTGCGATAATCTGCAAAACGTTACATAAGTTTAACATGGTTTTTGAAAATCCTGTTACTACAAAAATTTAAAATCGTAAGGAATTCCATATTATATTTTAACTTGCTCCTAGAAGTTTGGACATCAAAAACTAATCAAAAATTTTGATGAAATTCTTATTCGTTCATTTCTTTCAGCTGATGAACAATCGAAAGTATAATAGTTTGAGATCCAAACAAACTTTACCTATGTACCTATATATGGTGTCCCGTGATTAATCCATTAATTACGGGACACCCTGTATATGTATTTTTAATTTTAGAAAATAAATTCTTGAAATTTCAATATGCGCAAAATTTATTACTACTTTGTTTATTAGAATTATTCGTATTATTTGAATAATCATATAGATACATGTTCTGAGTATAATGTATTAAAATTATTTGAAACAATTTATGAATTGACTGCATCGTAGTTACAGCTTTATCGTGAGTATACTTTTTACATGACTTTGGCTATACAAACAAAGTTGTTCCTATTGTTTTTTTTCACAAACAAACTTAAGCTCACAGCTTTCTTGCAGGCAAGTTTAATATAATCCGAAGTGGGCGATAACGCGGTACATTTCAAACGAAATGAATTCCGACGCCGGTCTACAGTCTTACCATAATGAAATTCTTTAAATATCACCCCTCTATGGGATTAAAATTCAACTAAATGCGTGCGGTTTGTATGAGAGGGGTACTATTCGTAATATAAATATTAATTTACCAAATACTAGCCGACGCCCCGCGGTTTCACCCGCATGGTTCCATTTTCCGTGAGAATACGGGGGGAAAAAATATAACGTGACATTTACAAATAACGTGGCTTTCTAATGGTTAAAGAATTTTCAAAATCAGATCAGTAGATCCAGAGATTACTCCTACAATTCCACAAACTTTACTTCTGTATATAAGTATAGATAAATAAATAACACCACAAAGTCAAAGTCAAAAATTATTATTAAAAATTATAAACAGTAGGTATGCTGAGTTTAGAAGCACTTTTGAGACATTAGATTGAAAATTGATGTTATGGTAATAAATAAAGTAGAAAAAGTAAAATTAAAGTGATGACGGTTCTAAACGGGCCTTGGTCCGAGAAGAGGTTTTAGACTCAGGTTTTATTTTGTTATCACCATTTTACAAATGTTGCTGGAATCTCAAGTGGTGTACTATTTTTATCACCTATAAGAAGGGTTTTTATTTATAATTTAATATTGAATTGAATTGGACTATACATTTACTTTACTACTAGCTTTAGTAGGCTACGTAGTCAAATTTGATCACATAGTAAAGACTAATAAATAAGGAATGAAAAAAATCTGATTTGCCGTTGTCATATGAATACGGAAAATCTTTTCTATAATATAGAATCAGATAGGCACGGCTATACGTAAATAAAATCATTGGACGGGAAATATATGGGACGGAGGGAAGGATTAATGGGGTATTGTTAGTATCGCTTCATGGGACGGACCATTGCTAGTTCGTTTGTAAATACGGGAATTACGAGTATTTCCTTTCTCTTCGAGCTTATATCTTTTCCATTATCACTAAAACTGATAGACTGACTGATGGGTATTTATGTCATCATGATCATCATCATCATCATCATCATCATCATCATCATCATCATCATCATAATCATTCAAAACACTGCTGCTGGACTTTCAGATACGACGGATGACAACGACTTCGTCGTGGAATTTAGAATCCCTTGGGAACCATGGATTTGTCCGGGATCAAACGTAGCCTATGCCTACGTGTTAGCCTATTTCCATTTCAAATTTCAGCCAAATCGATTCAGTAGTTGTTTCGTTAAAGAGTTAAACAAACATCCATACTACCTTTCGCGTTTTCATTTTTTATTTTGGGCGTTGGATATAAACCTTTATTTAACTTCATACTATATTTGAACGCTTTTTAACGTCCGTTAAAAAAAGTCTTGTGCGAATGAGGGCTAAGTTTTAAAATATATATATATATATACATAAAAACGCATTTTTTATAGCTTATCAATTTGTATCATATCATACGCGGATCTACTGAAATGGATGAAAGAAACAGTGACAGCAAAAGCCGGTAAAATAATACGTAAAATTTCGAAAAATAATAAAACGTTTTTCATTTAAAATTTACTGACCAAGCTGAGTTCGCAGCGCGGTTTAAAATCGTGACATGATTTCACAGCTTAATATAGACTAAGAGACAGCGTCAACCTGATGTTCGTATATTTATAAACGCTGAAAGTCGCTCGTAACATAGGTAAGTACGGAACGATACCGTATAGGTAAGTCATATCCAATTATAGTCATATATAATTTAGGCCGTAGTTACTTTGGGAGGTAGAAGGATTCAAGATTCCAGACCCTCAACCGTCTAAGTATCGTTATCAACCCATATTTCGTCTAAGTACTATGAGAAATTATGTTCCCAGTCGTCAGGCTTCATGGCAGCCCTTCGCTGAAGTCCCTTAAAGTTTCATCTTGGTGTTTTTCTAAGGGTTGACATGAAGCCAAGTGTTTGGCGACTGGGGATATAATTTCTCATATTATGCCGAGAAAAAAATAAAAAAATACACTTTATACTTAAATAGTTGAGGATCTGTATCCTTGAAACCTGCTACCTTCCAAAGTAACTACGGTCTGAACTCTATAATTTTGCTTGCCTTACCTACGGTATCGTACCGTACTTACCTATGGTAGGATAAGCTGATAAACTTTCAGTAGCCTCCCAAAGTAACCACAGTCCGAATTCCATAATTGGCTACTGGACTGGTCTGTTGGTCATATTTAAATGATATGCCAGATATTCTTTAAAAAAAAATCTTTCAGTTTTTATAATATGACGAATGTTTGGCTGTCGCTGGCTCTCTGTCTATAAAGAAATTGTGCGTCTCTAAATTCAATGTGCTATCAGCATTAGTGGATATTATCGTAGTAAATTACTAATTGTTCCAACTGTTGCGCGCTTACTTTCTTTCACTACTGTGCTAATACTTTCTTAAATCACACTTTGATATAATTTAACAGTGAGAGTTTGAGATTATTTCTCATATTAAGCCGACGGCATGAGATCTTATCATATTTTATTGAAATCGAACACTGAACTAATTGTATTAAAGGCCTATGTTATCATTATTTTAACGATATCAATGGCCAGTTTAGGATTTTATAATTGCTAAATTAATTCAGGTTGGTCTGGTGGTAGGTACTAGGCCGTGGCTAATTACTACCCTACCGGAAAAGACGTCATCATTCATCATCATTATTAATCTATATTCGGCTCACTGCTGAGCTCGAGTCTCGTGTCAGGATGAGAGGGATTAGGCCAAATAGTCCACCAAGCTGGCCCAATGCGGATGGGCAGACTTCACACTCGCAGAGAATTAAGAAAATTATCTGGTATGCAGGTTTCCTCACGATTTTTTCCCTTCATCGTTTGAGACACGTGATATTTAATATCTTAAAATGCACACAACTGAAAAGTTGGAGGTGTATGCTCCGGACCGGATTCGAACCCACACTCTCTGGAATAGAAGGTAGAGGTCATATCCACTGGGCTATCACGGCGGAAAAGACGTACCGCCAAGTCTGCCAATCCGCATTGGGCCAGCGTGGTGGACTATTGGCCTAACCCCTCTCATTCTGCGAGGAGACTCGAGCTCAGCAGTGAGCCGAATATGGGTTGATGACGATAATAGGATCAGCACTTTCTGCGACACACAAACATACATACAAAAGCACTACCAATAGTTCAGGTAAGTTAAAAATAGTTATTTGTTTTGAACGTATTAAGCATTCACGGGCCGCCGAATAACAGTACAACGTATTAGCGCACGGCGCACGTACGCTACGGGGCACGTCGCTTTACAACCTGTCGCACAAATATTTATCCACATCGCATTTACGTGTGACCGCGCGGAATCGTAATCAGCTTTGATTGGAGTCGGTGCCTGGGAGACTAATGATCGCTTTGTCACATGCCCCGTTCCCTTGTGGATCACTTGAATCTGCATAGGACTACACGCTCGCTTGTATGTGAGTAAGGCGTTTGTTTAGGTCTCACGGTGGATTTGAAGCGAAACACTGGCTGTATGGTGGCGATTGTATGTAGTGAGGTGCAGGCGTAGCGTGCCTTTGAGGGGTCCTATCTATATAGGCCCTTGAGTATCAAAATTTGTTTGAGGGGACAAATAAAAATGCGTGCTTAAAAAAATATTCAATATTTGACGGCCTCCGTGGCGCAGTGGTATGCGCGGTGGGTTTACAAAACGGAGGTCCTGGGTTCGAACCCCGGCTGGGCATATTGAGATTTTCCTAATTAGTCCAGGTCTGGCTGGTGGGAGGCTTCGGACGTGGCTAGTTACCACCCTACCGGCAAAGACGTACCGCCAAGCGATTTAGCGTTCCGGTACGATGCCGTGTAAAAACTGAAAGGAATGTGGATTTTCATCCTCCTCCTAACAAGTTAGACCACTTCCATCTTAGAAAGCATCATCACTTACCATCAGGTGAGATTGTAGTCAAGGGCTAACTTGTAAAGAATAAAAAAAAAAATTACAGTGACTTAACCATGTAGGATGTTTACAACTTTAGGGCGCACGCTTATCCCGGGGAAAAAAGAGGTTTTTTTTTTACTTTTGTCACTTCTTTCTGAAGTAAAACTCTGTAGGCAGTTTTTTATGTTTATTTTTTGGAAAGCACCAGATTAAGTGAAATTGTGGGTATCGCAATGATATTAATTATACTGTGTGTACTCCTAACGCAGTATTCATGACTAGTTAGAGGGAATATTTTTTTTTTTAATGACTAATATTTATAGGAAAATTAGTCATTAAAAAAAAATATGACATTTTTTTTAAATAACCTGCGGTAGAGTAGCATCCTAATAAGCTCCGAGTCTCCTCTTCATTCACTTATATTTTATACTTTCGTTTATTTTTTTATTAATGCTTATATTATGAAAATCACAGAACAAACAACGCTAAAAGCTAACGCTTTTATGTAAATAGACTTCTTATTTATCCGTTCTTATCGTTATCAACCCATATTTGGCTCACTGCTGAGCTCGAGTCTCCTCTAAGAATGAGAGGGGGTCTGGCCTTAGTCCACCACGCTGCTGGCCCAATGCGAATTGGCAGACTGCACACACGCAGAGAATTAAGAAAATTCTCTGGTATGCAGATTCACGATGTTTTGCTTCACCGTTTGAGACACGTGATATTTAATTTCTTAAAATCCACACTACTGAAAATTTGCCACGGACCGGATTTGAACCCAGACCCTCCGGAATCGGATATCATCAACGTATCCACTGGGCTATCACAGCTCATAAAATATCTACTAAATATTTTAAACACAATTAATTTCTTGCAATGTGAAACGTCAAAGGTAATGCGAACCTTATAAGTATTCGAATTAAAAGCTTCGAAAGCGGTACTTCGTTCTTCAAGCTAATTAACTTAAGCTAATTATAGCTAAATATATGCTAATTATATGCAAGCTAATTATATGTTTGTATGTGATATAAACAACTAGGGAAATTACACAATTACGCATAAATACCGTGAATTACCTTCTAGCTAATTAAGTTTGAAGATTCTTAAAAGTTCTAAAGTGCAGAGAGTTTTTAATTGTTTTCGCTGGTTTGAATTACTGAGCGATTAGTTAATTTTTATTTATAATTTTAAATTGATTTTAGATTATAACAATGATTTTAGATTTGGCTAATCAGTAATCACTTCCCTACCAGCAAAGATTCGATGATGTTGCTCGCAACCATGTTATTACCTGAAATAAAAACGAAATAGATTAGATAAAGGTGTTATATTTGTTACATAACTTATTTTGAAGAATAATAAACACTGCAATATGCTAGTAGATATTTATTATATTTATTTTATTGTTATACATATATATATTAAGTAGTATATATCTTAAAGTTATCAAGTGCGATATACGTACCTAAGTATATATTAAAGTATACTAATTGTAATATGATAGAGATTGCTTGTAGCAATCAGGCCACCTTTACATGCTAAATCTTAGTTTAAATTATTTTTAACCGACTTCCAAAAAGGAGGAGGTTCCACGTTCGGCTGCATGTATGTTTTTTTTTTAATGTAATGTATGTCTTATTTTTTTTTCTGTATATTAAAGTACCTACCTATTTCTTCTTCTTTTTCTAGTGCGGATGTAAAGAAACGGTATTAGAAGAAGAAAGTACTTTACACGAAGGTGTTTACACGACTCGTAATTACATTGCGAAAACTAGACGAACAGATAAACATGGCGAAAAAATTAGGGTTCCTTCCGAATCCTAAGAAAGTACAAAGAAGAAGTCCATGATAAAGCAAGCCTAACTACCAGGGTCGCATACTTGTAAGTGTTCTGTATAATTATGATTTCGCGCCAATGCTGCCTACTTGGTATTTCACTTAGAAAGTGTCGCGGAACAATAGACTAAATGTATTGTTTTAAAAGCCATCAATAGTTGTCAGTGGGTTGCGAATGGAAACTTGAGCTATTGTATGAATATGGAACCCAATAAGTACCGACAAGTAGGTATATATAAATTACATTGAATGTGTCATATTTATGTGGACGTATGCAGATTATCATATTATGTAAGTAACTTTATGCTAACTTGCTGAATATTTGTAAGTGGTTTAAATTTGTTTATGTCGTAATAGTTAAGTACTTTAAACTACATTGCAAGAACAAACTTATGATTAAATACCTCATGGTGAATCTTAGGCCTTTTATAAGAAGGATTGATCCCTATAATGGAACACCGTCAAAAAAATGCTCATAAATCAAAATAAATATTAATATAATATCTTTAATATATAAATGCGAAAGGTCATTAATCACGAAATCTCGAAAACCGCTCGATGTACAAAGATGAAAAATTGAGCAGGGAGGTAGTGTATAGTTAGTAAGTATCCGGTAGGAACAGATTTTGCGATAGGGCCGGATTAAAGAGGTCTAAGGGCGGAAGAAGTCGCGGGCGTCCGCTAGTAACGTAATAAATCAAAATCCTCAATATTTTAATCTTATTAAAAATACATTATGACAAATATTTTTCATAAAACAATTAATATTATATAACTATCAACATCTCAGTTAAATCTACGGGGGTCTATTAAATTCATAAGCCCGCCACTTCCTAGAATAAGTAACGGCTAATTAAACTTAAGAATATAAAACCGGTTTTTACATAAATATGCAAATGAATCCACTTAAATATTAATATTTTAAGTATCAAAAAGTAATAAAATTTGAAACGTAATACTTTCTAGCTAATAAAAACGCGCCACGGCAAAAATATACTTAATTTTAAGATTTCTCAACGGAACGCCGCATCTGCCGGGAGTGTTACGAAATAGCGAAACTCCTAATTTGCACTGCAATTTAATATCTACTTCAAGTTTTACAAAAAACTGTACTTACTTATTCATATTTTACACCAATTGTTACATTTTTATGCTGGATTTACTTGGCTAATTTAATTCCTTTTCGAAAGGTTTATTTAGGTTTATCACATTATTATTTTAAAGGTAAAAAAAGTTTTTATATACAAAAGTATATAGAAAAAAAAGAAAGAAAGATTTTTATTTGGCAAACAGAACAAATGAATCAAAAAAAGTATAAATACAATAGAAAATATTAATGTTATGGTCAATTTTGTTAGTACCCCAGCTATATCTGAACTATATAGTTAAAAACTATATCTGTGTGTTTTTTGTGTTTATTTGTGTGTTTGTTTGGTGTGTGTATGTCTGCTAATACATAACTCTTCCTCTCCTACTGGTATTGGGGCTTCATTCGTCCAATAGATTAAGTATAGCTTATACCCACTATATTATGCTAAAAAAACATTAGTAAGCCAAATAAACCATAAAAGAAATCCATTAAATCAAACAGTAAATCAACATTAGGTAAGTATATAAACAAACAAACATTTTAATGACACTCCTAGCCGTATAAGGCATTCAACAAATACTCAATACGTACGTAAATACATAGTCTATGTGAAATTACTCTACTTGTTTGCATAGTAATAGGATATCAACCCAAAATAAAGGATCGCAATTTGTGTGTGCAGAGCTCAGACCAATTATAGAAGGACCTGTATCGCAAATAGTTTCAATTTCTGAAAAAAAAACGAGCTTAGATTTATATATCATAAAATAAACTTGAAGTTTTTGTCCGTTTATTACACCATTCAACTACACAAAAAAGTTTTTTACGGAGCTCTATAACCGACGAACACAATTACAACTATTTAACATCGATTCTATAGAGACAGCTTTTATAATCGCATTGGATCGTTGATAATATACTTTGACAGTAAAGTAACACCTAGCGAGGCAGGTCCTATACAATAGTTGGTCTGAGGCGCAGAGTCAATACACCATCCAAAAGCGAAACGGGTCGCCATTTTGTTTTTAGTGGCTAATTAAGCAAATATTTCGTATGGAGTGACTAATTTCTGTTCGCTCAAGATGAGACAAGCGAATCGGGTTCCGTCGGTACGGAATGTAGGCAATTACTTATATGACAATGAACGGTACAAAGACGTAAAGAGGGAAAGTCGGGTAACGTAATTATACAAGTATGCCACGTTAACAAGACGTGTGACGGATTGCGCGTTGCTTCAACGCCGCGTTCGCGTTTTGGTGATATAAGAGAATCAGAATCAGAATCAGAATTGTTTTTTTGAAGTATCAGCAAAGTACTCTACATTTTTGTATTAGAAACTTTTAAAGTTTTTCTTTAAGTGTAGGTTTGCTGATACTTCTGTCTGCTAGGTGTTGTGGCAAGTTGTTATAAATTTTAGGAGACATGTGTAAGATATTTTTGTTAAATTGCGCTGATAAATGTTTTATGTAATGAATTTTATTTTGTCTTCTTGGGTTCTTAGAAAATGTAAACAAGGTTTCATTCAGGGACAAGGACTAGTCATATTTTTTCATTTTTTTAAAAGAGCGGTGGCACACGATGCGTTGCGTCGGCAGTGCGGCGACGTAGCGGTGTCGCTGCGTCGTCTTACATAAAAATATTGCGCTCCGGTGCCGCATCGGAGTTGCACGAGGCGGGGAGGGGTGAATGCGTTGCGACGTCGGAGCGGCACCGCTAAGGTCTATAAGCGTCGCAACATTACTTTATTAACAGACTGACCAACGTTGCGGCGCCGCACCGCTCATGTGCCCACTAATACGGTGAAATCTTTGCGATGCTTCGCGACTGTGCTACTAATTTTATAGCAGAAGAAGAAGGGCGTGTAAAAGAATTCCTCCGGGAAGTGATAAAAGCGTATACAGCTATCTGTCGCTATACCGCTATATACCGTGATAGCCTAGTGGATATGGCCTCTGCTTTCGGCCTTTGCATTCTGAGAGGAGACTCGTGCTCAACAGTGACCCGAATATGGTTTTTATGGACAGACAGAAGTCGGGTTGGACTTTGTAAAATAAGTATAGATTAACATGTTTATTTTAACTTAAGTACCTTTGTTAATATATGAATTTATTTACCTACTAGTTTAATCAAAAAAAGTGTTTTCTTTGCTTTTGCAAACCTTTTTTGCTTCATTCCTGTCAAGGGAAAAACGTTAAGAAAAGTTCCTCTGTATCGCCCTCGTCGCCCGGTAGCGGTAATAAGCGTTAATGTAATTTGCACAAATATGAAAACGGCTGAGTTTGCCCTTATTAGTGTCTCGCTCCAGAGACGCGTCACCCTTGACACTCTCGTTTGTACGTAATACCGTGATTTTATCTTAAACATAACTAGCAGACGCCTCGTTGTTTTACTCACGTAGTTAAAATTCCCGTGGGAATAGCGGAGATAAAAAAAAATAATAAAAAAAATACAACCGACTTCATAATCACAAAAATGTTTCTACTAGCGAAAAATAACATCGTACTATGTGCTACCCCGCGACCCCCGCACTAGCATGCGCAGTGTTGGCCGACCCCCCATTAGGTGGACTGACGACATCAAGCGCGTCGCAGGGATTCGCTGGATGCAGGTGGCTCAGTATCGTGATGTTTGGAACTTTGAAAGTCCCTACAAAAGGCCTATGTCCTGCAGTGGACATCCATCAACTGATATGATGATGATGATTATTATTATTTCAACGAAAAACCGTTATTTAGATGATCGTAAAACAAAAAAATCACTGCCATTTAATGTAAAATAGGGATGATGACAGTTTTTTAAATTGTATATAAATTAAGAGTATACTAATAGTAAAGCAATTTTGTAAAAGTAACAGGGTATCTGCGATCATAACTTTCGGAGCTACAGGGATTTAAAGAGTCAGATTTGCGGCGCTGTCGCGGATCCCTGAAAAACGCCCCATACAAAATGGCTCGAACTAATGACGTCATAGCCAATGTAATGATCGTTAGATTTGTATGGGCGTTCAAACAAAATTACTAATATCTTTGTTATTTGTGCGTTTATGCTTATAGTTCATTTATTAAAAAATGTCACATTTAATGTAAGGAAGCTAAAACTGTATGAATTTTCATCTAATTACGATAAAATATTTTTAATAGATTTTGAAATTTTATAATCTCATTTATTTTGCAAATATCCAGACAATCTTTGCTTTTTATGTATAAATTAGTTAACATTGACACTATTTACCCGAATGTATCATAAAAATCAATATATTCAAACCTAGTCATCATCCCCATTACGTAGTCAAGATAAATTTGTTGAAAAACCTATGTCAGATAATCACAATTACGAAAATATGATGAAAAACGATGTAGTGACTTACTATTTGAATGGCACACTGAGTTACATAATTTTAGAGTTAGCGACAAAGTCTAGGACCCTTAAGTCACCACTTAAGTCAACCTGTGTGAGTTTAGTTACCTTAAATGGGTAGTTTTTTAAAATGTATGTAACAAAGTTATATAATTACACTGTTTCACACAGAAATTCACAAAACTTTCACAATTTTCAAATCACGCTCCTACATAAGTTCATATAAAAATACAAAACAAAACAAAAGTAAAAACCTAGGCAATTTTTACTTTCCGGCGGATTCACGTAAAACTTTTTCGTTTTCCGTAAATACCCCGATTAAAAGGACGAAAAAACAATGTTTATTGTTATCTCACAAAAGAGGTTTGGTGTGAAGGCGGCTTATAAAATTTAACCTTTTTTACCCGTGTGGTCAGATTGGTTACGTTTGTCAAGTTTCTTTTTTTTTGGGAAATTTTAATTGCTCATCAAATAACAACACACTAAATGCAATAACAATAATTCCAACATTTGGAGTTCATGTTATCCTTACCGGGAATCGAACCTGAAATGAAATCCCCGTATCCGTGGCAATACAGGTTCCTGATACATTATAGAATACCAACTTGACGTAGAGCTTTAGCTTCTTTTGCGTCACAACGCATACATTTGTGATGATAAATCTTAGGTCCACAAACATTATCATATTATAACACTTTTCTACTGTTACTAAGATTAGTACGATTTTTTTATGCTGAATGACAGAAGATATATTTAGAACAGAAGTTGGCAAAATTTATTTACCAGCGACACTTAAGGTAGGCCCACATATCCGCTTTGAACGTATCGGAAGGTAGATTCGTGCGATCCGTACAATGCGGATCAGTGGACGCACTTGTATGACTATACAAAGAATACTACGATCCGTTTGATGCGATGAGCCTGATGGGTGCGATGTGGATGTGGACGCCTACCATTAATCTCAATTTTTAAAAACCGAACATCTATTAAGTGGGAAATAGGGATGAGAATCTATATAAAAAATAGGAATGAGATTAGGCAAAAAAGGTCTACGATTTTATCTAAGAAAAAAAGCAAAGTAAAATGAAACGTGACAAACGAAAATAATTTAATATAACATAACATATCAATTTAATATAACACCTTATAACCAAGGCAGACGGCGACATCAAGTCGATTCTCTATACCAGGCCATTTGTTACCCAATGTAGCTAAACAAACGACGAAACATATCTGAGACAATTTCAATTAAATTAGAGCAGAGAAATTCATTCTACATGAACGAAATTAGGGTAATTTAATATGTTTTTTTTTTAATATTACTAATATTCTCGTTACCCTCCAATACATCTGAAAGGCTGCCTTTTGTAGGTATACTACTTTTTACTCGTATTCTTTATATCTTATTTTTTGTTTTATCTTTTTAAAGGAGATGGTCCAAAATTGTATGGAGCCCAGGATCAGTCATTGTACCCTGGCGCAAATAAAAGAAAATATTTTTTTAAACATTTTTTTGATTATACAAATCTACGAATTTACTTTAATTCTTTCGAAATAATATTTATTAGAAATGCAACACTAGTATACGTAATAATGGCGAATAATTAATGACGTTTTCAATGTAGTAGTCGATTTGACGTTTGCTGTCAATTGTCACGTCATAGTTGCTTTAAGGGCGTCATCTTGACTTATTTAAAAAAATTAGGTTTAAATTTTAATTATTTTGTTTTTATTTAGTTACTTATTTAGATTTTAATAAAATCCTTGTATTTTTTAAATTTTAATGATACGGGGTACAAGAGTGGACCTGAAATGGACCATTTCCTTTGTATAATCTATTTGTACAACACAAATAAAGAGTGTAAATAAATAAAGATTGTGTTGACACATTAGGCCAGCAGACGGCGATCAAACCCATGATGACCTTTCGATGAGTCTGCCTGCTATACCGTGGAGCTATTGAGGTTCGAGTTAAAAAATGCGCAAGTTTTCACGCCTACACAATTTCTTCCATAAAGATTTACCCAGAGATAAAGTTAAACCTTGTCTATTTTTGTTACATTTCTCCAATGATATTTCGCAGAAGGAGTCATTTTCACGTCAATTTGCCGCTTCAGTTGAGAGCTAAAAACAAAGTCTATCGTAGCGTTAAATAACTTGAAATGACAGATAAAAATATAAAAGTTTCAATTGGTAACAAATTGTGAAGTAAAATTCGCGTTTTCTTTTTATTTACACTAATAGTGTTGTAACATAAAATGTTTAGATTTTTTGTTAAATTATCTAGATTCTAGAGTTTACGAAATTACGAACAAGGATATTTTAACAAAGTGATTTTCTCTACCTAAAGTAATAGATTTATTTTAAAAACCTGACATAAAGGAGAAGGAAAAAATGTGAAATCGTTAATACTTATACCTAATTTACTAGTTTCATTCGTTAGTTCTTATTTAATTGTTTATTTAATTTGTTCTTGTGTATTTAGATAGTAAGCTATCATATTTCGATACTGGGCTTGCAGGCGTTTACAAATTGATGCAGGCGACTCAAGGCCAATTGAAATCGTCTCCAAGTTTTGCCGTCTATGCCCTATAACATGCATCTAAGGCCTGATTAATGTTGATATTACGAGCATAATGATGATAACGATTACCAAAACAATGAGAGTTTTCGCCTAGACCATGGTGATTTTATAAAATGGAGTTTTACACCCGTTCATTGGCTTTAGAAGGTTATGCTTTTGTAAAAGAACAAGCGGACGCCAGCGTCTTAGCTCTCTCTTAGACCTTCTTTAATCCGGCCCAGTGGCAAAATCCGTTCTTAGCGGACATCTACTAACTATAAACTGTCCCCCTGTCAATTTCATCTTTGTACGCCAAACGTTTTTCGAGATTTCGTGATGAGTGAAGAGACCTTTCACTTTTATGTATCTAGCGATCACTGGCTCTTACTCTATATTGTAGGTACATACGTCCTTAGTAAAATATCGTTGGTGGAAAAACTAAAAGTATATAAAGCAAAGTTTTTCCAACATTTTCGCAGTGCCTCTATCTGTGAAGCAACCGTCTCCAACGAGCGTGTGTCTAAACGCTAGCCGGACTGGCAGCTACAAATAAGTTTCCAGTTGTGTTGTCGCTGCGTTGGTCGTGTGCCAATCACGTGCCCCCGTCTAGTAATTTTGTCCAATCACGTCCACTGCTGCCGTACTTTTATTCAGTTTAAGCTACACAGCATAGATAAGCCGTGCAAAATGTCAAACTGTTTTATTAGTTTTATGGCTTTAAACTTTTGTGATAACCGTACAGGGGTGTAATCACTATTATTAAATACTAGCGGACGCGCATGACTTTGTTCGCGTGGAATTCAGTTTTCCACAAATCGGGAACCATGGATTCTTCTAGGATGAAAATCTATTTCCATTCAAAATTTCAACCAAATCGCTTGAGTAGTAGTGTGTGATACCCACAAAGTGTTAGCTTTATCGTTTTCTGTGTTCTGTGAATATACTACTTTTTAAAAAATACTTTTTTGTTCAATAATGAATCTTCCTAAGCTCAAATCTCGAGAACGGCTGAACCGATTTCGCTAATTCTTTTTTTAGAATACTCCTTATACTTATAATACTTGATATTGATATAAATGATATTCAATATTAAGCGGAAGACAATGAAATCTATTTTTTTTTTTGTTTTTGATTATTTTTTGATCAAAGAAAACAGATTAATAGTAGTGGCCACATTGGCAAGTAGGTCTCGAACTTCAAAAATTTAATAATAAAACTGTAGCCGTGTAAATATCCCACGATTTTTGAATAAGCCTTTTTTGTACAAGAAAAACAAATTCATATTCGGAATACAACAATAAGCTGATCGCTGTCTCTCTTAAACACCTTTCATTGAACCAAATGAAAAAGAAAACAGTGCAAAAAGAAGCTAATACTAAATGCCATGACATTTCACATAGCTTTTAATAGCATACATTTCGGGTAAAAACGAAATAAATGCTCGCATACAAAATAAGATCAACAAATCTAAATTCGTTTGGTACCGACCCGACAACCGCTACGTGGATCCTAATAACTGTCATATAGATTTAATATCATATAATATTCTACTGCGTATGGGTTCTGTTGCGAAGCAATTCCCCTGCTTAGATTTTATTTCGACGAATTCCTGTTATCTAAATATTCATACACAATAAGTGACGAATAAATAAATAACCTAATTTAGGACTTGCTATAAAGAGGCAGTTTTCTGGCATATAATTGATTAGTTTAAACTAATCTAAATTATTCATTGACTTAAGGTGAGAGACCTTGAGGGTCCAGTGATCGCGGACATATTTCGAATCCTGAGGTCCTGGTTATACTGAACCTTTCTTGGTTCCACGAAATTCTCTGTGGCATTCTTTGCTTCGGACACATAAAACCGTCGACCCTATAGTCCACAACTTTAGGCTTTTTACACAACAATATCACTACTCAAAAAGGTTCTTTAAGGCGACACTTTTCGTTTCGATTCACATACATTTTATTTTTAATAATAAGCTTTACGGCTCTGGGTTCTAGCCCTTTTGAGCCCGGATTCACATACAATTAATTAATTATCTTGGACTAATTATAGAAGGACCTGCCTCGCAAGACGTTACCTCTCTGTCAATCAATCAACGATCTAACGCGTGTATACTTATATCGTATCGATGTTTCATTGTTGTAATCGTTTTCGTCGACTGAAAAAACTCCCTAATCATTCCGGTTTGTGTAGTAAGTAGTTCAATGGCATAAAAATGGTCAACAACTTCTAATTCACTAAAAGATGACGTGACGTTCGATTTCAGTTTCACCTGATGGTAAGCGATGATGCAATCTAAGATTTTTTTTTTATTGTTTACAAGTTAGCCCTTGACTACAATCTCACCTGATGGTAAGTGATGATGTACTCTTAGATGGAAGCGGGCTAACTTGTAAGGAGGAGGATGAAAATCCACACCCCTTTCGGTTACGGCATCGTACCGGAACGCTAAATCGCTCGGCGGTACGTCTTTGCCGGTAGGGTGGTAACTAGCCACGGCCGAAGCCTTCCACCAGCCAGACCTGGTCCAATTAAGAAAACCTCAATCAGCCCAGTCGGGAATCCAACCCAGGACCTCCTTCTTGTAAATCCACCGCGCATACCACTGCGCCACGGAGGTCATCAAAAACATAATTATAATAAATAATAAATTTGTAATAAAAACAATATCTAAAAGAAAAATAGATACTATTCTTCTAACGAACGAACAAACAGCAAAACATCGATCCATTAATTTAATATTCTGTGTACAGATTATATTATTCTTGTTAAATATTTTATTATTTATTTTTGTTAAATATTATAGATGACTGAGTTTACCTCGTACCCTTCAAAAAACGACAGACAATTTTGTTGCTGCATTTGGGTGCGATCCAGTTCCATTTCTAATTCCTCTATGTTAAATATATAGAGTTTGCACAAAAACAATACAAACGACATAAAAAGAACCCAAGCAGACATGAGTCACAAACCATTATGAAAAATAAAGATATTGAGTTTTATGGGTATTAAATGTGCATTTATAAAATTAAATTATAACTTTAATTATTTTATAAATGTCGTATTTTCATACCAAAAGAAGAAAGAAGTTGTAATTAAAACGATGATTTCTTTTATTTTAATGTGAATTTAACCTTTCATTTATTGCAGAATTACCATATACTATGATAATTTTTTTGATTTTGTATTAATAAGTGAAAGAAGATTTGACATTTGACAGTTCACACTTCACAGCACAGAACACTACTTTATTTGCTGTCTATGACTAATAAACCTACTTATATATCAGTATTCGTTAATGATTAACTAAACTAAATCCAGTCTGTCGTGCGTATTTTCTTCCCTTGTAATTTTTGTTATTTCGTTTTGTTCTCGTTTCGTTGTTATTGTTAATTATAGTTTATTTGTTGTTTGTTTACTGTTTTTACCCGACTGCAAGAAGGGTTATGTATTTCGCGCGTATCTTGTATGTATGTATGTAATATTCTTTATTACCTCATATCTTCCAAACCGTTGAACGGATTTACGTAATTCAGATAACGTTAGATTTGTTTTAATAACCCAAGTGTTCTTAGATAGGTGAAATTAGAAAAAAAAACCAACAAGACGACTGTGAGACGCTATAGAATCGGGGTGAAGTTTTTTTTTTGTGAATATTGCAACATGCGAATCAAATTCAAGGGATTTTTGTGAGAATTTCAAAATAGTATATCATGACCATGTTAAAAAAACTACAATTAGGAAAACGTTATTTATTAATTCTAATATTAATTAAGTCTATACATAATACGCGAGGCGGACGACTATAATGTGCGAGGTTTATGAAGTGTAGTTATAAAACACCTAAAATAGACTAAAAGAAATATATTGATTATAAAAATCGGACAAGTGCGAGTCGGATTCGGCCACCGAGGGTTGCGTAGATTTTTTGAATATTTACTTAATTTCGGTTGGACTTAGGTATACATTGTCGTACTTTGTAACAAACGTAACCAATAAATCCGAAATTCACCATCTATCGTAACTAAAAAGTGTGAAATAAATTAATTAATTAAACAAATATAAAAACCCGGCATAAATGATATAAAAATTGATCAAACTAAAGTCGGGACCTAATAAAAAATGTAGACGAAAATCATTCTATTCAATATAATAGGTCCCGACTGTTTTCTAATTGTTTTCTACACTTCTGGACTGAGCTTTTTTTTTCTTTTCAGTTTTTTTATCATTTATGCAGTCGGCTTTTTTATCAGTTTAATTAATTAATTTTATTTAGTTTAGTACGAAAATTAGTGAACCGGAGCCTGGTACTAGCCGGAGCAGTTATTCCGCGTTGCTATTGTTTCCGTCACCAAAAAAGAAACGTACGAATCAATCACCCGTATCGTCCTCCGAGAAAACCGTTTTGATTAATGTGTTTAAATATGTCGAGGAAACCTTATGCTTGCTTCTACATAATAAAGAAACAAAACTATAAGAGTTCTTTATTGCCTACGGAACCCTTAATATAAGTGAAGCATTATCTGTTTGATAAATAACAGGATATATTATATAGGAATATAGAATTAAAAAAATATTTGTTTATCACAGGAAGTTTTATTTCATGATAATATTCGTAAATAATGATAAAATGTTGAGCACCCCTGAGTCAGCTGTTTTTGTTTGTTTACATAGTTTAAAATACCTACTCAATTTGACTATAGATATGATTATATAATATATCTTATAGTTGTTGTTATACATTCAAACCGAGAATACATAGAGAGACGTGATAGCCCAGTGGATATGACCTCTGCCTCCAATTCCGGAGGGTGTGGGTTCGAATCCGGTCCGGGGCATGCACCTCCAACTTTTCAGTTGTGTGCATTTTAAGAAATTACATATCACGTGTCTCAAACGGTGAAGGATAACATCGTGAGGAAACCTGCACGCCAGAGAATTTCTTAATTCTCTGCGTGTGTGAAGTCTGCCAATACGCATTGAGCCAGCGTGGTAGACTATTGGCCTATCCCCTCTCATTCTGAGAGGAGACTCAAGCTCAGCAGTGAGCCGTATATGGGTTAATAACGACGATTCAAACCTACGCCTAAGTCCGCTAACCTGCATTAAAAGTAGGTGGGTTTAAGCTCCAAAACACTTATCTTTTAAGGAGAGGCTTGGCTAATTAGTGAGCCACCTAGGATCCTAACCACAGTAGATATAACATGCAGTATAATAACTCGGCCGTATTTTTGAAATAAATACCTACAGCCGCGCGCTCCGTAAACATGTGATAGGGCTGCCCGCCTCCAGCATTTTAATTACATTTGCCAACTTTGTGTTTCCATTTAGTTATGTGATTGTAAATATACTTTTTTTTAAATAACCAAATAAAATACTTTGTAAATTGTAGTAAAATAGGAAGTGATCAATAAAATGCGTGTTGTTTTTTGATTGGTAGATTTAAATAAGGCTGATACTAATCAATGATCTTGAAGGACCTTCATATATTTATTTTGGTGATGCCATCTAGGTATTACCACCACAATAGGTGACCAAATAATAAAAAATCGGTCAAGTGCGTGTCGAGCCACGCGCAGTGTAGTGTTCCGTAGATTATGTTAGCACTTTAATCCCTTATGTAATGCACAAAAATACCGATAACGATACCCCCACACTATAGAATAGACGATAAAAAACTACTTAACTTCTTTATTACAATAAAATACAGGTATACAAAACATACATGTCATGAGATTTAAATCTATGTATTACATAATAATCAAAGAAAACAACCTAAATAAAGAAGTTAATAAATAATTATTTAATAATATTATATTACCGTTTACGTCATTTACCTATTTACACAATTTTATCATTTAAGCATTTATTTATATATATATTTTTTAAATTATGCCTTTAGAATACAAAATATTAATCAAACTTTATAAAAATAATAACTTTTTTCCTAGTCGTCATAATTAAAAAATCCAATACACTGCGTTTGTCACCGCGGCACAGTCGCAACGGTCTTCACCCCACGATCACCCCACGTACGAGGTTCGTAGGTATAGCTCGCGTTCCGACCTTTAGTATGAACTCCAACTACTGGTTATACTGTGTCCTAACTAAGTTATAATTCAATTGATCACGAATGTCATCCCCATACATGTTTTGGTTTTCGAAGCGTTAGTAGAAAAAGAATTATTGATGTGTAACTTGGCTACAGACCCTAGTTATTACTAAATTAACGAGCGAAGCAAAGGCTAGTGAACGAACACAAGTATTAAAAGGAGAATTGTTAAAGGAACAGTAGTCGGAAGCCATCAATATTATTTTAATGAGCTTGTTATCAATACATTCGCAAATGAGTGCAGACGTCTTGAGAGGCATTCTTCAAAGAGCCTTTGAGTCCTAGTTACGGCACTCCACCGGTCACAGACTGTGGAAAATTAAATGCAATATCGTCCCGCGAAAGTATTGAAAGAATATGCAGAACTTATAAAGCCTACGTAGTTTTATTTTAATAGTAAAGCAATTGTGAACATACTTTGTACATACTTGTTTTCTATGTTTCATTTGTTGTCTTTGTTGTTATTTTTCTTTTGTGCAATAAAGTCTATATAAATTAGTAAAAAATACATAGTTTTGTATTAAACATAAATATCAGTTTCTTTTATTTCAACTACCTACTCAATTCTTTAACGCTACTTTATAAAATTGCAATGTCTAATGTATACCAGTAGTGTTCAAATTAATGAAAAAAATAAATTAAAAGTAAGTGGAGACCAGAATCAAAATCAAAATATCTTCAATGTACAAAATTGGACCTGCTACAGTTTTATCATAAGTACAGATATAGATATATGATTTATTTACCTCCAATCTCAAAAGAAAGGATGTTTGTTGTTAATTATAGTAGTCTATATATGTGTATGTAGGTATATCTTTTTTCTAATGGCTAGACGGAGGTCCTGGGTTCGATCCCTGGCTGGGCAGATTGAAATTTTCTTAATTTGTCCAGGTCTGGCTGGTGGGAGGCTTCGGCCGTGGCTAGTTACCACCCTACCGGCAAAGACGTACCGCCAAGCGATTTAGCGTTCCGGTACGATGCTGTGTAGAAACCGAAAGGGGTGTGGATTTCCATCCTCCTCCTAACAAGTTAGCCCGCTTCCATCTGAGACTGCATCTTCACTTACCATCAGGTGAGATTGTAGTCAAGGGCTAACTTGTAAAGAATAAAAAAAAAGAAAAAAAAACTATTCATCCGGTTTTGGTGTAGAAGGTATCAATTTGTCATTACTTTTCGGATAACATAGATTACGTTTAAAAAAATGAGTCAATTTTACATTTTTTTCCGATCCATAGTCGCTTTACAGTTATTGAAAAGTAAATTTACAATATGTGTCGATTATTTCTCATGTACAAATGTAAATAGACTTGTCCAGGTATAATAAAAACTTCTAGTGCCCTAAAGGCAAACACTCGTACACTCGAGACAGCTAGTGATTGGATATGTCAAGATTGATAACAACATAATTTATTACCTCTGTGTGCTGTTGGTCGCAAAAAATGTTTTGTTTGTCAGAGAGAATGATACATGTAATATTTTTTGTACCTCATATTTTTGTCTCATTTAATGGTCTTTTTTTGAGTAACTGCTTTGCCGATCATAACCAGATTGAATTTTTTGAACGTAAACATGTATAGGTTGCTATACCTGTTTTATTTAAGGAAAAATCTGGCCTACTTTGTTGTGGGCTCTTCTCGGACCAAGGCCCGTTTGGCACCCTTGTAGCTTTAATTTCTTGGTTTCGACTAATTATATTATCACCACTGTTTTTTTTTTTATTATTCTTTACAAATTAGCCTTTGACTACAATATCACCTGATGGTAAGTGATGATGCAGTCTAAGATGGAAGCGGGCTAACTTCTTAGGAGGAGGATGAAAATCCACACCCTTTTTTGGTTTCTACACGACATCGTACCGGAACGCTAAATCGCTTGGCGGTACGGCTTTGTCGATAGGGTGGTAACTAGCCACGGCCGAAGCCTCCCACCAGCCAGACCTGGACCAATTAAGAAAATCTCAATCGGCCCAGCCGGGAATCGAACCCAGGACCTCCGTCTTGTAAATCTACCGCGCCATACCACTGCGCCACGGAGGTCGTCAAATCTATCTTTTAATATTATTATTGCCTGACGTTTCGAAAGTCTAATTGAAACTAAGCCTAATTGAAATAAATGAATATTTGACTATTGACTGTAAGAGTACTTTAGAAATACATTAATTGTTTTGTAATTTTGTAATTCTCTTTTAAGTTTTTTTATACTTTATGCAGTCGGGTTTTTTATTTGTTTTAATAACTTTTTGCGTAACTTATTGGCACGTTGGCACGTACTCGTAATAATAGGTGGGTGGGTTACAATTGTTGTCACAATCTATACTAATACTAGCTGACGCCGCGTGGTTTCCGTTCCCGTAGGAATACGGGGATAATATATAGCCTTCCTCGATAAATGTGCTATCTAATACTGAAAGAGTTTTTCAAATCGGACCAGTAGTTCCTGAGATTAGCGCGTTCAATCAAACAAACAAACTCTTCAGCTTTATAATATTAGTAAAGATTATAGAGAGGTAAACTTTGTGAGGTTATAGGGCGTAATCTCTAGATCTACTGAACTGATATTGAAAATGCTTTCACCAATAAAAGGCCACGGTTTTTGTGAGTCTTATTGACTATATTTTATCCCCGAATTATCACGCGAACAAGAACTACACGAGTGAAACCGCGGGGCGTTGGCTAGAATCGTATAATTCCAACACAATCCAAAACTGATTAAATTAGCGTGCAAATAAGCATTCTCTCAACACTTAGTTTATCATCATAATCATTTTTAGATATACTTTTTTTAACACATGATTCAACGTTAATGTGAAAAGTTTTTAATGATATTTCGTTATAAATATTCTCTTAATACTTTGGTTTTTTAAAACACTTGCTTTCTTAGAATATTTTCCCTTTTTCACAGATTTGACCTTTAGAAAAATTGCTTAAATTTTCAAATGTATTCATTTTTGTTAGGGTAAAAGTTCGTATAACCACAGCCCGCGCCTCTAAAAGCCTTGCTGAAAAGATTTACTAAGCGATAAAGTTATAAGTATGTTTTTATTATAATTCTTGTTATAAGATGAGATATTTGATATTTAACCTTGACTTTTTTACGCGTAAAATGAGATTTTCTATTTTGTTCTATGTACGTTATTTTTGTTCTATGTACCGGTGTGTTTTCATTAGCAAAATGTTTGTTATCTTTCATAGTATACGAACTTCAGTAATGTACCTAATTGTTTTTTTTAATTTGTACGGAACCCCAGGTGCAAGAGTCCGAGTTCTTCTTGGGTATTATTAAGCGCTATCGTAGCTTAGTATTATAAAGAAAGTGAATAGACATACATTTACAAGTAAAAGGTAAATATTTTGTCTACAAAAGAAAATGTTGTAATGTTGCGAGTATATAATAAAAAGCTATCATTAAACACAATACAATTTAACAAAGGGACGACATACTGAGAAAAATATTGGCCTACATATTACACACACGTAATCTTTGATACATCAGCTTTTTCTACATAAAGAAAATGTCAGTAAAAAACGCTAACAAAATAATAATATAGCGTTAAATTCATTTTAATCGACTTCCAAAAAAGAGGAGGTTCTACGTTCGGCTGTATGTATGTTTTTTTTATGTATGTCCAGCGATAATTCCGTCATTTATGGACCGATTTTATGTAGCAATCTAGAGACTAATCAAGTGCCTTAGCTGTCATATGGATTTAATAATATTAGATATTCCAATTTCTTGAGATTAGCGCGTTCAAGCAAACAAACAAACTCTTCAGCTTTATAATATTAGTATACATGGTCAATGGCTGACATTACAAATACGAGTAGGTAGGTGCACTTGTTAAAATTAACTTATTTCTGAAAAGCTGAATAATATTAAACTAAAAGTTATTTTTTTTAAATCTTTTTCTTCACGAACTAATAAACTTTTATGTTGCCAATCTATGACTTGACCTTTCTGCTCTTTTATAATATTGTTATGTTTCCTCGTTTCGAATACAATCAAACGTATTCGGTATTTTCATTTTACGAGTTTTTGCTATTTATGATTTCATGTTTTATTTTTGTCGTCATTCATACAGTTTAATAAAAATATTTATATGAGAAGCTGTTACGAGGAAAATGAAGAATCAGATTTAACTTAATAATCTTATAAACTAATATTACTCGTGTAAAGCTGAAGAGTTTGTTTGTTTGTTTGCTTGAACGCGCTTAAGAACTACTGGTTCGATTTGAAAAATTCTTTTAGTGTTAGATAGCCCATTTATCAAGGAATTTATTCATACGGGAACTGTGACTGCGCGGGTGAAACTGCGCGGCGTCAGATAGTATTAATAAAAAACAATTACCTAAGTGGAAGCTCTTTTAGTGTTGTGAGTAATTAATTGGTTTTTATTCTCAGTAGAGTACAACAGACATAGTAGGTACCGTTCCAGATGGTAATCATAATTGCTGCAAACATTAATTGTGTATTATTTACATGTAATATATAGCCCAACGGTTTATAGTACATACAAATGAAGGAAATAAAAATGGATATCTAAGAAGGGTACGAAAGTAACAACGCGATTCTACGCCGTAAAGTACGGTATGGGTTACTTTCCAAGAGAATTGTGGTCTATGTGATTTTTTTTGCATATATAATATTTAAAAAAAACTACTTGTATCTTAACAATATGATTTCACTTTTACTTACAGGAAATTTCATATAGAAAAATTACACTTTCTTAAATAATATTAGGTAAGTTAATAAATCGACGTTTTGAACGTAACATTTGTACCATAAAAGATCAAAGAAATTCAATTTTCATCCACTGTCAGCCCTCATTTATTTGCACGGGAGACTTTCTAACGGACAAAATATAGTATATGAAGTTAAATGAAGGCCTATTTCCAACAATGCTTAAAAAAAAGCACCCTGTTTTAAAAACGCTGTCGTGTAAAAATATACTTGGGAATGCATTTGTTGTATTTGAAGGCTTTTTTAAAAAAACTCTCGATCTCTTGTATCATAAATGATAGGAGGAGATGGACCATTTCAGGTCCACTCGCACCTCGCATCATTAAAATTTAATTTTATTTAGTTATGACATGACAATTGACAGTAAACGTCAAAACGACGACTGCGTTGAAAATGTCATCAATCCGCCATTATTATCCATATTAGTGTTGCATTTCTTGGGAGAGAATGAATATTATTCCGAAAGAATTTAAGTTAATTTGTAGATTTGTACCGAAAATAGTTAAAAAAAAATATTTTCTTTTATTTCCGCCAAGATACAATAACTGATCCTGGGCTCCATACATTTTTGGACCATCTCCTTTCATCTCTACTGGATACGTATGGCACATGACAATCGCCGGTAACTCGCTCGACACGCGCTTGCTCACAGATCATAAGTTCCGTAACGTAATGGCTACGTGACCGATCTTTTCAATCTTATGTTAAAAACTTGGAACGGAACTCTGAAAGCAAACAATCTTTCGGATCAATACTAATCAATGAAGTAGGGAAATTTAAATAAGTACGTATTCAACAATTTAGAGGTTATTTTATAACCCCAAGAATCTATACTAATATTATAAAGCTGAAGAGTTTGTTTGATTGAACGCGCTGATCTCAGGAACTACTGCTCCGATTTGAAAAATTCTTTCAGTGTAAGATAGCCCATTTATCGAGGAAGGTTATAGGCTATATAATATCTCCATATTCCTACGGGAACAGGAACCATGCGGGTGAAACCGCGCGGCGTCAGCTAGTCTTTATAATAAAACTAATTCCCACTTTGTCAGATTTAGCAATTTGCCATTTGACAAACGCCGGTAATTTGCTTGATACGCCGGTTGCTCATAGATCATGAACTAAGTAATCCTTCTTTACCAGATTTGACAATTTGCCATTTGACAATGTGCGGTAACTTGTTCGACACGCCGATTGCGCTTTCTTACGTGAGTTCCTCACAGTAATGGCTATAACGTGACCGATATTTCCAGTCTTAAGTTAGGAAATAGGAGTTCTGAAATCTGGCATCACTTTTATTAGGAAATAATTGTTATGCTATTGAAATTTCAATATGTGGTACAATAAGTATATTTCTTGTTTAGAAGTTAAATAAAATCCAATCAATACTTTTCGTGAATTAAGTAGGTACGAAATTTCTACATTCGAATTGTTGTTTTTTGTTGAAGATAGTCTTAGCTAATGATCTGATAGTGATCGTAAACGAGCTTAACATTATCATCCTAAGACCACTAACCCGCATTGAAGCAGCATGGAGGGATGCTGAAGAATGATGATGATGATGATGATGATGATAATGATGACTTTCAAATGACCAAAACAAATTTACATACGTCTACCATTTTTCAATAGATCATTATTTTCTTGTCTTTAGTTTCAGACGATTTTTAAATGAGAATTTCGCGTTTAAAAATATATGCTCGTTTTGGAAAATAGCACTTTACCATGGATACCTAATTTTCTAAATAACTATCACACCTTAGATACTTCAATCCACTAAAGTTATTACAGTTATTGCAGTAATACCACTTGATCTCAACTATAAGATTCAAAAGTGATTAAATTACGATTCGTATAAAAAGTGAAAAGCGGAGTCGTTAAGATATTAAAGTCCGATATGCAACTTTCAAAAGAGTCAGCATCTTTTGAAACTTTTCGGCAAACATCTTTCGAGGTCCTAAAATATGCAATGTAACTTGATAGAGATGGTACGCTTAAGGCTTGAGAATTGAGAAATTTAAATTTCACCCGTCAATAGGGTTGCCAATCTTAGAACAAACTAAAAATATAAAAAGCTTTTGTCATAAATATAAGTAACTATGTGTATATTATATTATATTTTGTACAAGTACTTAATCTGAAACTACTCTACTCTTTCAGTAATTTGACTATTAGGAAAGTTAATCCGTTACTTTATTAGGAAAGTTTACCAATCACTGACAGCGTAAACAAAATACAGTTTTTTGCAACGGTTTGTTCTGATTGGAAGAATCCAAGGCGCAATCTTTAAAGCAAACTTGACCGCAACTTTGGACGCAAACTTTTAACGTAAGCGAGGGTTTCATTCGGTATCCAAAGCACAGAAGTACTGTCTGATTCGTAAAAGTCCTCCATCTTGCATGAAAGTTGTTATATCGATTATTTATTTAATCATTAGTCTCCAACGCCTTAATAACATAACTAACATAATATAGTACAAAAAAGTAGGTAAACATTAAAATTTCATGATGACCTTGTGTATATTTAATTTATTAAGTACACATTTAAAACCGGCACCCCTGGTAAAGATAAACACAGAATCTCATCAAAACCAGTTGGTGTGTAAACTAGTTTTAAATGAGTATGCACTTTGTATTGACTTGGCTAGATCATAAAATTTTATTCCTGGTAACATAGAATGAAAATAAGACTACTTTTATATGCATAAAAAACAATCGTTTATAGGTTTTACATTATATTACGATAATAATTCATTTAAAGTTCTTCAATTATGTTTTTAACTTAAAATACTTACCGGAGTAGACAAATAATTTTAGATACAAGTACATATTAGACAATGTCCATATATTTTAAATAAATGAATAAGTAATTTCAATAAACTCGTCTTTCCATCAGTCTTGTTAGCAGAATATAAAATTATAATTTTAATTTACTAATATTTATATATTCACATATAAATTTGAAATTTTTGTAATGAAAAAACACTTCTAAAAATTTTAATATAAACCAACCCCTCCCGCATACATCATTGGAATTATATTAGTAAGTATCGATATTAATTTTATGTTAAGACTTTTCTCTTATTGTGGCAACCCTACGACTTGCTGGGTCAGCGTGGCCGTTTTATCAAAGAAATAGACTTCACGAATTCCTCACTTCCGAGAGAAGTCACGGATATGTTGCTTGAGGAGAATATACGTAACAAGACGTGACTGGAATCAGTTCCGTATAAACACCGACTTTTTGTATACAAATAATTGACGAACCAAGTAGATGGCCCAACTGATAGTAAGTGGAAAACCGTGGCCTATAAACAGAGCAAACTTCACAATGAAAACGTCCTACAGTTCCTACACAACTCTACATTATAAACAATAATAAGGTTTTATTTGTTATAAATAACTTTCGCTTCCTTACTATGCGACTCTATGGAATTAAGATAAGTAGTCGCTTTTAATCACCTCAGTATTGACGCGCTAGTAACATATCTCTATTATAAAATCATTGGTGGACCCCCACAAGGTGGATCGAGGATATTAATCGGGTTGTAGGAAGCCGCTGGATCTTGGCGACTCAAGATCGTGGTGTTTGGAAGTCCAGGAGGCGTGTATCGAGCAGTGGACGTCCATCAGCTGTTAATATCCTTCGTCCACCTAGTGGAGGGTCGACCAACACTGCGCATTCCAGTGCGGGGTCGCCATTCCAGCACCTTGGGACCCCAACGTCTATCGGCTCTTCGAACTATGTGGCCTGCCCATTGCCACTTCAGCTTTGCGACTCGCTGAGCTATGTCAGTGACTTTGGTTCGTCTGCGGGGCTCCTCATTTCTGATTCGATCACGCAGAGAAATTCCAAGCATAGCTCGCTCCATCGCCCGCTGAGTGACTTTGAGCTTTCTAATAAGGCCCATAGTAAGCGACCAAGTCTCGGAACCGTAGGTCATCACTCACAACATGCACTGTTCGAAGACTTTTGTCTTCAAATGAATGATCTAAGTTCTAGAAAAATATACGATGTGTTTATACATTCTAATTAAAAGCCTTTTCACATTACGCACATTAAAAAAGAAACGCTAGTGTGTAGAAGCTGTTAAGCGGAGCTACAGCTCGTGCGGATTAACTTGAAACCTAGCACGAATGTTGTTTGTATTGTGTTTGTTTTGATGTGTTAGATATCCAAGTCGCCAAGTCGCCAAGTTATTGCGCACATAAATCTCAGTCATTACCGACCACGTTGGAAATAAATTGTCATTTTGCATTATGTTTCATTTAATGACAAAGATGCTTGGAACCGATTGGATTGCCTTTCATTTTCACACAAGAACTAGAAGTAGGTAATAATCACACTATCATATACACTAGGTAGTTTCTTTGTGTGTATATTTATTACTCTGAAATGGATATACAGATATACCCTGCATTAGTATAAACTAGCGGACGCCCGCGATTTCGTCCGCATGGAAATCAATGTAAACTTTCAAGCCCTATATCACTACTTATCCCATTATATTTCGTATTTTTTTTATGATTTATGAACAAATTTTTAAAATTATAACCCTAAAAATGAAGGACTTTTCATACAAACTTTAAACCCCTATTTCACCCTCTTCTTATTTTATTTTCGTAATAAAAAGTCCTATAACCTTCTCCGTATTAAACCGTACCAGGTTTCGTTTGAATTCATTCAATACTTTCAGCGTGATGCCCGAATAACAAGCAAACACGGACAGACAGACAGACGGACAAAAAATCGAAAAAACGTATTTTTAGCTTCAGTATCGATTATACAATGCCCCCCAAAAAAATTTCAAAATATCTTCAATGTACAGAGTGTACAAAATGTACAGAATTCGTATTATAAGTATAGATTCTAGATGGTGCTAGTAGTACTCTATGCCACGGTAACGTTTAGTGTTACAAATGGTATTGCGAATAATTGTATAGAATTCGACCAGTTTTATTATAGGTATACATATAGATAGATAGATAGATAGATGCTACTTTTCAACTTGGAAAATTCCAGGCCACCCACGGGTTACAACATTTCACGCAAACGGAATCACAGGCTTCCACTAGTGAAAGAGTGACCAATAGCCCAAAGTTCTTGTAAACTATGGCTTCTTGAAATACTAATCCAATTTCATTTGATAACCAATTTGCCTTTAATTTGAAGCAATGCTGTTAAAATGATTAGACGGCTAACCTAACAGTGGCTGTCATTAAATTACCCCCACAATAAACATTATTGTTACATTTCGTGATTGTGCGACTGATAACATCAGTGGGTTAGGGTAACTTTGATTGATGTTGTCAAACAAAACACTACGCCATAATATGATTTCGGAAAATAATAATACGTTAACTTGATTAATAATGTCGAATAGTTGGTAGAGACATTGATCTAAATAATATTAGGAATGCGAAAGTTCGAGGGATTGTTTGCAATGGATTGAAAGGTGGAGTGGTGTTTGAAATGGATAAAATTTGTCACAGAATATATAATCTTTTTTAGAGTACTGTAGTCAACACTGAACTCTTAGGCCTTATTCGCATGAGAGGTTTCAAATACAATAAATGCATTCCCAAGAATATGGCAACAAGACGCTTATTTATGAAGTAGTTTTGCATTTTAAATTTTGGGAAATAGACCTTCATTCAACTTCATACTGTACACTACGCCCGCCAACGCTGGGTTTCAACCACAGAACAGACAACGCTAAAAGCTAACGCTTTTAGCAATAGAAGTAGCAAGGGGGCGTGGCCCGCGTACACCCGGGTGTGCGGAACATCGCAAGCGTGTCTGTGCATGTACTAGCAGTCTTGTTTTGTTCTGTGACAAAAGGAATAAATAATATTCAACTCTAAAGTATGGGAGACATATTTCATTTTTCACTAAATATTAAACAACCATTTAGGCCACGCTCTCACTCTTTGTATTGAAACCAGCGTACCCTGGTTACGCTGGTTTCAATACAAAGAGTTGGCACTTTATAAATCTAGTTACCTCTTATATCTGTGGTTCGCTATTTTAACTCTGGTGCAAATGATGCCCTACAGTTTCGCCACGCCTGTCAGTCCTCCTTTTAGTCCGTCCGCAGTTTAGCTCAGAGAACTTTAGCACAAGAAAATTAAGCCTAACTAGATAATTATGTTCTCACAAAGTCTTAAAATAAAATCACGAAAAAAATCGCTATTCTTTGTATTCTTTGTACTTATGAGTAGATTGGGATATCTTATAAATTTATGTGATTTTGACTCTATATTGATGATAGTAAACAAGACATTGACATATCGTGCATATTACAATACTGGTGTGTATACAATACAGCAATTAGCTGCTGTAAAGTTATTATTATAAATTGTGTTTAGTTTTACAAAAGACTTATCTGTAGGCACATAACCTTAATTAGACGATTTCACTCATAGTTTTGAACAAGAGCACTAACGGTTCACCAGAAACCATTATTAACACTTCTCATACTAAATTCCAAATTTCTGTGAAAGGAAAACGCTTTCCTCCTAAAATAATCAGTGGAAACTAATTCAAGAGGCACTTGTATGGCTCCTATCTAGTCCCGCAGCGCCGGGGCGAATCGGGGCCTTATTTGAATAACAATGGATACCCCGGGACACTACAGTCGACTCTAGCTCACCTCTCGACGTGTACTCTCTGTAATTCAGCTGGAAAACTAGCTCCTTCGCATCGCCAACGAGATATAAACCTGTTTATAGTGCGTGAGGGGGAGTCGTAAAATGTTGCCTTTTTAGTTAAAGAGTCCAGATATATTATTGTATAATATATCTTTAAGGTTAAGGCAATTTTTAAACCGTTATGAAAAAAAAGATTCTGTTTTCAACCTGCATAATATAATAATAATAATACATTGCGTATAAGTTGCTTGCCACAATCAACCTTAGGCACAGCATTTAAGGATTTTGTGGCTGTAAATTTACTGGCAAATAAGATCAAAATTTCTGGTAAAAAGTACCAGAAATACTACAGTGGTAGATAACACTTCCCCAAAAGCTCCAAAACTTTACTTACTATTTAACTAACTTTAGTGATTTTAACCTACTGTCATACTGCGTTTAGCATACGTATGTTCAGGATATCATATATCTTTGATTATTTAAAATATCTTTTATAATATATCTAACATATTCTAATCTTTGTATTTTGAACATTTTAGTTAGGTAGATACATAAAGATACCAAAATATATACAAAATCCCGTGGATTCCATAACGTCCTCATTATGATTCAGTAGGCGCACGCATCGCGTATGTAGATTACAGGCTTCTTAGTATCAGCTTAGCATCGCGCTCCACGCGGGGGCCATTCGTTTTAGCTTTTTCATTTCCCGCTGTTGTGTGACACCAATTTGATTTGATCGCGATTACGTTTATACCTACATTTTATGTCGAAATCGATAGCAATTTAGATAACCAACCTCTCCTATGGCCCTACCATACTCGTGTTCATAAGGACCCAATTTCCTCTTTGCGAAGCATGCGAGATAGACTAGACACCGATTGACATTATATTATTTGCAGCGCCGGATTAACTGTCCGTCTGAACTGAGACAGTGTCGGTTACCAACTCTATGTTTACCCGTGCATAAGACGAAATTTTATAAACATTCTTTCGTTGTGCAAGCCGTTAAGTTATGGAATGTTCTCTCTTTGAACATACGGCAATCAAAGTCACTGGACATTTTTAAAAATGCCGTAAAGACTCACTATCTGGTGCAGTAAGGACGAGATAAAGATCGGTATCTATTATTTCTCTTCAATATGACTTTATAATGTATTTATTAGTATATTTTGATATGTATTATATTCATTATTGTAGGTATTTGTGTAATATTGTTTATGTATTAGGATGTAAATTATTTGTATGTATGTATATTACTAATACTATGGTTATTTTTCTTTTACTGATGTCCTTAAGTTTTCCTAAACTAAAGGTTGCCTGGAAGAAATCGCTAATTAGCGATAAAGCCGCCTTTTGTATGCTGATCTCTTCTTTATGTTTTTATTTCACTTGTATTTGTCTTTGTGATGTGCAAATAAAGTATATCTATCTATCTTTTGTATCGCGAAATATTTATTCGGTTTTTTAACCGACTACAAATAAAGGAGGTCCTCAATCTCTCGTAGCTTAGCCATTTACTAACCAATTTTGAAATTTTTTTTTTTTTGAAAGATTATAAAACCAGATCTCATTTCAGTAGCATGATAAGTTTAGTATTTTTTTGTTAAGATCAAAATAACTGAAATACTTCTTTGAAGTCAGTTCCATTTTTAACCGACTTCAAAACAAGGAGGAGGTTCTCAATTCGAGTCTATGTTTTTTTTAATGTTAAAAAGATTATGTGATGACACAAGTTTTAAAAATAAATACATAGTTACAATAATATATTAATCCTATTTCAACGCATTATGTTTTTGCAAATTACAATTAATTTTATATTCACCACAAGCTTTGTAATGTATAGTAATAAATTTCGGATAATTATTTAGAATATCACAAAACCACATTGTCACATTAACGATTCGATAATTATGAATCTGATATCCAATAATTCTCTATCCCAAAATATAATATTACATTTATTTTACTATGCCATTTTAACTGCCTTCAAAAAGTTATGTGTTAATTCAAATCGTTTAAATCATAAAGATTTTCAGACAGTTCTTTCAGAGACGGCTTTAATTAACACAGCACTACCTTGGTACCGACTTCAAACTGATCGCACTGAGCAAACTAAGAAGGTAGATACGTACAATGTAATTTTTATAATTTTGAAGTCGGTTGTATTTTTCCCATCACGTAAACATCGAAGCAATCCAGCTACTCGACGTTACGAATACAGTGAGAATACTTAAACGGACCAAACCATTTGAGTGACTGACAAACCATAGTGTTTAGTGACTAGTGATAGTGTAGTGTTAAGTGCTACATGGAAGATCACGTGAACAAAGTGACCTAATGTTATCGCCGCGATTGCCGCTTTTAAATTTACATGGTGTTAATAAATAGTGTAGGAAATAGTAGTCTGTGACAGATATGACGTGCCCGATCTAGTGTCGGCTTCAGTGTGCTCGTGGCGTTCGAGCCGTCCACATCTCTTATTGTGTAATTCTTTATGGGTTACTTGGGATAGTCGGGGAGAGTGACTTGAGTGGAAAAGGGGAGTGTTTGTATACAGTCAAAGGTACCTTTAACCCTACACACATCGTTCACAAGTACGTGACTTCACTCAAGGTCATTCTCTGCCATTCTAGGGTCTTATTTTGGTTACAGTTTGATTTGTTAATTAAGTTGTCCTGACAAGTGTTGTGAATCATAACCTTTGTTCGACATTAGTTTTCTTATATTTGTAATCACTTTGAGTCCTATAATACTAAAGACGTAATAGTTAGTGAAACCTAAGATTAAGTTATTGGACATTATCTTATAATATAATAAAAATTTAGTATAAGTTTAGGTTAAAGTTAAATTACTAATTAGTCACATAAGTAGGCTAGATGGTAATTTTATGAAGTATCAAATTGGTACTTTAGAATAAAAAAAGAAAAATAAAATACTAGATGAATTATTTACTCTACTATACATCTAGTTCCAGAAATTACTCACTACAAAACGGTAAACTTTACCTCTTTATAATATTGAAGCATGCTTTCTTTCTTTTTAACCCTAAAAGCAAAATAATGGAGACGTTAAAGTGAACGCCCCAATATAGATAATCGGGGTATTAAGGACCCCATCGCAATATCCTAAGTAACCTACTTATTCGGAGCGAACGTATATTTCTTCCATGACCGGAGGAAATCACGCAATGATCCACACTAACGCTAAGAACAAACAGACATAGCGTAACGACGAAAATTTACATTAGGCTGGCTTAATGTCGTGGAGCAATCTCATTCGGGCAAGGAAACTGTTTAACCGTCCAGAGAACGTAGACCTGCGTGATGTATCTGCGCCGGTTGCTTTTTAGGCTTTTTTATGGTGGTCGAGTAACGTCAATTGCGATGTCTTGCACGATATCGCAACAAAGACGAATCTGCGGCATATCTCCGCGGTATTGCAACCTTGACATTCTTAATTCGAATAAAGTTCTACAATTTAATTATATCATACTGCGGTATATGTCGTAAGCGAAATAAACGCTAAATTATGAAACCATAGATATTAATGGGTAATAATCAAATTTCATTTTTTTTTAATTCTTTACAAGTTAGCCCTTGACTACAATCTCACCTGATGGTAAGTTATGATGCAGTCTAAGATGGAAGGCTAACTTGTTAGGAGGAGGATAAAAATCCACACTCCTTTCGGTTTCTACACGACATCGTACCGAAACGCAAAATCGCTTGGCGGTACGTCTTTGTCGGTCGGTCGGTCCAGCCAGACCTGGACCAATTAAGAAAACCTCAATCGGCCCAGCCGGGGATCGAACCCAGGACCTCCGTCTTGTAAATCCACCGCGCATACCACTGCGCAACGGAGGCCGTTTTATTTTGAGTACAAGAAATTTTTGAGTAGGTATTACTTTCGAAATGTTATTTGTTTGAAATAAATGATTACATAAAGCGAGATAACTGTATGACAAAGATGAAAGTACTATTATTGGTCATTTATGTTTGAGTATCAGTGTGCCTAGTGGGAATTTTCAATGTTTCCATACTGTTACTATCGCGTTAACGTAAACGCCAATTTATATGGAATAGAAACAGTTGCAGTAGTGCCACTAGATGGCGCTGTTTCAATTCCTTAGAAATTTGCGTTCACGTTAACGTGATCGTCACAGTATCAAACTGCCACTAGGCTCTCTGAAACTTTTAGAAGTTTTGATACTCAAACGTTATATGAAGTGCGAGTTCTTTTTATACCTACTAAGTAACGATTTAATTCAATATAAAGCTATAATATAATTTTATAATTTATTATAATTCCATTCATAAATATGCCGACAATAATCTTACTAATGTGATTGTCGTTCCTGCATATAATTATATTTATAAAAGAACGTTCCTTAATAGAATTAACAAAGTTCAAGGGAAAATATTATTGATAATAATTTTAACATGACATGACAACATGATGAAAGATCGAAAATAATATTGTAAGAATGTCAATATAAAAATGTGTAGTCGACAAAGATTTTATACTATTAGATACCTAATTATGTAAGTAGCGTGTCAAAACTGAAGCGGATAAAAGTGGCTAATTGTATTAATTTCATTTAGTAGCATTGTAAACAACGAAAGTTATTTAAACAAATAATATAGTATGTTCAGGAAGTGTAAAAACTATGTATATACATAAATCTATACTAATATATAAAGCTCAAGAGTTTGTTTGTTTGTTTTATTGAATAATCGCTAATCTCAGGAACTACTGATCCGATTTGAAAAAATGTACCTACACCAATAATAGGATGAGGTTAGTCGTCGTCGTCGTTATCAACCCATATACGGCTCACTGCTGAGTTCGAGTCTCCTCTCAGAATGAGAGGGATTAGGCCAATAGTCCACCACGCTGGCCCAATGCGGATTGGCAGACTTCATACATGCAGAGAATTAAGAAATTCTCTGGCGTGCAGGTTTCCTCACGATGTTGTCCTTCACCGTTTGAGACACGTGATATTTAATTTCTTAATATGCACACAACTGAAAAGTTAGAGGTGCATGCCCCGGACCGGATTCGAACCAATACCCTCTGGAATTGGAGACAGAGGTCATATCCACTGGGCTATCACGTCTTTGAGGATAGTGCAACAATGATAATAAATAACAATATATATACAACCCAACATAAAACCTCCTCCTTTTTGGAAACGGATTAAAAATTGTGGTATAATTTAACCATCAACCAGGTATTTAAACTTGGGAAGAGAGGCAATACAATTCGACGTAATCTTCTTTACGATAAAAAATATTTCTTTTACCCACAATTTATATGACAATTTCAATTAACAACAACGAAGGGTGTATTGAAACATTTCGCACGAGGAAATTGAATGGACACCTTTTATGTTCCCAAAGATATTAAAATGAATAACGCAATAAAATTTCCCTTCTCACCGTATACAAAACATTTAATACGGTTTATTTCATTATGGCACCCGAAATAATACCACATTCAAAGTATCTTGTGCCATAAAATGAGTAATGTTTGCGAGCGAGTGTACTGACTTATTTAATACCAACAAACGCCCGTGACTTCGTCTTTTATTTTAGAATTTGAATAATTGTTTTATTTTGCTATTCTCAGCGAAATACCGGCAATTCCAACCAACATCGCTAACTGATCTGAACAGATCTCACAAAACTCACCGGTGATCTCAAATAATTCTTAAAACTTGTTGACTAAAGAACGATCAATTGGAAAAAAATATTATAAATGTAAATTTAATATACTTTTAATTCTTAGTTTTAATTTAATTAATAAATTTATATGTGAATAAATTATAATATTTAAAATGCCTACTTCTAAAAATATATCTTTAAATTAAGTATGTATGTAATCTACTCATGAAAAATGCAAGATAATTAATTATGAAGATTATAAGCGTAAATAGGCTTTAATTTATTGAAAAAAAAACTGAAGTTTAAATAAAAAATATTAATATGAGATCGTATCGGTTATTTCTAGTAGAGTTTATAGAGAATCAAAATGATCGTACAAAGAGAATTTAAAACAATAAGTAAATGCTAGTCAACAGGACTTGCATAATAGCAAAATAGACATTCGCAAAAGACAATTGCATTTATACACGCCTCTAGAGCGAGCCATCTGGCATTCGTCCAGAGAAAGCAGAATTAAATACTTGTACAATTACTTGTAATATAGCCTAATGCTGCCTATACGACATTTCTCTAAGATAGAATACCACTTATTAGTTCTTAACTGTTTATTAAAGAGAAGAAGACACAAAATTCGACGGGTTTGTCTTCATTAATTACGCAATACCTTTGATGATGATTAAAAATATTCCAAAGAATACAAATTATAAAGAGCTAGGCTAATCACCAGATAAGATAAGGAATTAATAAAATTTAGGTATTTCAGATTACAATAAATAAATTACTAAGAAAAATAAGACATAATTGCTGGATTTCTCTAGAACGTTATCTAATGATGAAATCTAAAATAACTATTTAAATATCTGCAGGAATCAATCCTGTCCAGTTTAAACTATTCTCATTCTAACCATTCGTATATATAAACAATATCTATACTAATATTATAAAGCTGAAGAGTTTGTTAGATTGAACGCGCTAATCTCAGGAACTACTGGTCCGATTTGAAAAAATCTTTCAGTGTTAGATAGCTCATTTATCGAGGAAGGCTATTAGTTTTATATTATCCCCGTATTCCTACGGGAACAGGAACCACGCGGGTGAAACTGCGCGGCGTCAGCTAGTTATATAGGGTGATTCGGTCTTTAGTGCGGATATTTTTTTTCGTGGTTCTGTATCATTAATAGAATATAAATCTACAAACAGTTCGATACATTTTATGTAATTTTTTTTTTAATTTATGTCTCTAAAATAACAAAATAATGTACATATTATTACTAAACAAGATATATTCAGCTTAAAAGTGATCTGGTGATGTCCTTTAGGTATCAAACGAAAATAAAATAAACGCACAATAGGGTGACCCTAAAATTCTGTTCAAAAGTAAATAACTTTAGCTAACGATAATTTTGTTATTTTTGAGTTAAAAAAAAAAAGAAAAAATACGTGATCATTAAATTTTGTTTATGTACAAAATATAAAAATATCCGCACTAAAAAAAATTTCTTCCTGTATAATAAACTTAGCTCCATTAATTCTACATTGTATCAATGAAGGACAAATTAAGTAGGTAAATCCATTTGTTATAGTAAAGACTGCCTGAAGGTAAAGAACTAGCCCCTGCCGCTGCAAACCGGATGGGTATTGTGTGAAACATATTATTAGATTTAATTATAGAAACCCTTCAAGCGTTAATGCGTTTTACAACATTTGGCCCTGCATAGAGATGATTCGATTAGGCTTGCATACTTTACGACCTACACATTAATCGGATGCAATTTTATTTAGTTCAATGGCTTATTAACATTGTATGGACGCATACACATTGGTTATATTGTACCTGTGGTTTCACTTGAACGATCCTGGAATACTGGGATATAATATAGCATATATCATTCGGTGAAAGTGTATTTTTTATTCTTTACAAGTTAGCCCTTGACTGCAATCTCACCTGATGGTAAGTGATGATGCAGTCTAAGATGGAAGCGGGCTAACTTGTTAGGAGGAGGATGAAAATCCACACCCCTTTCGCTTTCTACACGCCATCGTACCGGAACGCTGAATCGCTTGGCGGTACGTCTTTGTCGGTAAGGTGGTAACTAGCCAGACCTGGACTAATTAAGAAAATTTCAATCTGCCCAGCCGGGGATCGAACCCAGGACATCCATCTTGTAAATCCACCGCGCATACCACTGCGCCACGGAGGCCGTCAAATAATTTTAAAGGCAAATCTATTTCGTAACAAACAAACGAAACATCTTACTTATATTTTATAATATTACTTAAGATTATAAGTATTTTACTAGTGGACAACCCACAGTTTCATCCGCGTAGTTCCCGTTCCCGTGGGTATATGGGGTTAAAATATAGTCAATGTCATTCGTTAATAATGTTTGCTATCTATTGGTGTTTAAAATTAGTTTAGTGGTTCAACCGTAAAAATGTAACATTTAAATAATTCACTTGGTTTTGATTGTTTTTCTAAAATAAAACTCTTAATCTGGCATAATTTAATTCATTAGGCAAACAATAAACTAATATCGTTAATAGAGTGAAATATAGCGAATCCTACATAAAAGTTTGACCTTAATAAAGTTGTATCTGCAAGATAGTCACGAAATTGGGAGATTGCAGTAGGTAATGCTGAAAACCTGTGCTGGAAAACTTTAATATGGCAGTCTGTGAATGCAAAACTTTCAGTTTTGAGTTATATAACTGTAACTTAAGACTAATTTATATACTAAGTTACCTAAAAAGTAGTTGTCTCTTATTCAAACTACCGCATAGTTCTCTAATTCGGGAAGACAAAGCTATAAAATCTCTTATAAACTGTACGTCGTATATCTATACTAATATTATAAATGCGAATGTAAATCTGTCTATCTATCTCTTACCTTTTCAGGCTTTTTAAACGGCTGAAGAAAGGAATGGCTTTATGAACAAATTTTAAAATTTTTTTTTTATTTAACCCCTAAAGTGGTTGAGTTTACATGTATTTCCATGAGAACGAAGTCGCGGGCGTCCGCTAGTTATAAAATTAATGGAGGCATTAAGAGGCCTCGTGAGAGAGTTTTATCAAAGGCATTTCTTTCTATAAGGATAGGGTTAAGGACTTAACACTTTCGAGATTTTTATCAGTTAGATAGGAAGATGAAAAATATTGACACTTGAATTAAAAATTTTTAGTTTTTTATGTGAGTAGATACGTCTATTTTGCTCCTATAATGGGAAGCTCACTTCTTAAAACGAATTGAATATGAATAAATTATGAAATACAAGGACTTTATAGCCCCAATAGCTCCATGGTTAAAGGGCCGGACTCAACGCCGAAGGTTCGTGGGTTCGATCCTCATCATTGGACTATATTCATAGCCTTGTGTAACTTTCATTAAAGAGGAAGAAAGATAGTTAATTGCTACTAAAGTGTTGTATAATGAATGATGTATATATCAACATTATTCTTTCAACTGTTGCGGTTTGAAAAGTAGGTTTATTTTGTTTTCTTTAAGAGGTTTTTCTTTTCTTTTGCCGCAGTGTACGTGATGAATTGTAAGCCTAAGAACAATAAGGTTGTACCTAAATATATCAGGCTTAAGGGTATGAACCAGAAATTACGAATGAGCCAGAAATTACAAATATATTTTGTATTTGGGAAAATGCTCTGCCTTTAGGGTACAACCCCTGATAAATATACATTTAAATAACGAAAACCTTGGATGGTTATAAAAAATCAACAGGCCTCGGATATATTGGATATATAAATATATATATCTGAGACCTGTTGGACTATACGGGTCGAATAACGTAAAAATATCAATACATAAAGCGATTAAACACCGAGAGTTCATAGGTTCAATTCTCGCCCGAGAAGGGAGTGAAACAGGGGTTTGACAGTCTCTATTGTCGAAGCTGTACCTAATCGAGACTTCAAAATATAATAATGGAAATACTATAAGAAATACCAAACGATGTTTAACGTGTTTGTATATGTGTGTCGAAGATACATTAAAAACCTTCATGTCCCTGGTGTGTGTACTGAAAGGTACTTTAATGCCCTGACCTTGACGTATTTGTATGGACCTTAAACATCCATTGACATTGTTTAACTTTACGAATACTAACTAGACGTTAGTTTGTCGAATAGAAAAGTCAAAGTTGGGAAAACATTCTATTATTGGCTTTGTTACTTTACGTAGCATTGTTAGTTGTTAATGGAGAGAAACAAGTGAAGATGAGAACGCGGTACAATAGGGGCTTATTGTATGCCCTAGATTTAATTCCTACCTAGTTATAAAAGCACTTTTCTACACGCCTACATACACAAAAAACTTCTATCAGCAGTAAGAGAAGAGATTAGGAGAAAGAGAATTTTAAGACGGGAAATGCTTGAGCAGTAGATAATTTCGTCGTGTAACCATAGGCAACTGACCAAGAACATTTTGTAATATGTACTACTTACTTAATACAGAGGCGTGATAGCCCAGTAGATATGACATCTGCCTTCAATTCGGAGGGCGTAGGTTCATAGGGGTATGCTGCTCCAGTTTTTCAGTTATGTGCATTTTAGAAATTAAATATCACGTGTCTCAAACGGTGAAGGAAAAACATTGTGAGGAAACCTGCATACCTAAGAGTTTTCTTAATTCTGTACGTGATTTCCATGCTCGTTTGTTCTCTATTCAAGCAATGGCGGCTTGATAAAAATAACAATGAAATAGTACCTAAGAAAAGTTTTTACTTATATATTAGAATTATTCAACAGTAGGTACGTATTAGGCCGCCAACCCACATTAGAGCACCGTGATGGTTTAAGCTCCATATCTTCTCTCCTGTAAGAAAGGACGTCTAGCCCTATAGTTTTTAAAATAGGCTGTTATTGAGAGTTATGTAATCAATATTACGTGGTAAAGTGCCATATTTTATTACTGTTTATACAAAAATTGAATGCATGACAAATCTATATATGTTCTCGATCATTATCAAATTAAAATATAATTCTGTGATTCTCATTTAAAACACCAATTCTCAACACAATTTGTCTCAATAAAAGACATTTAACACATTTCGGAGAAAATAACCAGAAAGTTGAAATCTCTGACCACGTATGGAATGTCGATAAACATGAATATTTACAACAAACAAGTTAGAGAAATCTTGAGAGCCTCAGCGATGGTTTCTGACCGTTTGACCTTGACATTTGAGGCAGGTGCACGGAGATCCGCTTCACTGTACGTTTACTGTTTTCACTTTCCTGGACCCCTTGTTACAATAAAGGTCGCCTTGTAAACGGATCAAGTAAGAATTGTGTGTCTAGCTAGTAATACAAAATTAAACAGGTTATAGTGCTGTGTGCTTTGGAAAAATATAGTCACTTTATATTGGACTTACTTAAGTGTAATAATTCTTTTTCCTCATAGTTTTTATTATACCTAACAGTTAAATCTGTAGTACCTAAGCATAGTTTCCTTAATAGCTATAGGTATACTCGCAATTTTCGGTTATTTTAACTAAACTTTCATCACTGGCACTTTATCTCCGCAAGGTGATACATTCACAGATTCCTCGCTTTTTTCCAGTGTAAGTAACTCACTCTTAATATTTACTCTGATTTAGTGTAAACTAATAAAAGCCTACCCGTCTGTCTAAAATTCTGTTTTTCACAAAATACGCGAAAACCATGAATATTTAGGATTTTTTTTGTAAAATAAGTATTTAGAGTCACTCTATCTATATTCCAAATTTCAGTCAAATGGGTTAATTACTTGCGGTATGAAGGAGTAACAAACACACCCACACACAAACTTCCCCTTTACAATATTAATATGATATAATCAAATAAGTAATAATCAAGTGGACTATGTAATTGTATTTAATTGCACAGGAAACATCTACCAGCTCTCCCTGATATCTAACAGAACCTATTATCATGTCGAGTGAAAGGGATAGTCAGAAGCGGACACGGCGTGGCCTTATTGAGAGGAAAATAAAGCTATAAAATTATAGACCTCGTGCTTAAAACCTACTGTATTGGAATGTTATTGCAAAGACAGGATAGATTGCTTTTAAATTAATGTAAGTTTGCCAATAAGTGATTGCCCAAAAAGTTCGCTTCAACAATAATCGAAATATTAGACTGCCAACTGTGTCAAGCTAAAGAGAAAAATTCTCTGCGGAGCTCGAGTCTTCTCTCAGAATGAGAAGCGTTAAGCCAATAGTCCACCACGCTGGACCAATGCGGATTGGCATAATTCACACACGTAGAGAATTAAGAAAATTCTCTGGCATGTAGGTTGTCTCACGATGTTTTTCTTCACCGTTTGAGACACGTGATATTTATTTTCTTAAAATGGACACAAAAAAGTCCGAGATGCATGCCCCGAACCGGATTTGAACCCACACCGTCCAGAATCCACTGGGCTATCACGGCTCTTAAATATTCCGCGGTATTTTAAATAGGTTATTATTAAAAAAACTTCTATTTCTTTCTGGTTATTTATAATTAGTTGTTGGATTATTTCAGCCCGTTAATGATATATTAAAGCATAATATCATAATACTGTTATAACATAATTAATATAATTCTGAAAATAATTAGCTTAAACTATTCTATTTCTATGTTGTACTGTATTACATAAACAGCCTACTAAGCAAGAAGTATGTACCTATATTATTTTTAATGTATGCACTAATGGTCTTTCTTTTAAAATACTTATAAAAGTCGCGTACATCGACAATATTGCTAGGGGTAGTAATATACCCCTAGCAACATTAGCCTACAGTTTTTACCATGGAAAAAGTATTACGAAACTTTATAAAGCCGGCTTTAAGCGTCTACAAAAGTTTTAATCTCCCTTCATGATAGACTTTCTTTGGAGAATTAAAGCGAAAGTGCCTACATTAGTTATATGGAACACTCGTAAAAAGTTTATAAAGACGGTATCATGTTAAAAAGCCTCCTTACCTTGTAAATGCCATCGACAAGCTTTGTAAGTTCCTCCGTCTCCATGGTGAAGGATTATAAGTAACGGTTACTATAGTAAAATTACACTGGATAATTCATCAGGAATAGTTTTCACGGGAAAAACGATTTTATCACTAACAGCACAGAATTCACATTTCAAATGCACTAAATGTTTCTATTTGTCACTGTTCACTTAAAACACGATCCGTTTAGGCATCTGTAACAAAAGAAAAAACATTTATTAGAAAAAAAATATTGCAATAAACAACTGAAATCCAAATCTCTCGGACGCAACCTTTTTTACAATGATAAGTTTTACGATTATATTTTACGTTTGTTTTATAAAAAAAGTTAACACCTGTTATTTACAAACTTTTTAGCATTATATTTTGGCAAATTAAAATAAATAAGTATTTATTATTTATAATAAGACTTTAGACGAATAAACAAAAGTTGTGAATACTTTAAAAGTAAATGCTAAGGTACCTCTAGTTCACAATATAGATACGTGCGTCCGCTCGTAAGCCTTCGAGTCGAATCACTCGAGCCGTGAGCTCGTATCTTGCAAGTGTTTAGCAACGCAGTGACTGGGAATGGCCCGTTGATGTCTAAACCTTTGTACTGTTAGATACCTAATTGTTCAGATATGCTGGTATTTAGGATGGACATTTCGCCACATCTCGGGTCAACGGCATACATACATATGTTTTTAGAAGCGTAAATATTTTTTCATGTTAACCGTTAAGTTGAGCTTAAAAGGCTTTTCATGTAGGCAATTTTATTAACACGTTTAAGTGAGTTTACCGATAAAGTTAATTTTTGCGCGGTAATTCAAACATTTATTTTCATTAACAAAAAAGATAATAGGACAAGGAGGTCCACTAGTATTATAGAAATCGTGATCCGAGAGTTCGTGACGTAAAATGTTATTAAGCTCGTTACGAAATATTGTCAATGCCACAAGAATAATTGCCGGCGTAAATGTTGGTTAGCAATTCGCGCCAAATGTTACCTACACCCGAATTATATGAATACAATAGACCGGCTAGAACATTGGTTCTCAACGTGGGTGATAATTCCCCCTAGAGGGCCTTTTGTGATTTTCAGCAGGCAGTAAAGAACTAGTAAAAACTAAGAGATAGTACAGAAGGAAATTTGATTAGTTGAAATAATGTTATACTCGTCGTTAAGTCTAAAATCTATAACTCTCAAAATAAATGTGTAAACATTCACAGAATAATTAAATGAAAATTAAAAAAAAACTAAATGATTTTAAAATTGGTAAACTTCAAACTGGATAGTATAATAATGACGTTTCTTAGCTAGTCATGAATTGTCATCAGCTCAGAGCGTGTGAAAAATTTCATCCTAATCAAAGACCGGGAAGTGGGTCAAATTAAAATTCCAAGATTTTCTTACATACATACAAGTGAAGCTAATATGAAGCGTGTAAAAATAAATGTGCGGTCGGAGAACCCCGGCCAGGAATAAAGTTCTTCTTTATAACTCTTTGACTTTGTCTATTGCTTTGAACTGAGTTTTTCACAAATCCCGCGGGAACCATGGCTTTGTTTTGTTAATTTTGAAAAGCATAAGAATTTCGGATGGAGAAACATTATCAAAGAGGGTGGTGGGCAAACCAAGGTTGAGAACCTATGAGCTAGATGGTAACGCGCATATTCATACGCCCACTAATCGCTAAATAAGAAGACGCTCAAGCGTCCGCGATGTTTTCTACAAGCATATGGCACGTTTCACTGTTGCTTTCTAAGTTTACGCAATTTATATGTTGTTTTACTCGAACACCGTCAAAACCACTAACAGAATGAGCGATGTTGGTGTAAAATTAACATAATGACGCAAGAGATGCACTCGCTCGATGCTAATCATATGCATAGCCCGTCGCGACGCCTAAGTTCATTAAATACGAATAATAACTCCCACCCAATGTTTGGCAAGAATGAATTAGTTATAAACTTGTTGCTTAATTAAAGCCTCTCAGAGTAAAACTCAATTTTGTCATGCAAAATTATTTATCCACGCTGTATCGAAGTTGTAAATGTAATTACTTTCTGCTGCCATGATGTAAGCAGGTGCACTTTTCTATATGCCTTTTAAGCGCTTAGGAAGAATTTTTTAAGTAATTTTTGAAAGTAACACTTGACGGAACTAATATACCACTGATCTTAAGTGAAAAACTATCTTCTATAAAGGAGAACATTGTTACTTAAAAATACTTATTTATTTATTATTCTACAAAAGACATATTTAAATTAAGCCTAAATATAGTGCACCATAAACTATAGTCGGTTTTACTGTGCGTTGATGATTATTATATTTATACAGTCTTTAAAATAAAAACAAACAATATAAAGAGAAAAAAAAGGTAATTAAAAATAAAAAGCGTATTGTTTTTTTTATTCTTTATTTTCATACCTATATTTCATCCCCCCTGTCACCAGTCTACCTATTTTACGATCCCAGAAAAGTAATTTTTGCATTTACATAACACTAATTATTGTGCCCCGAGTAGATCCCGTTCTCGAGGGAATATCGCAAATAAAAAGCTAATTTTAGTTCTAATCAGTTCAGCTATTCTTGTTTTGTTCTATAAATACAACAAAATTCATATTTGAATTCATAATATTTTATTAGTCCTCATTCTCACGAGAGTTTTTTTAACGGACGTCAAAAAAGCTCTCGTACAAATGAGGGCTTTTTGAGCCCTCATTGAAGTCTACAAGAGAAGTGCTAAACATTGGTATAATAAAAAGTTTTAGTAGAATGCACAATCAACTACTAATATTTAACACTGAAAACACTGTTTTTATTGTTAATCTATTGTAATAAGAGCGTTCAAGTTTCCCCGCGTCACACGAACAAAATATAAAACACATTTCCAGCAAATCCGTAACTCCATTTCGAACAAGAGAGATTTACGCCGCGATCCTCCAAGCATGAGCCCACACGGGACAATCCTGAGCGAGCTACGAGCTTTACACTTTCCTTACTTTTCTATCTACCCGAGGCGTAAAGAAACAAGTATGCGACTGCTTATTTGAGTTTAAACTTGTTTAGTCCGATCGAACTTGTTTCCTGCGGATTTAGAGTAAGCAAACGTTAGTAACTCTGATTTCTAAAGTGAAAATCTAGATAGTGTTCCAATCTACGTGCTATTCGGAAAACATAACTGAAGTTAAGAACTACCTGGTTTGAGAGTTTTGAACTTTGATCGACTTTTAGATGTGATGGGATGTTGTAAGATAACGTTATGTCTAGAGCTGTTTTATTTATCAGCCTGTTTAAACGGCCCACTGTAGAAGCTCATTAGAGAGGCCCACTATAGACCAGGCCTCCCTCCTCTTGTAGGAGAGGTGTGAAGCTTAGTCCAACACAAATAAGCATGACAGGCTTCAGACTGATTGGCAATGATAAACATTGCATTGTATCTATTCGTGGTTTTCTTTTGTTATTTTTTCAGGTAAACAAAATTTTGAAATACTAATACACGAAAAGTAGATACAGAAAACTTTTCGAAAAACTTCTGAAGAATTTTAGCTTAGACCATAAAATTGGAATTTCTCCTTTTAAAATACATACAAGTAAACAATTCAAAATCGTCGTTATGATGGTATTTAAACGAAAAATGTTATTTTTTAATAAGTATGCGTTATATTTTTCTACTAAAGTCAAATTTAGACTATCAGCTTGGAAAGTTTCGAACTTTGATTGTCTTTTAGTCGGAGCCATTTGATTTTCATACTCGTATAAGAACTTTTAGGGCAGACAGCTTACTGTAGCTTGCCAACTCGTTGCGATTGTATGGACTGAGAGCATGTGATAGTCAGACATATCACATTTTGTGAAGGCTGAATGTTTGTCAGCCTACGCTCCTACCATTCTTATGTAAAACAGCCAATTATGAAATTGGACCTGTTGTGGGTTTGAAAGTATAAGGGCTCTTAATGAAGTACAAAGCGTATTTTGTTAATATTATCATCATGTTCCTTGGCATGATATATAAGAAATCATGTCCCCAAATTACGCCAGTCACATATCTTCGTGGTAACCCTCCAAAAACACCGTTAATGATCGAACATTGAGGGTCTTCAGCGAACGCTTTTCACGAAGTTATTGGTTTGGCGAATGGAGATTGGTCTTATTCTTTGCGAACACCACACCCACCCTACACAAACACCCTTAAAAAAGTCAAAAAATTTCGCTTTATGCTTCGGAAATTGAGGATCTGGAACCCTGAACCTGAACCTTCCAAAGCTACCCCAGTATTTTGTACTGGGGTATATTTAGCTATCATACTATAACCGGACTGTTGTTCAAATGACAACTACTTTTATTATTGTCAAAGCATTTACAACAAGGACATTGACAAAGGTGATATCCAAAATTGGGCCCACTTTTTAGAACTATCAGACATTATTTCAGAAGAAATATTATCATATTTTGATTAGATATGTCAAATTATTGTCAAGTCCTTATTAAAACTTTCGCCTGTCACTTATACACAGACAATACAATGAATTTTATGTCAAATGGATTCGAATTATTGCCCACCTGTAACAAATAATTTAACTGATTAGGCAAATATACATTTCTTTGAAAATTGGCTTCATGAGTCCTCCCATTTTCAGCTCTGTATCATTTGTATAATTTGGGCCCGATATATCGAGATTGGGTTTCTCCCTTCATAAAATGTGGTAAGTGTGACTACCGCAGGCTGTCATTGTAGCAGTAAATGTGCAAGTCGACGGTAGCCGTGTTCTGCTGACGAACCTTGTTATCGTGAATGTAATATAATATGATTCAGTACACTTTGCAACTGAATATTCATATTCACATTCTTGCTCCAGCGCTTAGGCAAATCGGATTTGTATAGAAGACACTGGACGTCGTTGGATCGATACAGATTTGTTTCCAAGCCTTTGTTACCTTTGAAGGCGTATATTGTATTTGTGGAGAGGACAGCAATCTTTTATACTTAAGCTTTATACATCATAAGTAGATTTGGTTTTGAAATTTCATGTAATCTCTCTCAGAAAATAATTGGAGATATCACTATACTTAATAGAAAATTCTTTAAAGAGATAAGTAATTCTCGGTGTAGGGTTTTTTTTAAATCTTGTCAATTTTAATCATAAAATCAATCATAAACTAGCCCGTGCTGGTAATCGAACCCAGGACATCGTTGTTGAGAACAATAGCACGACCAACTGCACCAGAGAGTCCGTCAAAGAAGGTATACGAACTTTACATAATGTTCGTAGATACTTATGCGATGTATCTTAATAAAGATTATTATCAAATTAGAATTAAGTTCACTTCCTCGCGAGTTAAACATTACCTACATAAATATATATATACGATATCTACATACATCTTAATCATTTAATAATAATTTTACCAACATATTAAATAGTGGTAGGTTCGAGTCCTCGGTTGAGGTTTGGACAGGAATGTAATTAATTAATAACTAATTTTTCTGTATCTAACTTTATTGTAACTTTATGCGGATTGGCAGACTTCATACACGTGATAATTTCTTAAAGTGCACACGACTGAAAAGTTGGAGGTGCATGCCCCGGATCGGATTCGAACGCACATCCTCCGAAATTAAAGACAGAGGTCATATCCACTGGGCTATCACGGCTCTTATCTAAAAAAGTATAATGACTTGTAAACACCTCTCTCAGTTGTATAGACACTAGACAGTCTAAGGCTCAGTTTGTACATCAGATTATGGCCTGTGTATAGGATTATGGCATGTGTGTATGGGAACGTCAAGTGTCAACTGCACTTGCGGACTCGCCACTAATGGCATTCTGATACACTCGGGAAATATCCCATAGTGTATTCGTGTATAATGAGCCGTCCAAGTGACGGGACTGTTTCAATCATTCATCGGCTTTACTCGATCGATAGTTATGCTATTGAAATTTTGCATCGATAGTGATACAATTGAAATATATGCATCGATAGTGATACAATTGAAATATATGCATCGATAGTGATACAATTGAAATATATGCATCGATAGTGATACAGTTGAAATATATGAATCGATAGTGATACAATTGAAATATATGCATCGATAGTGATACAATTGAAATATATGCATCGATAGTGATACAATTGAAATATTAAATTTATCGATAGTGATACAGTTGTAATATATGAATCGATAGTGATACAATTGAAATATATGCATCGCTAGTGATACATTTTGTTTTATTTTTAACGCGCGACGCAAGGAAGGGTGTTATAAGTTTGAGTTATTTTTTTTGTATGAAAGGTGACTTATGAGCGATTTTAATCAATGAAATTTAAATATATTTCATTGGAATTTTTTAAGCGATTGTACCTACTCAAAATAGATTTTTTTCCAAAAACAATTCAATTGATCATTGTATGTCCTAAAGTTTCAGTTTTAATTCTCCTAGCCTATTTAAAAATTCAAGCTGCAACATTAGACATTTTTATTTTTAGCTATCGTTAAGTTCAAAGTTTCTTGCAATGTCCAACTTAGTTTGTAGGAAGCGAAAGCTTTAATTTGCAATACTTGGTATATATTTTAACTGTGTTATGTATATGTGGCTATATTTATCTATGATTTTAATGTAAGATATTTTACTTTAAATAATAAATACGTGTTAGGTACAATGAATTACAAAATTCGACGAAGTAACGCCATTTATTTAATCGACCATTTATTAACAAACTAGCTGACACCGCGCGTGGTTCCCGTTTCCGTAAGAATATGAGGATAATATATAGCCTATAGCCTTCCTTGATAATTAGACTATCTAACACTGAAAGAATTTTTCAAATTGGATTGGTAGTTCCTGAGATAAGCGCGTTCAAACAAACAAACTCTTCAGCTTTATAATATTAATATAGATGTTATTTACATCTTAAAGGAAAACGCTGAAAGGTAAATGTGGACGCTTAAAAGCGTTTACGGTTTGTTCATAATAATTAATATGTTAATGATAAATTTTAAGTTAAATTTTGTTAATTATCATTTAAGTCAGCGACGCACGAACGCTAATTAACGCTTGAGGTTAAGCGTGACTTAATTATAAATGTCTTTTACTCAGATTTATTAAGTCATGTGTTACGTAACTTACGATATGAGTAGGTAAGACACAAAGGAATGAAATGTTTTAAATTTTTTTTAACCGATTTAAAAAAAAAAAGAATTTCTCAATTCGACTCGACTTGGTTTGTTACCTCAAAACTTCAGTCAAAAAAAATAAGCGTATATGCTACCTTCTGATCACTTTGGAGGCGGTGCCAAAACAGTAATGCCTTAACTAAAGCCAATTAAATCAAACAGTTTTAGGATTTAAAGACAGTTCTTTCAGAATCGGCTTGGCACCGTATTCAAAGTGATCAGAAGGTAGCACAATACAATGTTATTTTTCGCTTTTTAGTTTAATTTTTTGATTTTGAAGTCCGTTCAACTTTTTGTTAAAAAGATTTTATCATTAAGATGTTTACACTATTTGCGTGAAAGATTAAGTAGGTAAAACAGAAACATTCGAGTAGCATAAAGTAGGTATATTACTTAATGCCTTACTTTTTAAAACAAACTAACCCTATATGATGACGTGAAGAATTTTGTAATGAAATTAGAATAAGAATAAGAATTGTTTATTTAATTAAATTCATAAATAGTTTATCAAAAATGTAAGCTCATAGTTTAGTTCTATCACACAATTGCATCTACATAATAATGTGATAATAATGTGTATAAAATCTTGGCATTAGAATGTAATGTATAATAAGTACTTTAACTTCTTATACAATATTATTATAAAAATAATTAACTCGAAACTTATTTACAATATTGTTAAAGAAAAATATCAAATTTACTTAGTAGAATATTAATTTTTCTATTATAGTAATAGAACGCGACGTTTTCAAAATATACCTGCGTTTTCTAATCATTTGGTAATTTATTAACCAAATTTTGAAATTAATCATACCAAAGCAATTATTATTATTTATTTAGTTATGACAGTATAATGGGGATGATGACTAGGTTTGAATAAATTGATTTTTATGATACGATCGGGTAAATAAGGTCAATGTTAACTAATTTATACAAAAAAAAGCAAAGAATGTTTGGATATTTGCAAAATAAATAAGATTATAAAATTTCAAAATCTATCAAATTTTTTTTTATCGTAATGAGTTCATACAGTTTTAGCTTCCTTACATTAAATGTGACATTTTTCAATAAATAAACTACAAACATAAACGCACAAATAACAAAGATATTAGTGATTTTGTTTAAACGCCCATACAAATCTAATGATCAGCGAGCCAAAGACGTCACTAGTTCGTGCCATTTTGTATGGAGCGTTTTTCAGGGATCCGCGGCAGCGCCGCAAATCTGACTCTTTAAATCCCTGTAGCTCCGAAAGTAATGATCGCAGATACCCTGTTACTTTTAGAAAATTGCTTTACTATTAGCATACTCTTAATTTATATACAATTAAAAAAAACTGTCATCATCCCTATTTAACAAATGAAGTCTTTCTAATTTCCCAATAAATGAACCCAAACATAAAATACATCTATAGCGCAGATAGTAAGCGCCAACCGTCTGGGCGGCACCCCACAAAAACTAAATTGCCTTCAGCCAAACTTTTCAATGGACACGGGTGACACGGCCGTCTATAGACCACTCTATAATCCGTGCAGGGGAGAGACTCATTACGACAGTGATTGCTACAGTATGCGTGTATTGTAGCAATTGTGTTACCTGTACTTTGTTGCAATTGGTGGTAGTCAATCGGAATCGGGATCGACATCTTTTCATCATTTTGAGTTAATTATGCTTTTGAGTTATCGAATGAGTAAGTTGGTATTCTATTAAAATATACGAGAGGAAAGGACAAGGTTAACAAGTTATCACAGTCTTTTCTCCGCAAGCAACGAATGTTGTTAATAAACCCCCAATAAAAAGGACAAACAAAACATTATTATAAAAACAAAAAACCCAACTGCTTAAGCGTAATGAACTGAAAAGAGGAAAACAAGTATCACAATATCTATATAAAGTTCGAACTAAATTCTTTATGCATGCGGTGACAAACATTGATATTTCTTTCTTTGCCCGTAAGAAAGTATTATTGGTCCCCGCTATCATGATGATGATGATGATGATGATGTTGATGATGATGATGATGATATAGGTTTGTGTATCTTTGTGTTCGTGTGCCTGTCTGTATGCATCTAAACTAAATAACCGATATCGATGCATTTTTTGTAACTGACTAACCGAGATATTTCTTATTTGATCCAAAAATACCAATTGCATGAATGACAATATATTATATTCCTTTTGGTATATGCATGAATGGCAATGTATGCAGCAATTATATTCCTTTTGGTCTAAGTAATGTTTTTATTGATTGAATTCGATCCCGATCAGTAAATCACAATTTCGCTGATGGGTTCGTATGCAAGTGACAAGCTAGTTACGAACATAGCGTACAAAGTCCGTTTTTGCTTATATCGAGTGAAAGTGGTAAGAAACTGTTACTTGTTCAACTTCTGTTTTTTTTTGAAACTGGATTTACTCGTAAGTACTTTTAATTGTTCTTATGCAATCATTATTGGGATATCGGGTCAAATTATAATCGAAATTCTTTTATTTTTATATAATAGTACCTTATTCGGCTTCGTATATATTTTGTATTTATTTATATAAAATGAGGGAGATTACGCCGACGATGGAAAATTTCATGTTTAGTTAGTTAGTTCAGTTTTTAATTTTCCAGCGGAAATCATGGATTTATTTGGAATAAAAAGTAGTCTAAATATTGCTTAATAAGTTCTTCTATCTTTCAGTAAAAGTCCCGTTAAAATCAGTTTAACCATTCCAGAGATTAGTCAATTACCCGATTATCGTCGGGTAATAACTGTAAACAATTGAAAACAGTTTTTTTGAAATCACAGATAAAAACCTTAATTTAGTGTCATGAATGTAGTAAAGGACGTGATAGCCCAGTGAATACGTTTTCTGACGTGTGTGAAGTCCGCAAAACCGCATTGGGCCAGCGTGTTGGACTATTGGGCTATAACCCCTCTCATTCTGAGAGGAGAGTCGAGCTCAACAGTGACCCGAATATGGGTCGATATAATATGTAATGACTGTAGTAAAGACTACAGTAATTCCTATCGAAAACGCTTGCCAGAAAGATTTCTCACTCTTGCTATAAAGGTACTCAAATCATATAAGTCTAGAAAGACGCCGGAAGCCCAATCCACACTTTAGCTATACACATAGAAGAAAACATATTACAGTGCCCATACAAAACTACAAAATTTGAATATTGGAAATTGTACAGTTTCAAAGTATGCCCGCTCTTCATTTTTTCATTTTTGGCCAACGTCAGGGCCAATGTATTGGCTAACATTTTGTACTTCCCGCTTTTCTCGGTGGTTAACATTCTGGCAAATATTATTGCCACACTACATGATAGCAAATATTTTGGCCAACATTTTGGCCAACGTATTGGCCAGCTTGAAGAGACGGCAGTGGATATAAGCGGTGAGCAGAATAAGATGCAATAACATCATTTTATACGGCCAGATGAAAGGGAGAGTCCTTTGTGACATTTGCCGTAATCTACGCGATTCTACGTTATTTCCTTAGTATAAAGAAAGCCTGGAATAGCCAGACATACCTACCACATCTATTTAAACCCGCATCTTACTACATATGGGTATAAGTTAGTAATATCTGCTTAACGTCGTCAAAGAGTAAGTAAGTAGCCTCTCTTCTCAAGAACGTCAAGACAATTTGTGGACTTAACATTGCATAAGTTTAAGCAATGTGTTAAGAGCATTTACGTAGTCGAGTTTCTTAGTTTGAATTGAGACACAATTGAGTTTCTTAGTTATAATAGTGCTTGAAGGCCATTGGATCAGCTTCCACCTTCACACAGGAAGTAAAACTATAAGAAATTGTAAACTATAATACTGTATGATTTTTCAAACCAGAACCTGCCTTCCGAACCGGTGGTAGAATCTTTACAAATAGTCAACTGACGTGTCAAAAGTGCTTGTAAACTGAGCCTACTTGAAATAAATGAATTTTGAATTTTGAATTTTGAATTTTCAAAAGGGCAACTTGGGACTTGGGACTCCATAGTCGATTGGCTCTTCGGACTTTGTGGCCTGCCCATTGCCACTTCAGTTTCGCGACTCGCTGAGCTATGTCAGTGACTTTGGTTCGTCTGCAGATCTCCTCATTCCTGATTCGATCACGCAGAGAAACTATAAGCATAGCTCACTCCATTGCCCGCTGAGTGACTTTGAGCCTTTTATTTAGGCCCATGTCCAAGTCAAATGCTAACTTAAAAATGTCTGGTTATCGCAGGCTCATCCATACTGCTATGACAACAAAGCCGCACATTGTTCATTGGACCGCACCCCTCCCGTACATTACAATACAAATCCGTTCCTTAAAGAACACAGAAGAATAAAGCTCTTTGTACTTCCTAATATAGGTACAGAATAAACTAAAGTAATAGCCTATTTGCTGTGAGGCGAAGAGGTTATTACGCGGTGAAATACGGTATTTTTTGCTCTTTTTTATAGTGCTTTGTATAGGTAAGTTGTCAACACTAAAGTGAATAAATAGTGTCCTGAAAGGGCATCTCACAAATTAGTGAATTAAAATAGTATCTGCGTGCCTGTACGTAAATGAATCAGAATTTTTAGTAATTTGCATAAATAATTAAATATCTTTTTCTTTATATATTACAAACTTTAACGGCGGAGGATGATTTGCCACAAAAAAAAATTTACACATCGCATTTAAGACGGTAAGCAAACTATCTAATATACCAAACAAAAAAACATCGACATCGGTCGAGCCGTTTCGGAGGAATGCGACCACAAACACCGCGTCGCGTAGAGAGTTTTATTTTTTAGAAAAATATAATAATGACATCTTTGACACTTAATCTATGTATCTAAGAGTGTCATAGTCTATAACTCGTGCACACTAACTTGACACCTACACAGCACAACCAAACAAACACAGTTGACAACACAAACTTCATTGGAGCCGAGTGTCAAGTTAATCCGCACGACCTGTAAGTGTTATTAAACCTTTTTTAAAGCTTGGAATTTATGTAACGTTGTATCGAATAAAATATTCTAATAGGCCTTCAAAATAACTGAGATATCAATAAAGCATTATCTAAAAGGAATGTTAATTGAATAGAAACTCAGATTGAATATATTGATATATTATTCAAGTTTTATATAATGAATACGTTCCAAAATGTTCGTTTGTATTACTATTAATAGAAAATAGAATCCATTCGCATGTTCAGCTCCCATTTCTAAACTTATCATAGGTCCCATCCATAATAATCTATACTAATATTATAAGGAGGAAAGATTTGATTTTTTGTTTATCTGTTTGCATTGAATAGGCTCTGAAATTACTGAACCGATTTGAACAATTCTTTCACCGTTGGGAAGCTACACTATCCCCGAGTACTATCGGTTATATTTTATTTCTTTATTCCCGGGAACGGGAACCACGCAGGTGAAACCGCGCAGTGTCTACTAGTAAATAATATATTAATTGAACAATTTACTTGCATACACATCACTATCTAGCCTACAAAATAAGCGTAGCTTGTGTTAATGATATTAATATAGCTGATCAATATCTTAATACAAGTAAATAAATGCGAAAGGTTCATCACGAAATCTCGAAAATCGCTTGATGTACAATGATGAAATTTGGCAGGGAGGTAGTTTTTAGTTTCTAGGTAACCGCTAAGAACTGATTTTGCGATAGGGTTGGATTAAGGAGGTCTAAGGGCGGATGAAGTCACTGGCGTTCGCTAGTAAATTATAATTATAATACTCAAATATATTCAAGTTGTGGGAATCGAACCTAAAGCGATAGATGCAGAAAGCAAGGTCACTGTCCACTGCGCCACAACGCCGTCAGTGTTTTAGTATGGATTGATACTATAAAAAGTACATAAGATTTATTACTTGACGAAGTAATTTTTACCAGTGGGTAGCTTTCAAATTGTGTCAAGTGAATAGGCTCTACCTAATGCAAGGACAACCACCTGCTTGCAACATGCTTAAGTACCTGAGAATACAATTTAGTTGAAATACTCATACCGTGCTCATACCAGACTGACCATAGATCGAAGAACAAAATTATCTCGTAGACATTCCCAAAACTGCGACCTTTTGTAAGTTGTAGTCATACCCAATATTTAATTCATATTGAATCTCGTAAATATTTATTGTTTTAGTAGAGTAATTAAAGGTTATTTTCAATATATTAATTGTAGAAAAAAAATCAGTTGTCTGTAAAGTCGGTTTACGAAAGTTGAAGAAAATGTTCGTTTTTCTAAAATATTGTTTAATAATCTTCATAGACCAGAATATATTTTATTTCTTCTAAAAAAAGTTTGCAAACCCTAGAGCGAGGGAACGACGCATGACGTCATCTTTTTTCGAGTGTGCAGCTCCATCGAATTATAAGACGTTGTCACATCAAAAAAAATATTTAAAACAATTTAAAAGACTTCTTAAAGTTCATATATCTCTTTAATACTTCAAAAATATATAAAGCAGTAATGAATTTTCATTAGGTACCTACTTAGAAATTCTGAAAAAGCAGTTTCCTAACTTTTTAAGTTGATGTTAATAATTTCATTAATTTTCTTAGAAGTTAAAAATCCATATTGTTATTTAATTAAACTTTTACCTTAAATTCAAGTCACGTTTAAAAGGAGTCAGTAACTCTCTGAGCATATTTTCTAACAAGTCAAGCTTTTCCGACACACGAGACTGACTTTTCAAGAGTCTCCTTTTTAAACGTAGAGAGAAAAAAGCTGAACGATCTCGTATAAGATTAATAGCATTTCCTTAAACACGAAGTCTGGTAGTGTAAGATATAGTGGTAACATTTTCCTGTGCAAAATACAATAATTATGAAAGCTAAAATAATTATGAAAATCTAGCGGACGCTCATGGCTTTGTCCGCAGCACACTCACGAATTCACTTCGCCATAAAAAAATATTCCTGCGAAAAAATATTAAGTAAAAAAAATACATACAACCGAACGTAGAACCTCCTCCTGGAAGTCGGTTAAAAATACAAAAAATATTAAGTAAAATTTATTTCACAGGTTAGTTTGAGCAGGATTTGTTTATTGTTAATTTAGTAATGACCTCAATAGTTTATTTATAAATTATTCAACTTTATTTACAAGCGCACACCCAGTCTGGACACTTAGTAAAATATGTTACACTACAATTATTAATGTAGTAGCTTTGAAAAATTCTTAATTACGTTTTTTTTGCATCCTGAACTCGAGAACTGTTAATGTTGCATTGTGTAATATTATTAAATCTTTTAAACTAATTAACGTCAAAATAATATTATTCAAAATATATTTCTGACTTTTACCTCTTAGACTATGATTAGACCGGTAACTTTTCCTCTCTCAGTGAAAATTGGAAATTGAAATCGAATAGAAACTGGTTATTTGAATACGACTTATATATATGATACAAGCTAAATCTAATTACTTTATTTTTTGCTACGCGTATCTTCTACCGTTAATATTCATAATAACTTTAATTCGTATTTTGTAAGTTTCAAATGGAAAAGAATCAGTCGAATGTTTTAATGAACATTTAGAGCTTTTTATTTTAGCTTTGTCGGTAGCGACTCTACTATCAGTATACTTGATTTTTCAGTAGCATTTTACAAAAGCAAATGTAATTGTATTAATTGTTGTAATAGTACATTAAGATATAAGTGAGGTAAGTTGAAAATTACAGCCGAGGCGATATTACAGCTCGAGCCAAAGGCGAGAGCTATAGTAAGGAAGTAGAGGCTGTAATTATCAAAGCTCATGTATGTCATACGACGTTTTATAACACATTTGCGAAGAAACAAAGTTTCTGAAAATTAATTTGCATCTTTGCCTGTTTTCCATAGGATGACATTTTGATACGCTTGTCATTTGTTTTTTTTTTAACAAATGCACCAAAAACAGCTAGTATTACTAATAAAGTAAATTAATATTTTTGTGTTTCTGATACAGAATTAATAAGAATTAAATGTTTCTTTATTATATATTATCTATTATAGTTAATTTTATTCATTAAATGTTGAGCACTTTTCGGACATAAAACTCTTTGCCAAGATTCAAAAAAGTACCGTTCGTTTTTACTAGACATATTTTTAGGTTTTATATTACATTACGGCACATGTGTGTCATGAAATACATTACAATATTGAAAATGTTCAAATAACAGATACTTTACGAGCAAATGTGTTATAAAAAATATTATTTACGACACAATGTGTTTCATATTTACATATATATATTAAATAATTATTAAAATCAAAGGAAAATCAATTTTAATTATAAGTAAAAATTCACTTAAAAACAATTTTCGAAGCTGGCTGACATTGATCATAACTCAATATTTGGTAATTTTTATTTTGAACTAAAACGCCGTCAACCCCCGTGATGTGATACGATTGCTCAATTGGCGAGAAATTGCGACGGGGGTAAGCTTGCGGAAAATTGGCGATATCGTTAATATTCACCCGAAACCGGTGGTTCACGTGGCGACTACAAATAACGAGACGACAGCCTCCGTGGATTTATGCTCTGTCGTTTTAAGTGATGTATAGCCGGCCTGAGATATCGACGCATCTCAAGTAACTCTTAACGGATCCTGAACACGAAGATATCTGTATAATATAATGCTTAGAGTCATTGTAAAACTATATTTATATGTTTAAATAAAGGTAATATAAAACAAATATACCAAAAATC